>NC_141930.1:16936380-17239410 GCF_057802395.1 Ceratotherium simum simum
ATTTTTCTGGCCTGGTACTCCATTAAATACAAGGAGGACGAACTGCAGAGGCAGAGGTGGCGAGAATTCCCCCTGAGCACTGTGAGTGAGACAGTGGGCCACACTGACAATGCCGATAAGTATGCCCGGACTAGATCCTGCCCAGCGTTCAGCACCCAGGGAGAATTCCACGAAGAGACTGGTCTGCAGAAAGGGATCCAATACACAGCACAGACCTATCCGGGGCCCTTCCCAGAAGCAATAAGTTCCTCTCCAGACCCAGGGCTGGAAGAAAGCCCTGCTACCATGTAGCCTCCCTCCTGAATCTTGAAAACGGAAGACTTTAGTTTTGTTGGTTGAGTTGAATATGGCGACTTGAGAAACACCCGTGCCTTCTTTTCTTTCTTTTTTTAACCTCTAAAGACACAATCCTCAAACCAACAAAACTCAGTATACACAGCCACTGTTGACTGAGGGCTGGATACCTCAACAAGACTAAGAGCCTTTCCCCCCTTCTCTCCAAGAAGGAGGCGTGTAGATTTGTTACCATTTCTGCTATGTTAATTTAATGCTCATGCTCTAATGTGGTATCAGGCTGAGGCACATGGTTAACAAAATCATCAGAAGTGCAATGGCGGTGCGTATCATTAGCATACACTCCAAACAAAGGTGAGCTTTTGACCATGACTTTGCATTTACAATTCAAAGTTTTTAGACATGAACACCTACTGTGAGTTCTGCTACAAAGCACAAATGAATTTGCCTCAACTATGCAATTTGATTGGGAAAATATAAGTGCAGCATGTTATTTTGCTTTCAGAAACTAAAGCAGATATGTTTTTGAAAAAAGGAAGCTAAACTTTCCCTAAAGTACTGTTAATAGCATTTTAAGCCATAGCGGAGTTATAAATCAGGTAGAATTTTTCAAATGCTTCAAAGGAACCATATGCATAGGGTGATAAAAGGAACAGCGGCCTCATTTCATAAGACACATTCTCTTTTAGTCTGTCTGCCCCATCATAAGGTAGTGAAAGAGGCTACTGAATCATAAATCTGATAGCTTCAATATAAACGCCAGGATTCTTTTGTAAGGGGCTTTAAGTCTAGTGTCCTAAACGATATGGCTAGAAACTGTAATTTGAGATGCATAATAAGGAAAGAAAGTGATGGCTTTCTCATCCAAAGAAAATTGCTGCAGAAATTCTTTTAGCTTTTAAGGGCCCACGTAAGTGTAGTTAAGAATTGTAACCTTGACACTCAGAATAGTTGGAAAAAGAAATTCCACAAAAGTAAGATTGAGTCTCACCTGATCATTTTAGTTATATACCTGGAAGCACTAGCAAGTCTGTATTGTTTTCTTTTTTATGGAGAGAAAATTGCTGTGGTTGCTCCTGAAATCGAGTAATTATATCAGGGAAGCTATACTATGATAGGAAAGTCACTTTGAGTACAGGAAGAGGGAGATCTGTGAGCTGGATCTAGAATATGATCCGAAGTCATGATTGAAAATTGTTTAAAATGAACTGGTCTGTCATACTGAATCTTACTTTAGCAGAGTTAGAATCATTTCACACCTCCCTGTGATTCCTTCCTACTGTAACCTCCGTGAAGTGATTCTGAGAGAGGATTTTTCTGTTCCTAAACACACTTTGGGTTCATTATCCATCATCCTTTTCAGTACCACCCAGCACATCACTTGGACTTAGGCACCACACAGAATGCTTTCTACATGGTTCTTATGGTAGATGCCTCCTGAAGCACTGTAGACTGATTGCAGGTTAACTCATGGGATCTCGCTGCTCAGAAAAAGAATCATGACAACTCAGATTTAGGAGGGACTGTGAGGTCCAAGTACCAATATAACTGTGAACTGTTTCTGCCAAGGAGCCTATGCTTATGTAGGGCTAATTTGAGAAGTGGTTTCCTTGGCTGCTTTACACTCTTTCACAGAGGGGATATGATTGACAGAACTGCCCCATGAGTCAGGCTTTTTGCCCTCCATCCTTGGCTGTACCAGTAGAGTTTCGTGAATATTCCTGGGTACAAGGTTGTTTTCCTCTCTACCGAGGAATGGCATTGGCTAAATGATTCTCTTGGTTGCATGCAGTTTGTGGAGAGGGTTATCACTATTAGACTTAAAAATGTCTACAAGGGGTGGGCCAGTGGTCTCAGGTGACAAGGACTTCCTTTTGAGCAGTCTCGTTTGGCTCAGTTGTAAGAACCAGTGTTGCCTGTAATTACACGGGTGTCTGTCAAACTTTGGTCAACATGGTGTATATTGAAGGTCTTCAGAGAATATCACTGATTAACCTAGTGTCTACTCTGGGCCTCAGGGTTCCCCTTTTCCCTTTATGGGAGATCTTTGATCCCTTAGAAGAGAAAGTTTCCTTTTGTGTTGGAGCTAAAGATTTGTAGGTTGGGGAGAGGTGGTATTTTCTTAATTTTCCTCTGATGGTTAAGAAACTGCATTGAGAGAATTTTGGTGGGATTGGCAGTTTTTTATTTGTAGCTAAAGATTGTGTGTTCCAACAGTCTTAGAATTTCTCTCTTCTTGGTAGTACATTTTGAAAAGGAGCCTCTCTCAGAACTCCAGGCTAGGAAATGATGGACTCATCAGGTATAAATAGAGAGTACTCCCCTTCTCTACCTTGAACAGTCATCCAGTTCAGCCAGCACTGGCGGGAAGCCAGTTCTCTATCAGGCACCCTTTCACCCAATTACCATCTGCCACTCTGTGAAATCCTTTGAGCTGATTAGGCCAGAATTGAAGTCTAGCCTATTAATTGGCCTGAATTGTGCACCACAATGTTAACATTGTACTTCCTCGAGTATCCAATACCTATAAATAGCAGGTGTATCATTAACGTGTTGTTGGTGAATGTAGAATAAGTAGTACAAATCATGGGCGACTGAAGTTCTGGAATAAGTACCAATTAAGAGTTGTCCCCAAAGTGCTTTGGGCTCTGGTAGCATCATTGGAATATTACATAATCAACTTGAGCAACTATTTTATAGATGATACCATTTAATTGTACATATGAGGTTCTTATATGATTGTTAATAAATTAGGCCATGTTACTTTATAGTCACGGCTCCTGTTATAAGTTGAATTGCCACTCTCCATGAGCTTAGGCTTCTAATTACTTGGTTTGAGGAAAGGTCATCTTATTCCTTTATAAACTCTGTAGATTCATATATTATTTGGCTTTAATATGCAAATATAATGTCCTTGAGTCTAGCCTATTAATTGAGACACTGCTGGCCAGTGGGGTGGGCGGTTGGAGCACATTCTTTTGGTTATCTTCATTAGAATGAAAGCCTTATCCTTTGTAGGTGGATTTCATTCTTGAAAACAATCAAAAGTCATTCAGAACTAAAGTGGGGGAAGAAAGGAGGAGCAGAGAGGAAACAAGAGTAGCATTTGTTGAGTGTTGATTATTTGCAGAACCTTTTGTCAAGCACTTACTATACATCGTTCATTTTAATCCTCTGAATGACTTTGCAAGACAACTATTTTTATTTGATTTTTAAAAACAGATGATGAAAACCGAGGCTCAGAGAGGTAAAGTGACTTGTTTAGGATTGTACAGAGCAGCCAAGTCAGGGTTCAGACACAGGTTTCTCCGTCTCCATGACCCCCTTCTTACACTACGTAATGCACACAATAGTTTTGGTCAACAAAGGCAAGAAGTGACTATAAGATACTGCAGTAAAGCATGTCATTTTTTGATGTGTTACTGTTTCTGAAGAGTAGAGAAGTCGTTATTTCTTTGTGTAAAACAGAAAAAAATTCTCTAGGAAACATCAAAATTTAATGTGTAGATTTTCAAGGTAAATTTACATTTATTTAGCTAAGTGTTATATTCAGAATCGTTTGTCATAATATACCTCAAGTATTTATTTCTTGTTCATATTTAATATAGAACAAATCCAATTTTGGTGTTAACGTTGAATATCCGTAGAGTTTCTGAAATGAAACAGATGAGGAAAGGTGGTTCAGATTAATTGAATCTGAGCTTTGGGGATTTCAAGTGTATGCTTTTTTTTTCCCCCTCTTTCAGAATGTTAACATTTCCATTAGTCTTTTGGTGAATATCAGTTTAAGTTTCATAATAAAAGTTTTAAATGAACATATACAAAGTGTTACATGTTAAATGAACATATACAAAATGTTGTAAGTTACATCCCAAACCTCTGACCCGATTGTTGCCTGTTAACCGTTAGTAGCAAACTGGAGCATGCACTTGGAAATGTCAGCTATCAGAGAAGGGAGTTACCTTTAGGACATAATGGCAGTCCTACATTTTCACCAACCACCGAGAAAATTCTTCCTCAGTCCGCAATTCTAGCTTGCATTCGTTGGTGGACTTGGAACCAGAAAGTTTCTTTTTGGAGCCTGTTTTGTATCAACTGTAGGTGCACCAAAGAGAAGCTTCATAGTTTGAATGTATCTGAAGCGTTTGTGGAAATTCTCTAGTGTGCCCAGGAGCAGCAGGAGAGCCTAAGTCTGCGGTGGTAGCCAATTATACTTTGTGATTTTGTGTGTACTTAAAACATCTGAAATGGCACAGAAACATGAATATAACTATTGATACATAGGTGCATACTGAGTATTCTAAGTAGCAGATAGATATCAAAATACTGTATAATCCCAGAATCGCCTAGACTGCAGGTTTGCTAATTCTCTGTTACACAGACCAGTAGGTAGCCTTTACAGGTTTTTGCATTTTTCTTTCACAGTACTGAAGCGAGTGCCATGGCTGGCAGGCGAAGTTAGTGGCCTTGTGCGCTTTCTCTTTTCTGCCTTCTTTCCTTTCCTCATCTTCCAGGATGCTGCTGGCTGTATCTGTCCCAGACTTCTTGCTACATTGGAATCAGATCTGTGTATATTTGAAGACGTTATTTTAAGCACTTCATTTTTACTCAGCCCTAGGAAGGGTCAAGAATGATGAAAACTCTCCCTGGGTATTTGCTTTTGCAACATTAAAAAAAAAAAATGCCTCGGTGCTAAAAGTATTTGATGATGCATGCTTACCACAAAAATGCGCCACAGAATTCACAGTATTTCACTGATAAGGGACTGCATGTGCTTTGCTTTTGGAAATCTGAAGAACTTCCCAGAAAACAAGTACTCATTACTCTCATTACTACAGTTAATCCAAGAACGTTACGTGCAAAAAGGAAGAGTGTAAGGGGGAATACTTTTTCTATGGAAAAACTCAGCGCTTTTGATATTTATTTTAGCAAGAATAATCAGATGCTAAAAATAATTTCAGAGAGAGGGGAAAAAATATTTCGGATAATCTTTTCTTATTTCTTCTCCAAAACACTTACACCATGTAAGGTGTTTTTAATATTGGGGTTTTGAAGGTGTTGTCTTCTTCTCATATTCTACTATTACATGTTAAAATCCAAGAAGAAGATATTATTGAAAACTAAAGTAATTGCAGGGAGATATTAAACCAAAGGGGTGAACAAAAGAAGTTTAAAGTTTGTATCTAGACATGAAGAATAAGAATAATTGGAAAGACTTTATAGTGGGCATTTTTCTTAAAATACATACCTCTACCCAAAACCCCAAATGTTAATTTAGAAGCACGAAACAGGCAGGTCAGCCTCTAACTCTTTAGTTAAAGGAAATGTAATACTGTGTCAAATAAACTGTCATTAGGATCCTAGTGGAGTGTGTGTGTTCAGCGTGTGTGTTTTTGTGTGTAGAGGTGTGCTTGTGATGAAAGGCTGTTTTGAATTGTTGCATAAAGGAGTTTGATTTTGTGATTTTTAAAAATGAATATTTATTTGGAGACCTCTTAGGGTAATTTAAAAGATGTATAATTTCCTTGTGTTTAATGAAATCTATTGTCAATGTACTAATAAACCTTGGTTTACAACATCTCGAATACTTGATCATTGAAAATTAAGAAAAAAAGTAAAAAAAAAAAAGAATAAAGCGTGTTGGATTGAAATTAGTTTGTCTCAGGATTTTTGTTGTTTGAAGAGACAAAGCAATGATGCCAGTGTGATCTCCCATCCCTCCCTCAATGAAGACACGGGTTTGATGGGATTAAATGGCCCACTACTTACTCTGAAAGATGGCAGTAATGAACTCCTTATGTAACTGATAACTCTGCCTTGAAGCCAAATGTCCTACCTGTAACCTATTAGGACTATAGTTTTAGGAGCCTGCAGTAAGTAGCACACTTTCCATTGAGTCATCAAAGAGAATAATTTTAAGTAGTTGATCACTTATCGATTTAAATTCAAACAGATTTTGGGATTGCAGAAGTATGTGCCTTGAATATGGTTTGTTAGGACAGGCTAAGTTATGCTTCTACAACACGCTAATCCTCAAATCTCAGTGGCTTCATAGCACAAAGTTTTATTTCTCATTTCCATTACATGTCTATATGGGTCTATTCCACATAGTCCGTCAGGGACCCAGCCTGACAGAGGCTCCGCCATCTTGAAGCCACGCTTGAAGCCACACTTCAAGGTGGAACTTTCAGGGTTGATCTTAGTTGCAAGGAAAGGAAGAGCCCAGAGAAAGGCAAAGGGGCTTTTCTCTTTCTCAGCCCAGAAGTGACACGTGTCGCACTGCATTAGTCTGAACTAGTTCCATGTCCCTGCCTAACTGCTAGGTCCTGGAAGTGTAGGGAAGCCAATGGTGAGTATTTGGTGGGTATTATTCTTTGCCAAACAGTTGACCCTGATAGGTTAAGGATGATATCCAAAGGAGTCTCAACTCCTTGTTCTAAAAACTGGTAAACAACGGGAAAGTCTCAAGCATAAGAAAGAATGATTTCCAAAGAAGTAAGTATCAAAACTTGGTCAACAAAGCAGTTACAAGCTCTCTTTCCCCAATCTACACTAAATAACAAACTAGTCATTGCTATGGGGGCCCAGGAGCTGGCCTGAGACTGGAGGAAGAACTGGTGCTCAGACTCCATCCATGGAGAAAAAGCACTAGATTTTGAGGTCTCTTCTGACGGACGGCAGAATTTTCTAAGTACACTGGCATCTAAAACTTTCCGGTGAGAGGCGGAAGGAGGTAAAGGAGCCATGGAAATAACAGCATGATTCAGGGACTGAAGCACAAAGTGGATATATGTAGAACCCTGCCTTGACCACTAGATAGGTGGAAAGCAGGGCAATTGATTTCCATTTCTCACTCCGTCACCCCATTGCACACTTAAACGAAAGGGTCACAGCAGCCCACGGCACGTGAATTATTGGAGAGAGTGCGTGTGTCTGTGCTCACTTCTGGGTAAACTCTTATTTTCCTCCACGGCTTTGTGCATTTATCAAGGGAGCCATTTATTCAAAGAGCATATAGTAACCCCTGCCCAAGTCTTCTCCTCAATCTATGTGTGCAATGTAGGCAATAGCATTTCTCTCGAATCTCTTAAATATCGCACACTTTCAAGGAAGAGGCTGAGTCATTCTGGATATTGCGCTTTTTGAGATAGATAGACACATGAGGAAAAGTTTCTCTTCAAGAAATGAAGAGAGCGGAAAGGTTATGAATGTGGCCACTCATCTTCCTAGCTTTAGCCGCAGACTTGGTACAACCTCAGCCTTTTATGAGCTGTTAAAAAGCATCCAGTTCCTTTCTTGTTTTTAAAATTGCCAGCTGGGCAGAGACGGCCTCTGTAGCTTCGGCGTATGGAAGCCAAAAAACATTTTTAATTGCACAGAGTCATTGGAAAGCAAGGCGATGGATATTCGGTGCTCACTTTTGAATTTAAACGTCAAAGTTTGATGCAGTTCCAACTCCTAACACCGATATAAATCAGTAGAAAGCTAAAACCGCTCTTGGGCCTGCTGGAATGGCTAAGATCCTAGGCGCTGAAGAAAGAGCAAGCCTGCCATGGATCAAGTTGTTCTAGATGTGTTCTTGTGAAAATGGTAGTGCTGCTACTTTAGAAATCAATGTAAGTGGTAGCTTTGCCAGGGGGCAAGTCCTGGCTCCCAGCAAAGACGTCTTTAGTTGCACTAGAGTGACACCTAATGGCCATTATGGAAAACATGCTCTACTGATCCCCTGGCTCTTCTGGTTCCTGGGTTGAGTGGTGTGTGACCAGATAGGCATTAGGGTAGCAAGGTTGATGACCTCTTCTTTTCTGCTAAAACCTGTTAGTGGTTGGATTGGTTCCATTCTGGCTCTGGGTCACCTGTGTTGTTGGGGCTGGGAGGTGGAGTAATGTCTGGGAAGAGGAATGGGGGTAGAGGATGCAGATTCTGAATTCGAGTCCTGGGAGGCCCACTGGTGTGGGGACTAGAAATTCAGAACAGCGGTAGATACCTTGGCTCACCAAGTCCATTTGCCAGCAGAAAAGCAAGGCAATACTGAGTACAAAAGACCTCAACCTTTGTAGCTCCCTCTGCCCCCCAATCCTCTGCAGTGCTTCCCCTAACACCAGGGAGCGGGGACTCCCTAGTCCCAACAGGACACAATCTGATTGTTGAAAGCCATTTTCTCTACTTACTTCATGCAGCAGTGGGCTCACTATAAAGCCCAAGGTACTCTGCTGGTGAGGTCCCCACGGCAACAACACAACTTAGAAGAAGGTGAACTGACTAGACCAATACAAGCAATAGTCACATGAGGTAAGTTTCCTGGTCAGCAATGAGGGGAGGAGCAAGGTTATAAATGTAGCCAGTTATTCTTCTCTGTTGGCTCCAGACTTGGTACAACATGAATATTTTCTTACTTGGGGGAGAACGTAAAGGGGAGAGAGATTATGTCCAGGGGTGGGGGACTCCAGGAAAGTTTACATGGAAGGAAAACGTACAGTTTGAAACGATACAGGAATGAGGAATGAGGTGGGGAATGGGGATATACTCCAGGTGGGTGGATAGAAAGTTAGAGAAAATTTCATACCTGGGAAGGTGGCACCAATCCAGGGGAAGCCAGTAGTGACAGGTGAGGTGGAGAGGGGAGCAGGTGGCTGGACGGAAGGCTAGAGCTGTACAGAGGGCATTAAAACTCGTTGAAGATGTCTGAGCAGGAGGCTGAGATCTGAGCCGCGGCAATGAAAGCCTCACCCGGTGGTGAGTGTGAGATGTGTTGGAGACAGGAGGGGCTGGAGGTGGGAAAGGGGCTTAGGGGGCTATTACAGCTTCCACAGCAGCTTCTATGTCATGAGGGCCTAAATGAACAGGGTGGTGGACCATATCAAGGTATTAATTGCTCTAGATATTTTAATTATCAACCAAAGATCTTTGTTTTCTTTCAAAATAAATTTTGAAAATCTCAAGCAGAATTGGACTAATTTGGGGAATTGAGGACCTTCTTATATCTGAGATCAGATCAGCTCTAAAGCAAGTCCTGAAACATAAGCATTTAAAAATCTTTTTTAGAACGTCAACATGTTCAGGTACGTTTGGCATGGGGTGGGAGTGTTAAGTATTCATTCCTCTCTCTTAACAAAACACCCTGTGGGTGCTGATGGTCATAGGAATTTTTTTCTTTTTTTTAAAGAAGCCTGGGTGGAGCCTCAGATATTATCAAGTTTGGGTGTGGCAAATGTGTTTTCGTCTCACACCCCAAAACCAATTCAATAGTGTTGATAGTAGCTGGCTGCGTTGAGAAGAATTCTGAGGACACAAATGCTCTAGCTTAATGGAGACGTGTCCTCATGAATTAGCAGTGTCTTCCCTGGACACATTTTGGGAAAGGAAAGCATATATGCTATGTAGTTGCCATCCTTGATTCAAAACTCTTATTTTATAGTTGGGGAAGCTGTCGTAGAGAGGTTAGGTGACTTTTCCAAGCTCACACAGGTAGTAAAAACTAGAGCTTGCAGTGAAGTTAGGTCCTCAATTTTCATGTCCATTGTTCTTTCCATTACTCCTTACCAATTGGGTCCCACTGTGGCCTCTCTTCCCGATTTAGTGTGTTTGAGGGCTGGGGGTGTGTGTGCATGCACGCATGTGTGTTGAAAAGGAGAAAGTGAAGAGGGATTTGTCCTCGCCTCTGCTAAATCTCTTCCTCTTCTAAATCTGTGGGGAACAGGCAGATGGGAACCAGCTCAGCCCCTGTGGGCGTCAGCATCCTCACAGATCAAATGAGGCTGGCTGGCCAGCCAACCTCTAAGGGCACTTCAAGTTCTGGAATAGTCTCTCTTGTGCCCTTTACACATAGTAGGTACTCCATAAATAGTTATTGACTTGAACTAAAATGGAATTTTCTCCAGAATAGCAACATTTGGCCTATTCGCATTCTCTAGGGAAGGAACAAGGAGTAAGGTACAATGATGTGCCTTTGGACAACACTATCATCTTGGATTCTTCTCTTGATGAAACTACGGTGCTATAGACTGAATTGTGTCCCTTCAAAATTCATACATTGAAGCCCTAATCTCCCGTGTGACTGTATCTGGAGATAAGGCCTTTAAAGAGGTAATTAAGGTTAAATGAGGTCGTAGGGGCGGGTCAGTCCAATATGACTGGTGTCCTTATAAGAAGAAGAGATGCTGGGGAGGCCATGTGAGGACACAGCAAGAAGGCGGCCATCTGCAAGCCAAGGAGAGAGGCCTCAGGAGAAACCAAACCTGCTGGCACCCTGGTCTTGGACTTCCAGCCTCCAGAATCGTGAGAAAATACGCTTTTGTTGTTTAAGCCATCCAGTCTGCAGTATTTTGTTATGGCAGCCTTAGCAAACTAATATAGACGGTTTCCTCAATTGCCCAGGGATTGAGTTGGCAGATCCCCAAGTCCTTTGCTTTTTTTTTCCCTTTATTATTCACCTTCTGATCGCTGGACATTTCACACATTGGTAGCCCCTCTATCTGAAGGGGATAAAGCTCCTCAGGAGACGTGGAGCAGAAGGAAGTGTATGGAATTCATCGGTTAGAAAACTTGAGGTCTTAGAAGGTGGTTAGGTCGCCACCCAAGTTCACTGTCCCGAAATAACCCAAACTGCCTTTGGTGGGTTTGTCCTTCTGCTTTTGAGAAACTCCATTTGCGCTGCCCAGGACCGGCTACATACCTGGGTTCAGTGAAAAATAAAAACGTGGGGTCCTTCGTTCAATTAGTAAGGATTTCAGGATGGTGACAGTAGAGAATTAAACCACGCACTGGCCCTGGGTAACTGCCCAGGGTGCATGCTCGGGAAGCCACCCTCGTGCCGACTCTGCCACACCCTCCCTGACAGCAACGAGGCAAATCCATGTTGAAATCACTGATCTGAGAATGTTCTGTAACACACTGACTTTGGGTCAATTTTATGATTATGGCTAATATTTCATCATGTAGATTAAGATCAGGACTCAATTTTACTTGCGAGGAATGGGTGGACCACAAAAACTTGGTTAAGTTCATTTCTCTGAAACAGGTAAAGTTTAAACACCTTTTATTTCAAGAAATATTGCTTCCAGACTTTCCTGAAGCCAGAATTGTTCTATAAAAGTATCACAGAATATTACACAAGATTAAAAAACACAGTATGCTTCCTAATACCTTGAAACCTTTTTACAAAGCACATCATTCATGACCATAAATATGTTTCTCCTGTCATTCAGCCGGTGACACACACATCTGATAAAGAGCTAGTTAATTTTAACATATGTACAGAGTGTACGATAAAGACTTAAAGTTGTCAAAGATTCAACTATAACATTAAATTTTCTTTAAACGAGTTTACTTTAACACACTTAAAACATAATTTACCTATGCGTTTGAATTATCTAAAGAGAAAAAGAAAATCACTGTTAAACTCAAAAAAACCTTCTTGGGAAGTTGACCAGGGTACTGATAACTCTCAATGAGGTAATCCTTTTGCTGGTATTTAACAATCTAATACATAACAAGAATATTTTCAAGAACACAGAATTTCGAAAGTAGTTTTGAACTATGCCCTAGAAAAATCAGAATTTGGTGAAGGCCTTAAAAATAATCATACAACACATATGATATGTTTCAATTACGAAACATTCATGAGCTTGTTTTATTGAAAAAAATTCCTTACATAAGTTCAAAACCAAATATATTTTCTCAACACTTAGGCTTATTAGCCAGGTCAAGAAAACAAAACAAAGATGAAAAAAAAACACAAGTCTTCAGTCCTGTTATCGTGTTAAGAAAATAATAAAAACTTAGCAATCTTAAGCATACGATGAACACTTTGAGGCTAGGCACAGAGACAGCAGGCAATCTTTGTTTTGCTTATTTATTTATTTTTACTGCCAACATCATTAGCCATGCCTTTCTGCTAATCAATTTTAGCAAGTCGAGGTAAAACACATGCAATATTTTCTGGCAAAAGCGTATGTTAAACAATATGTGATCCACACTGTGTGTTGTCCTTGAGGGTCTATTTTACTTTGTCACACTGAGAGCAAGCAGTGAGACTGTGACAAGCCTATAAAAAAAAAAAGTAAGACTAACCAAATAGACATGGCATTCCAACCTCAAAGTGCAAAATCACTGAACTAAAAATGATGGCATTGAAAAATTCCAGTGGTTAAAAATGAACCCAAACCACATTATGCAGGCAATGGAAGGTGTACTGAAAAATTCACCGAGTATGTCAAGTTTCAGAAACTCAGCAAGGCACGATTCTAGCCTTCTCGACTGGATAACATTGATATATGCACGTCCCTACAACTTTCAAAACATAATACTGTTTTAGTACCCCCAAAACAAACAAAAACCCCACAAATCCACCTTTCTTTGTACTCTTGACAAATAGTGAATTACAACACTGAATCCCTGTGTGCGTACCACTCGCATGCGCACTAATGTCTACTGCACATGTGTACCTAGGGTGGCTTGGAATGTTGGTTGTCATGATTGCCTTTATTAGTTTACTAATAAAAAGTTAAAAAAATACTGTGTTTACGGTAAGGTAACAATTTCATCTAATCTGAGGAGACTGGAAAGGAGGCACTGCCTTCTAGACTCTGTAAACTCCCCTTTTTGGGATCCTCCTCCACCTCGTTCGACATCCTCTCCAGGCTGCTGGAGTTAATATGCTGCTCCATGGTGGATACTTTGATGGTCTGATGCGTAGAATCAACATCAGAATGCACAGGAAGATACATCTGATCTTCAAAAACATCTTCTCCTGGACCTCCATCCTGGGGAAGTTCCTTCTGGTGCCTGCTAATGGGCGGCAGTCTGGGGCTGGGCTCCAGCACCAGCTCTGTCACGCCATTGCCACTGAAAACAGTTTCAAGATGATTTATCTCTTCATGCTCCAACCGTTTTTCAGTTTTATGATTTCTCCAGTGTTCAGAATTCAAACGACTAACTTCTGGAATGTTGTTATTCCATTCAAGTTTATTCTCTGGACTGAATGTTGGTCGGTTCAAATGTAGGGTTCGAAGGTCAGCTGGCAAGGTCAAATAAGGTACTTCCCAGACCGAAGGACTCGAGTCTTCATCTGACTCAGCGGAGGCCATCTCTACTGGCACAGAGAGCTCAGCAGATACGGCCGGGAACCCACCACTTTGAGCAGTTTTAGTCTTATTTGTTTTATTTTGCTCACGGTGACTGTTCAGCAGTGCAAATACTCTATCTACATCCTTCAAGTAATTAGTCCAGTCAACCAGACTAAGTCTGTAGTTTTGTCTGTACTCATAGGCGCTTTTGTTCACACTGTATAAATCCTCCAGGCCTTGCCAGTTGACGTCTGCAGTGAGACTGGGAAGATTAACCTTCCCATCCATCCCATAACTGTCCTCTGTGAAAAGAGAGACCAAAGTGGATCATTAGTGGAGAAAATATTTCCTACTTATTGGACAAGCAACTTACACTGTTTTTACAGAGCAAATCAACTTGAAATATAACACTAGAAAGTATTTTCCCCTAGTACTTTGTTATCAAGGAGTGGCCTTAGGTTATAAAAGTGATTGAACAGTAACAAAAAATTGGAAAGAGGGTCAAATGAGTGAACACTTCTATGATGAGGCATGTTTGGTGCTGGAAATGTGCTGTTCTATCAGTCAAGGGGCTTGTGTTCTACTCCTGGTTCTACTCAAGTCAACTCTGTAACCAGGAAATCATGCGAGGGAGTTTCTCTGTCTTGGTCCTTCACTGTCGACTGTGGGACCAGTTGTGTGATAAAACCTTTACTACTTATGCGGTTGCTGGGTGAATGATGGATTTGAAAGCATTTTAATGTAATAGGCAATGCTTAGTAAGATATTTTTATTTATATTCCCTGGTCCTCAGTATAAAAACAAACTTGAATGCAATTAAACTCTTCAAATCAAATGCTTAGATCTGTTTCTTTGATTGTTTTTTTGCCCTAAAAGTTCTATGGCCTGGATAAATCAATCTTTCAGTGGTTTTCACAGTATGCAAAGAATGCACCAGCTTTCTCTCTCTCAGATCTTTCTACGTCACTGAGATGACTACAGTCCTGCAGAAAACGTCTTTTCTCTAGTTTGCCCAAGTACCATTCTAAAGAGGTGGCCTCATTAATGCAATGAACTACCCACAAAACAGTAAAGATCAGCAGGAAAAATAAGTAAAACTACACAAAACCCACACTCTCAGTATAACTAGATGATAGAAAATTACATAATCTTCAAATCACCTGTAAGTAATTGTTAATTACTTGCTACATTGTTTTTTTTTTTTAATTTTATTTATTTATTTTTTCCTCCAAAGCCCCAGTAGATAGTTGTATGTCATAGCTGCACATCCTTCTAGTTGCTACATTGTTAATACCAATCTCAGCAGGGCTGTATGCCACACTTTGGGCACAAGCCCTGGGAAAATAGTACAGAAGAGAGAAGAAGGAAGCAAGGCTGGAGGCAAGAATTGATTTGAAACCACCACTGGAAAGAATGTCGACCTGAAGTATAAAGTACTGTGAAGGGTCCTGGTAAATGGCAGTACTGATAGTGAGAAGGAGACCTAGAAGTGTGCGTGCACCCAGGTGGCAGTCTTTGAAAGGCATTGCTTCAGGGAGAAAAGGATACAAGGGGAGGGACAAATATCCTTCGGAAACTGGAAAGAGGAAGCAAAAGGGAGGAAATTTCAGGTCCTGTAAGAAAAAAGAGAAACAAAAAATTGGAGGACACACAACCTCTCCCACTCCCACCCCTAAATAATAAAGAAATAAAAAAGTAAAAAGAAAGTATACTTGGTTACAATGACAGAAAAGGATCCTTTTAAACTAGGAATCTTGTAAATACTTCAAATCCATGAAAGTAATAAAAGCAACCTAAACCTACACAAAATTATTATAAAAGAAAATAGAAAATAAGAACAAAAAATCTATCATCTTATGAAAATGCCCCTGCTAGAATAAACCATTAAGTGAAGAAAACCACAAAACAACACTGCTAAGTAAATTAAATGTTCTCAGTCAAGTACCTGAGGATGTGAAAACCATCTTAAATCAGAAATTAAAGTATGAACCAAGTATCCCATATCCAGCCAAGCTCTCCTTCAAGTCTCAAGGCTATAAAAAAACAGTTGTAAAAATGTAAGAATGCAGGGAATACTGTATACATCAGCTCTTCTTGAAGTGTCTTCTAGAGGATGAGTTTCGTTTAACCAAGAAATCACTGGGGGAAACTTCAGCAAAAGGATTGATGGTGAGCATTTAATATACTTATCAGATCTAGGAGTAAAACAAAGGTAGGGGAAGGGTAAAAAAAAAAATATGTATATATATATGTATATATACATTTCATATGACAAAGTATAAATAATGTAACTAAAAATGGGAAGAAAAGCTGAAAAAGAATAAACTCATGGAGTATAGGTCACATAATAGTTGGGAGTCAAAAAACACCATTAAAAACCAACCAATGGGATAATAAAAGATTAAATAAGAAACAGAGACTAGGGGCATTAAAAATGTATAGGTTTAAGGAAGATTGGCACAGATGTTACCTCAGGGAGAACGTTCCTCAGCAAAAGAAAAAAAAAAGTATAAGTTCAAAGGTAACTAATAGGACAAAAATACAAACCATACTAAGTTCCAAAGGGAGAAAAAAAAAGGTAACCATCTTTATAAAGAAGAAACTATCTATAGAAGCTGCAATGAGAAATACATAGAAACATAATAATAGGAGATATTCAATCCAAGACAGGTCAAAAGGACTAAAAATAAATAAGAATATAGAAGACCTAAATACATAATCAATCAGGCAGTTCTCAAGGATATGTATTGAACAGCACACTCCGAGAATAGAGGTTACATCTTCTCAAACACAGATATAAATACACACAATTTGATTATATATTGTCACAAAGAATGCATCAGTAAGTTGCATAAAATAGAAATATTACAAACAACACTCTGACACGATACAATAAAATTATAAATTAATAAAATTAAAACAACAAGACAGCCTTTTCACCTGAAGACTGACAAATCTTCTATTAAACATCATCTAGGTGGAAAGGGAAAAACAAACCTAAAATTACAGAACTTCTTAAAAATAATGATAACGAAAACACTTTGTAGTAGAACTTACGGTGCATAAAGCATCACATGTATGCATCGTTTTAAGCGTTCCTAGCCTTAAACACTTCTGTCACAAAAAATAAATGAATTTAAGCCAAAAGTCAAAAGGCTGGAGAAAGAACAATATAAATCAAAAGAAAGCACAAGGAAGGAAATAATAAAGGTAAAAGCAGAAATTAATGAGGTAGAGAACAGAAAAATGGCATATCTAATTAATAAATCAAAATCCTGGTTCTTTAAAAAAAGTATCAAAATAGACAATCACTAGTTTACCTAATTAAGAAAATGGGGAGAAAGTTCAAATATACAAAATAGAAAATGACAGGCTAGAAATTGTCATTGAAATATACACAATTTAAAACACAAGAGACCACTTTGCAGACCCCAAAGTAAGTAAACTGGAAAACCTACATGAAATAGAAAACTGCCCAGGAAAACACAGTTTATTGAAATTGACCCAATAGAGATAGATAGAAAGCTTAACCAGAACAATTTCCAAAGAAGGAAAAAGAAAGGTTATTAAAGAAATACTCTGCAAAGAGCACCAGATCCTTACGGTTTCACAGGGAAATTTTACCAAACCTTTAAGGAAAAGAGAATCCCTATGCTATATAAACTATTCCAGAGCATAGAAAATCAAAGAAAACTTCCAAACTCTTTTTATGAAGCAAGTGTAACACTGTTAGCTGTGGTGGGCAGAATAATGGACGTGCCCCCCCCAATAATGTCCACATCCTGATCCCCAGAAACTGTGGCTATATCGCCTTACATGGCAAGAGGGACTTCGCTGATGCAGTTTAAGTTATGGATCTTGAGATAGGGAGATTATTCTGAAGTGCCCAGGTGGGGCTGATGTAATCACAAAGGTCCTCATAAGGGAAAGAGAGGCAGGAGAGTCACAGAAGACGTGACCTCAGATGCATAGGTCAGGGAGAGAGAGAGATTGAAATTTGAAGATGCTACATTGTTAGCTTTGAAGATGGCAGAAAGGGCCACGAACAAAGGATGCAGGTAGCCTCTAGAAGGTGGAAAAGGCAAGGAAATGGATTCTCTCTCTAGCCCCCAGAAAGAACCCAGACCCGATTTTAGCCCACCTTGATTTTAGCCCAGTAAGACCCATTTCAGACTTCTGACCTCTAGAAATATAAGAAAATAAATTTGTGTTGTTGTAAGGCAATGTGGTAATTTGTTACAGCAGCAATAAGAGGCTAATGCAATACCTAAGAAGATAATGCTAGCACAAACAAAACAGAAATTATAGATTGATATCATTTATTAATATGATAGAAAAAACCTAAATAAGATATTATTGAACAGAGTTCAATATTATATTAAGAAAATAACAGATGATGACCTAGTGGGATTTATTCCAGGAATGAAAGGTTGGTTCACTCTTAGCAAATCCATTAATACAATATACCATATTAATAGGTCTAAAGAGAAAAATTATCTGAGCATCTCCATAGATGCTGAAAAGGCTTTTGACAAATTCAACACTCATTAGTGATAAAAACACTAAAAAAAAAAAACAAAAACCGATGGCTATTTCCTTAACATGATAAAAATCTATATAGCTTAGCCCTAAAGCCTGCTTCTCACTTAATTGGGAAATCCTAAAAGCATTTTCACTAAGAACAAGGACAACGTAACATTGTATTGCAAGGATGAGTTCATTCAATTAGAAGAGAGAAATCTACTAGAGGCCTACAAACTGGAAAAGAAGCAAAGCTATCTTTATTTGCAAACGTATGACAGCATAACCGGAAAACTCAAGAGAATCAATGACAAAATTAACCCGAAAGATAAAAAATTTAAAAAGGTAGCAGGATATAACACTGACATACAGAATCTAATAGCCCTCGTACACACAATCAGGTAAAGGTTTTAATGATGGGGGAAAACCCTATTTACAATATTAACAAAGAAGATAAAGTACTTATAAATAAACTTAACAAGAAATGTGCAAAACTTACAAAAAATACTTCAAAAAGCTCTTGAAAGACCCAGAAGTATACGTGACCAAATAGAAAGACATCCTTTGTTCTTAGATAGAAGACTCAGTATCATGAAGATATCAATTCTTCCTGCCAATTCTTTCAAAAACCAGATAGAAAAATGGGCAGAAGACATAACCAGATAATCTACAAAAACAAGTAAAATGGCCTTTAAACTTTCAAAAACATGTTCAACTTTACTCATAATAAGAGCAATACAAATTAAAACCACACTCGGATACCTTTTCTTTCTTATTCAATTGAAAAAATAATTTAAAAACCTGACAGCTGTAGAAAGCAGACATTCTCACACATTGATGATGGGAATGCAAAATGGTACAACTCATATGGAGGGGAATTTGGCAATATTTAATACATCCATATATGCATTTACCTGATGACTTAGTTATCTCATGACCAGGATTTTACTCTGAAGATATCCTCAACCATATGAAATATATTTGCACAAGGTTTTTTATTGCAGCACTATTTGTAATCGCAAAATATGAGAATAACTGAAATGCCCATACATAAAAGAGTGGTTGAGTAGATAACGGCACATCCACACAGTGGAGTACTATGAAATGGTGGAGAGTGAGGAGATCTCTATGAACTATAGAAGGGATATATATATATATTTTTTTTTTTTTTTGTGAGGAGATCAGCCCTGTGCTAACATCTGCCAATCCTCTTTTTTTGCTGAGGAAGACTGGCCCTGGGCTAACATCTGTGTCCATCTTCCTCCACTTTATATGGGACGCCGCCACATATAATATGTCAAGCCCACATATGGCTTGACAAGCGGTGCGTCGGTGCACGCCGGGATCCAAACCGGTGAACCCCGGGCTGCCGCAGTGGAGTGCGCGCACTTAACCGCTTGCGCCACCGGGCCGGCCTCCTAGAAAGGATATATATTTTAAGTGAAAAAGAAACCAAGTGCAATATAGTATATACACAATATACTACCTTTTGTGTAAAAAAGTAAGAAATAAAATATACACTGTCTGCTTATTATTGCAACAGGAAACACAAGAAGATAAAGCAGAAACGGACGAGATCGGTTATCTACAGTGCACGGGTGGTAAGAGATGGTGGGAAGCAGTAACACTTCTCTGCATACACTTTTTGTAGTTTTGGCTTTTGGAACTACACACCGAAAAACGAAATTAACAATGATGAGAAAAAATAGAACTTAAAATGGAATACAAACAGAAATAAATAAACCTTACTCTATTTCAAATGAATAACATAACGACAATAAGTGGGGGGGAGACGGGAGGGGTGGCATGAAACCAGCCCAAGTGACTTTGAACACAGCCCTATTTTCTCTCCTTCTAAAGACAGAAATAACAGAAAAATCTATTGAACTCTAGCTAGCAGGTTTGTTTTCGCAGTAGTGCGATTATTTCTCACTGTTGGAAAAGGAAGTTATAATATAGAAACTAGGAAGACTAGGATGGACCTCGTGGTGTTGAATTAGAATTAGAGGTACTAGTATAAACATATGGCTTTTACTGTATCAGATAGCTACATCCACACATATCTCTACATCTGTGGGTATAGGAATAGCTGTTGATATATGTGTGTGTATCTTTTAGCTCTGTCCACCAAAAAAGTCTAGATACAAAGACACCTCTGTAGCAATTTATACACCTCAAACCCAGATCTTGGCGTCCAAATGCCATTCCCCACTTAAAAGGAACTGGGGCCCTTTGGAGAAATGGCTGATTCCAGATGTGGGGCAGTGAAAATACAAGATCAACCTGGAACATATTCTTGGGCCTGAAAGCAATGAAATGCTCAAAAGATAATGGGGATGTACCAAAGGACACAGAAGCCACCTGAAGGGACACCATTGGCCAAATCTGGGACACTTTGATCAGCAGAATAAATAATCGTAGCAAAAGGACATGTATGGAATAAAATTGGAATCTGTGAGTTCATACTGATATAAATAAACATAAATAGGAGAGAAGTGAAATCTCTTCTCTATGGTAGAATACTGCTTAAGGAAATGTTGCAGGAATAAGAGTAGGAAAAATCACCAATCTGCAGCTGTCATAATAAGAATGATTCAGGGAAGAATCATGAATTCCTGCAAAAGTTGGTGGATGAATTACTTATTAATTAAAAAAAGGAAAAATAGTAATTTTATGGTGGATCAACTTAGCGAATACCGCCTTAATCAAGTAACCAAAGGTAATACAGTCGGCTCTCTGTACCTGGGGGTTCCAAATCCATGGATTCAGCTGACCTTGGATGGAAAGGCCTACTATGGTTGCGTCTGTACTGAACATGTACCTTTGTTTTTTTCTTGTCATTATTCTCTAAACAATACAGTATAACAACTATTTACATAGCGTTTACATTGTATTAGGTATTATAAGTAATCTACAGATGGCTTCAAGTACTCAAGAGGATGTACATAGGTTATATGCAAATACTGCATTATTTATATAAAGGACTTAAGCATCCAAGGATTTTGGTTTCTGTGGCGGGGGTCGGGGGGAGGGCAAGGAACCAACCATCCACGGACACCTAGGGACGACTGTACCACCAAACAGATGTCATGAAGCTCCTGGTAAGCTATCCCCAGCACACAATATTACTTTTGTGGTATTTCTGCCAGAAAAGCACAATTTCAGTCCAATCATGAGGAAACATCAGAAAAACCCCAACTGAGGGACATTTTACGAAATAATTGGCCTGTACACTTTGGAATGTCATGAACGACAATGAAAAGTTGAGGAACTATTCCAGATGGAAGGAGACTTAAAGACCTGACAGTCTACTGCAATGTGTGATTCTGGATTGGATCCCAGACCAGAAAACAAAAAACAAAAAAACCATAAATATGACATTATTGGGACAATTGGCGACGTTTGAATATGGACTGTGGATTAGATAATGGTATTGCATCAATGGTAAATTGCCTGATTTTGATAAATGTACAACAGTTATGTAAGAATGTTTTTGTTCTTAGGAAGTATGTGCTAAAGCTCTTATATATAAAGATACATGATGTCTGCAAATTACTTGCAAACGATTCAGGAAAAAAAGAGGTGTGTGTGTATGTGGAGAAAGAGAGAACAAGAGAAAACAATATGGCAAATGGGGTAAAGTTTCTTGGAACTATTCCTGCAAGTTTTCTGTAAATGTAAAATTATATCAAAATATAAAGTTAAAACACTTATTAGATTTTAGAACCTAAATTTTCCACCCGTCTGTCCTGGTTTCTGTCAGTTGTCGTCTCACAAAAGGATGCCCTTTTCTTGAGCCATTCTGAAGTTCTTTATTCAGGGAGGAAACGTGTGACTTGATTTGTTCTGAAAAGTGAATTCTCGGGATAAATGTAGATGATTTCAAGTTACAGGTAATTATCATCCAACCCCAGAAACAGAAAGATTGTGAAACCACTAAGGGGAATTCAAAAATACGTGCAGGTCTTGAGCTGAGTCACATTTCTTTCTGGAGACATTTATTTACTTTTAAAAATATGACCACGTAATTATACCACACTATAGTCTACAGATGGTAACTTAGAGATCACGTATGGGTGGAATTTAACTCTTCCTGGAGCAGTGTTATATCAACAAGAGCTACCGGGGGCATCAGAAGCAGAAAGGATAGTTCTGCAGAAACTGCCCCCTCCCGCCGACTTCTTCAGCTTGTTCTATTCCTTTTTCCCACGTGGCCTCTGCCCTAGCCTCACGGAACAATGTACAATTTCCTGGAAGCACCACGCTGTCTCCCTCTCCAGCGCTTGTATTTGTTCCTACAATGTGCTTCCCTGCCTTATCATACTAGTCAATCCGTCAAGATTAAACTTGAGCATCACCCCCTCCACAAAGCCTTTCGTGACCCTCTCTTCCCTTCCTCTGGGTTTCCTCAGCACTGTGTGGGCCCCTCCATTACAGGACCCATCTGGAGATGATTCTGGGTACCTGTGCTCAACAGCAAACTTTGAATTTCACCTGACTAGGTGCCTACAATTTCAAGGAGCAAGTAATAGTCAACTGGAAATTCATAAAGTGTTATAGTTTTGTTGATTGTTGCTAACTGGAAGGATATTTTAATTAATATGGCTATGCTCCTCCCAAGTTTCACTTCTAAGGGCACTAATTTGATTTTCAAAATTGAGAGAGCCTGAACAGAGTATCTGCACTAATTTATCCATTCCTTTCTCCTAAGCCCTTCCATATTTTTCTGTGTTCTCTTTGAATGTTTTTCTGAAAGTACAGGTTTCCAATATTTGGGACCAAATCCGTGTGCATCGTGGGTGATTTTCATGCTGCTTGAAACACATGTTTTAGATTGAAATAGAATTTGATTTGAATTTCGAAATTTCAGAGATTGAATTTGGTGTCCTGCATAGTAACCACAACCCAATTGTAAATACTTATTTATTATACTTATTATAGACATTTGCTACGCATAGAAGATCTCTAATCTTCATAATTTTATTGATGAATTGCAGGAATACCTGTCTATTTTAGAAATAAAAGCCTATGAGCATTCAACTAAGAAGCAGTATAGAACTATAAATAATTGTAAGATATGTCATTCACGTATAGATGAATAACTTTGTATAGTCAGTGGATGATTAAAATAACATACCTGATTATTGGGGCAAATGCACATAATCTTCCCTCTTTCTCAACACTTAATCAGTAATAAAAACTGCTAATTTTATTATCCATTAATGTGAAGGTAAAAGTCCTTCAAAATTCTAGGGTTCTTTGATATAACATATCCCTCACTATTCAAATCTGTTATCAAACATCAATCATAGAAGAACATCAACTCAGAGTTTACTTGTGCTAAGTACTTGTCAGATATGAGCTCATGTAATCCTTATGTATTATTATGTATATGTATTATTAACTTTTTACAGATGAGAAAATTAAGTCATAAAAAGCTTAAATAAATTTTCCAAGAGAATCAGTATAGTATAGAGATTAAAAGCACTTGCTAGAAGCAGACTACCCAGGTTTGACTTCCTATTCCACCATTTACCAGCTATATAATCTTGGGAAAGGTACTCAGTCTCTCTGTGACTCAATTTTCTCATCTGTAGAATGTGGATTATAATAGTCCTGACCTCACAAAGTCTTGGTGAGGGTTAAATGACTTAATACATGTAAAACACTTAGGAGAACATAGTAAGTTATGTAATACTGTTTGCAAAGGGTGCCCAAATTGGGAGGCCATGGGGCTGGAACTTGTGCCCAGTGTGACCCACAAAACTGTTCTCATAACCATTCATGTTACCTAATCTGATCAACCCAAATCCTCTCATGTGATTTTTCCCAGTTTAACACTCTTGAATAGCTCCCTATTGCTTTCAGGATAAAGACCAAATCCTCTGATGTAGCACATAACTAGGGGGACTAAATCGTCTAGTTTGCCTGGGATGGTCCTAATTTATGTCATCCTGTTCAGTTTAGCATTTGTCCAGAATTTTTGGAATTTTAGTTTAGAAAATAGTTTTTAAATACAATTATTTTATAAATTGACTGACCAATTCATTGTCAGTAATACATATATCAAATTTACATAACTTTAGCTATTTTTATTATCCCCTCCATGGTCAAAAACATCCCTGCTTGGAAGATAAATCATATGGTCACCCTACATATAACACTCTTCATAAAACAGGCTCTGTTTACCTCTTCACTTCGTCTCTCTCCTCCCTCCCTTGTACTGTCATTGAATTGATCACAGTCCCCTAAACGAATCTTGCCTTTGCACAAACTGACCCTTCTAGTTGGACGGACTTTCTTCCTTCACTAGCCTGTGTCTAGATCATTCCAATGTTTCCTTCAGCATGCAGCATAAATGCCACCTCCTTGGGGATCTTCCTTGATTCCTCTGGGCTGGGTTTGCGGCCCTCACACGGCTCCTATGGCACGGTGGCTTCCCCATCCAAGCATTCTGTATGGGCCTTCTGTATTGTAATGACGATACTTGACTATGCTCTCCCTGAAGGGAGCACCTTGCATACATGTGGTCATTTGGATTCTTTCCTTCTTTCTTTACTTATTGAATGGATGAAAGAGGGTTAACTTTTTTTCTCTCATTTCCCCCCTATATATTGAAGCCGAATAAAGGTAAATTTTATTCTTCAATTTGGAGAGGATCTTAGAGTTCTGCAACACTTTAGTTTCTTCTTCTGTGGCACAAGAAACAAGGCCCTGGGAGTAGAGTGACTATTGGAAAAGTAAGAGAAAGTTATGAACATTCTCTGGGAGCTTCCATGAAACCTGACCTGACCCTGACCCTGATCCTGGCCAGTGTGGCCACTGCCGTATGAAGAAAAACTTACCCTCACAGCTGGCTTCGGCTGGATTTCAGCGCTGACTTGTCCCTCCATGGCACACTTGTGTGCAGGGCGCACACTGCACAGCCACACACAGTGGCCTGGCTCTGACCCACATCCTAACACTTCTGACCCTAAGTCCCCTCATCGCCTTAAGAAGCTGACCTCACCTTTAGCTCCTTCAATCCCAAAGCTTGACCTTGACCCATCTCTTGGTCAAGCACCTTACACAGAAAAGTCCAACAGTGCTAGCAAGGCAGCTTAAAAATAAAATGGAATCCTGAGATGTGACAGAGAGAAGAGGACGAGGGGAAGCTTCATTAGAGCAACGGAGAGCAGGGCAGTGAAGACTGGGTTTTATTCTTCTGATCTCAAGAGGTTCAGGCAGTTCAGAAAATGGATTTGTGTCTGAACTCTGGGTTGCCAATGAATGATAATGGAGATGGTGGTGGTGCTGATGAATATCTCTTTTTGTGGTCTTATAAAATATAGAAACATTCTTTGGAATTATAATATCACTTACTATTCCCTCTCACATACTGTTTCCTTCATGTAAAAGTTTTGCATCCCATATTACACCTTACTAATAATACCCATCATGACTGGGGCTTCTTTATACCTGCCAGACTCCATTCTCGGCTTCTTACTAGCAAGGCTGGGATTTGAACCCAGTGTCTGTGCTCGAACTACAGTACCATACAGCCTCTAACTCACAGCTATGTCACCCACATCTGTCTGCAAGGCACCAACTGTTGCTGTAAGGGGAGATAAATTAAAACAAGCAAAGCAATATGGACAGAAGCACGGCTGAGGGTGGCCCATGAGGTGGTCTGCTGGCCTGCAGGGCGTGGAAGAGAACAGCCAGGAAGCAGCCCTGCCAGAGTTAGGCTGCCAAGAGCTGACTGTCTGCCCCACACAGACGCTGGACACACACCATGGCTGCCAAGAGCTCTTCTTGGACATCAAAAGGCAGCAGCGTCAGCTTTCATATGCAATGGGAAAAATAAACACCCCATCAACCTGTTGATCCTATTCTATTTTGCAACACAGAAATTATTGCTTTCAACTCACGCCAAAAATTATTTCCTGAGTCATGGAGGCTACCTTCTGAGCTGTGTCCTTACTCTGAGCTTGTCCTAACTGGAAAATGACCATGGTGAGTAAGGAAAGCATTTCAGCTGCCCTTGCCTCATGCAGATACACAGCAAGAATAAAGAAAGAAAGAAATAACGAAGTTGAATAGAGAACAGACTTGCTTTTTGAAGTCCTTCTAAAGAAATCTAAGGACTAATTTTTGAAAATCCACAAAATTGAAGGCAGTTTAAAAACTCTTATTTAGTCAATCCCGTACAAGATAAATTTTCTAAAATACTCTGTTGAATTTTCAGATTTCAAATTCTTCAGGTTTGGTTGTTATCATTTTCCTCCATTTTGTAATGAAATTTCATGATTAAAAATGCATTCTAATTAGTTTTCTAAAAACAACAAAATCAAAATCTTGAAGAACCAAGGCTTCTGAAATCCCTCGAGTGGTGCCGTCCTTGGGGGGCTGTGTTCTGGTAAACACCACCTGAGGACAGCAGTTTCTCCGGCAGCTCCACACAGACGGTGACTTATTCTGCAACTGTTCCCTTTCAATCCAACGGGAGACAGAGAGCAGATAAGGCCACATCGAACACTGCATTTGGGTGTCCAGTGGGTCCCCAGGTGTGACAGGCAGATGCTCTCTCAGTAACCCTGTTTCATGAACGACTTCCTGCCTGCAGCAGAGACATGAGCTGAAAGACAGCTTGCCTCATGGATTATGAAAAGGTGGAATCGGAAAACACCAGTCATTTTGAGTTAAAGAGTATCCTTATTTGTCCCTTGGTCAGGAATTTAGTAGGAAAAAAGGCAACACGTAGTACTATGTCACCGTGCACACACCCTTTCAACGGCCACGTTACCAGAGAGGTGACTCCACCAACAAGGCTGTGTCAAACGACCTGAGAAAGGATGGATTTGGCCCCGTTTAGTGGTGGTGACAGGGATTCGGGAAGGGGAGAGTCCCGGACGCTTGCCATTTGATCACAGCTGGAGCGCAGTTCAACATTCTTCATCTCAAAGTCGTCCAGGGATGACTGATGGAGAATAACTCCCTCACTCAGCTCTAACAGGCCAGCGTCTTAAATAACCTGTTAATACCCTTTTACCTCTTTCATGACAGAAGAAAGAGAAGGCCAGACTGAAAATCCCTTAGTTGTAAAATTGAGTGCATCATAAAATAACTGTAAAGTCAATATTTAGTGTCAGGTCCATTTAAAATGTCACACTTCGGAAACGTCTTAACGTGACCCCTGGGAAGCAGGAGAAACAGTGCTGGTGTGTGGGATATTACCTCGTCAGCCCATATCCCGGGTGAGACCAGCTTAAGAGTGGGTTCTTCTGCTCTGTCTTACGTGTGCTAGGGGGTGACGTGGGGTCGGGTGGGGGCAGAGCGAGGAGAGGAAAGAAGAAAGACAAGAGAGAAGAGAAAAAGAAGAGATATAAATGGTTATCAAGCATCCTCAAGAGTCCAGCTTCCTCTGTTTTGTTTGTTTGTTCACATCTTCCCCACCACCTTTCCTACTGTCATTTAGCTTCTGGTCAGACCAGTGAGCTGCCTTCTAGAAGGAGGAATCTGAGACCACAGCTGAGGAGGCTGAAGGGGTGGCCATGGGGTGAACAGGGTGTCCTGGAACGGCAATATTCTTTTGTTTCTCTGAGATGATATCAATATGGATGGTACCAATTAAGTCCACGTTCCTTTGATGGAAGCTTTTCTCCCAATCGGATTATTAACTAAGATGCCGACACACCCGCTCCTCAGTTTTCCCGCAGTAGAGGTGGTAAGGACAGTCCCCTCCTGCCCCACACGGCACATTTCTAACAAACCAGCCTGAGGTCTATGCTTGGAGTGGAAAATTAGCAAGGGCTGATGACGCCGGCTGACCAAATGAAAGGGCCACCAGGCGTCTGGTCGCCCCTCCAGAGCATGATGGGGTAAGAGGGATGGGTGGGGGCTGCCGGGGGCTAAGATGACTGGGCTGAGGCCTGTTGATGAAGTTTCTGTGTGTCAGGCAGCATCGTCTCTGCGCTATGCTGAGATCTTTCTGCATACCTTCACTCCAGATCACCTGGCCCCAACCCCAGCACCTTCTCTTCAATCACCACCACCCTGCAGAGCCTTCTGAATCGTATCTGCACTGCTTTTCACCACCACGGGTAATTAAGAATGTTAACAAGCAAGCTCCTGCGCTCCCTCCAACTTCACCTTTAGA
Organism: Ceratotherium simum simum; assembly: GCF_057802395.1. Taxonomy (NCBI): domain Eukaryota; kingdom Metazoa; phylum Chordata; class Mammalia; order Perissodactyla; family Rhinocerotidae; genus Ceratotherium; species Ceratotherium simum. Next base: position 16,964,401 of record NC_141930.1, read on the forward strand.
ATGCTCGTAAAATTCCCACTACTCCTTTTGTGCCTTTGACCTTATATTTCATAAAAATCTGTAGTTTTTATGAAGCCTCTCCATCAAATCAACGTGTAAGCACCAAAGGCAAATAATCCTCCCACCCTCTCCCCAGGGCTCCCAAAGGGCATTCTGGTTTTTTCCCTTCACGTCATTCTACGCTTAAAAGCATCATCCAACAAGCGAACAAGCGTGGGAGTGAGTGAACGCGCTGAGAGACATCTTGTTGTGACAGTGAGCTGACTTAAAAGCAAAATGACAGATCTGTAACCAGTGACACGATATGGTGGAGAATGCTGTTAGAACATGCACGCACCCCAAGCTATGCTCTGTGCAACACGGTGAGAAACAGAAATTAGTTGAAATGGCTGGATCATGCAATTATTGGGAAAGAAGTTGCTGGGGAGAATAAAAAAGTGTGAATACCTGTGTAGGTCATAGCTTCCTCCATCTTTATTTCCTGATATAGGAAAATACAAGAGTAATTTATGTTAGCTTTAGAACTCACAAAACCACTCACTATGTAGTTTTCCATGCACAACATCTAAATCCTAGAAAGAAACACATTGTGTTAAATACAGACAGTGTCGAAGTCCAACAGAGCTTTTCTATTAGACAGGTTCAAAACGAGGATTGAAAGCTATAAATAAAAGGTTTAAGCTAAAACATATAAGAGTTCTCACGAAAAAGGGGATGGGGTGAGAAGGAGGAGAGCCCCCTTAAAAGCAGTAAGAAAAGTACTTCTAGAAGTCCATGTAAGTCTCAGCAAAAGTTAAATTTTGGTTATTTTTAGACAAAACACTTGAAAAAAAGGGCAATAATCATGTCCCTTAGGAATCATCTAGAAGGTGGAGAGGAAGACTTGAAGGGTACGAGCAATAACTGGCCCCACCTGCTGTGTCATTTCACCATAAGAGACTCTATCAGATTTCACTAAGTAGAGCTGTTATGTCATCACCAATCAGAGTGCTATGTTCTTGGGGAATGAAATATCTGGGTGTAAGATTTCTAGTGCCTCTAACAGTCGGTTTAGTTTCCAGGCCTTAGCGGGATTTTTTTTTTCTTCCTAAGATTTGAGGAAAAGGTCAACAGATAAGCAGCAAGTCTGAAAAGATTTGAGCTGAGCGGGGTCAGTGACCAAAAGACCTATTTTGCAAGTTAAGGCTGGACTCCTCGGACTGGCAACGAATGCCACTAAGGTGTTAATTGAGAAGTGTTGACTGAGAGCTGCGGGGTGACCTCTCTCCCAGGATTTATGGTTCTTTATGGGACTCTCATAGCTCAAAAGCCTTCAGGACCCTACAATGGTGGAAACGACAGGTGACGATGTTGATCATTTTAGGATGCCCCCCAAGTCACATGACCCAGGGAGCTGCCCATTGCTGGTGATGCTGGCTCTGCATGGGACCCACAGAGACACAGGCTTAAGGATGCTGAGAAACCTCAGCTGCACAATGGAGGGTTCCTGCAAATTACTCCCCACTGTCCGTGAGTGCAGCTCTTCACTTTTTTGGGGTTGGCATGCTGTGCTGATGCCAAGCCCTTGGCCAGGTTCAGCTCTTTCTCCCTCCTTCTATGGACAGCGAGTATTTACATTTCTACAGGAATTACGAGAAAATAAGTATTCTCATTAACTAGGAAAGAGCTGGGACGGGCACTGAAAAGAACTACACCCTCATAAGCCAAAGGAGAAATAAGGTAGTTTAACACTGCAGACCAGGGACAGAACATCTGGCTCATTCCACAAGCCCTCTTACACGTTTAGATTCCAAGACAATGAATTGCTCAAATATCTCTAGTTTCAGATAGGAAATACTGGCAAAAGAAATCTAATTCACTGTGTCGTGGGCAGGGGTCCACCTGGGGGAGCTCCAAACTGTGATAAGCAGACATAGGGCATTGTGTGTTTCCATCCAGATTTTCTTAAAAAAAATAAGATATCCAGATTTACTTAGAGTATATTTTATGACTGTTGACAGCAATAACAAATAAATCCCCAACACTTTCCTCCCATCTTCCCATGGATGCTTCTGTCAGGAATTGAGGTTTACTAACAGAATAGGCCTGTGGGAGAGACTGGAATGAAACGCTCACCAAATCTTTCGGCGCATTAAATTTTTCATTAATGCCCCAGAGCTAAACTTAGAGAACAAATTATGTTTGGAATTGCATGGAAAGTTTCCCCTCTAATATCCCAAACTATACGTTTCTATGCATGTAAATGTTTCAAAGGCAGAAAACTTGATAATACAAAGAATTTCCCGGGTAATATAAGACAAAAAAAATGTTTCTTTTCCTTACCAACTTCAAGGCCCTTAGGTCTCGGGTTGCACTGCTTATATCCTTGACAGCTTCTGAGCTCCATGAGCTGCATGTGTAGCTGATTCAAAATGCCCCGTTCCACTGTGTGCACCGTATTTGTGAGCTGCGGATGAAGAGGTGGGACAATCTATTTAAACTCATATTCTGGTTATTCTGTTTTCAACAACCTTCCTAAAGTGAAAACATACTGACTTACCTGATAAGGATCTGTATTCATATCAAAATACTCCAAAAAGCCAGTGGCAAATTCGCAGAAAAGAAAATTATGTGTCTCATTAACCGTACGCAGACACCAGTAGGTGTTATTGTTAGAACTCGTGCAAGCACAGAAAGATCCCACTGTTGGTGAAAAAGAAAAGCAGGAGAAAATGAATGAAAAAACGTAGGCAGGCTCGCCATTCTAATGCTTCCCTATCTTTACACTTTAAGGGTCACATTTTCTTTTTTGTAAATACTATGTGGTTAGATGTTAAAAATAACTATATTTCTCCCCCTCTCTGTACAAATTGGCTGTGAGACTAGGTGAAAATGGGAAAAAACAATGGCGATCTACAATGGTGATTATAGGCTGAAGGCTAGGGGTGAAGTGTTAGGCACATTAGCTTGCCCTCCTCCTAGTTCTGTGAGACAGTGGTCTCCAAATAGGGTGAGTGATTGGAGAATGGGGAGGAAAATATCAGGACTTCTATCTATGGTTATTTTTATCTTTTTTTTAAAAAAGGAAAAAACGGTTATTTAATAGAGATGGACCTGGGGCCCTAGCTTGTTCTGTATGTCAGATGGCCATGTGTCACATATGGTGTGTGGAAAGAGGGGAGATTCCACAGTGTGGAGGGGTTTGGAGAAGGCTTGAACCCAGCACAGTGGACTTTTGGATGATGTAATTTGTGATCATCATAGACTTTAGCACACTTTAACACGAGATGGGCGGTCACCACGAGCATCTTTCGTACCACATAGAGGTTCACTGGTTAATTTGCAGAAAGTATGCAAAAGAGATGTCAAATTTAAGAAACAAATCACCCACTCTTCTTTCACAGAAAGACAAAGGTTCCAAATTTGCTGCCATGATTATTGAATTTCAGAAATGTGCTGTCTGGTAAATATTTTTAAAACAATTGGGATAGGTACACTTAATGAGCATTCCTTGTGCACTATGTACTTTGCATGTATTAACTCATTTAATCCTTAAAACAACCTTGTGAGATAGATTATTATTATTCCCATTTTACAGATGGGAAAACTGAGGCACAGGGAGGTTAAGTAATTTGTCCAAGGTCACACAGCTGACAAGTGGCAGCACTAGGGACTCGGTTAGAGGGTTTACTCTTAACCACTACATGCCATTGCTGTATGCAGTATTAAACATACTAATTCTGTCTCCTTAAGCTAAAAGGGACATTTTAAACAATGAATGAGAAATGATTTTTTAAAAATTTTATTTTGATAGACTTTATCTTTAGAGCAGTTTTAGGTTCACAGCAAAACTGAGCAGAAGGTATGGAGAATTCCCAGAGAATACCGCCTGTCTCCACATATGCACAACCTCCCCCACTATCAACAACCCTCACCACGGTGGGACATTTGTTACAACTGACGAACCCACACTGACACATCATAATCGCCCCAAGTCCACAGTCTACACTAGGGATCACTCTCGGTGTTGTGCACTCTGTGGGTTTTGACAATGTATAATGACACGCATGCACCATTGCAGTGTCACACAGAACAGTTTCCCTGCCCTGGAAATCATCAGTGTTCCACCTCTTCATCCCTCCCTCCCCCAGAGATGCTTCTTCAAAAGAAAAGAGAATATCTTAAAAACAGATGATTGGGAATGTTTTCATCATTATATGATTTTTCATTGAAAGTGCCCTAAATATGTCATTTATAATTTATATTATTTATACGTGATCACTTATCTCACATTTACACACATAAAAACCATGGAACCAGAATTTCTAATCTGTGTAAAAATCTTCCAAACCAACAATTTAAATGGGTTTTGAACTCACTTGATAAAATACACAAATACAACACCTTCTGATTGCTTTGGAAGAATAATTGATAACTCTCAGGGAGGATGGAAATTTACAAGTGTAATTTCTATGAAAATGACTACTCAGTTGATGGCAGTATTTAGAACATGAATGTCATGGTTTACTCGTTATGCCAATGATGCCCGTCTATTGAACTGGCACATCGTCCTGTGTCATCTTTCATATCAAGGCAGTCATTAAGAACATGTACCAAAACTCAACTGAACCTTTGACTCAAGGTATTGTAAAGTGTGACGCTGAGATTTAGGAAAAAAAGAAAGCATATTTGATAAACAAGAGCAAAATGTTTTGGAACCTCCAAAGAATAAAATAAAAACCATTTTAAAAAACTCTTTTCTTTACCTTTATCTCATAATTTTAAATTTCTATTTTAGGTATTTTTATAATACACAAGACATATTAATATATTAGTCTAGTAGTGCAAGGATATAATTAAATATAGGTGGTGAGTTCATTTAAACAACTGATATGGGTACAGACCCAAAAGTGTTTAGAGACCACTGCATTAGAGGATCGTGTGCCTGGGTGGATTTGGTTTTTTTCCTATTTTTTTATTGAATATCTACTACTATGCCAATGGCTCACAGGAATAAGACCATTAAAATATGAAACAGAATATATAAAAAATATCAAAGTGTATCACACATAATATTACTTCTTGAAATTTTTACTTCTACACATATATTACATATATATCATATAAATTACATATACACACACAGATGCAGATATACATTTGTGTATGTGCACATATGTGCACAGGATCCTGATAGAAAATGTATTTTTTACTGTGTTCATTGTGAAAAAAATTCTGAAAGCTCCTCCCTAGAATATCAGTACAATGAGCACCAAGAATGCATTGTACACCAGAAGGAGCATCGAATTTGGTATTGAATGAAATCAAGTCCCCTCTGTTCCTGAAAAAGTGGAGTGACTCACTAAAATTAAGGTCCTTGACAGTAGGGGACTATTTTCTGTTCCTCGTGGCACTAGCGCAGTGATACCCACTGGCAGGCGCTCAAAGGTTAGTTATTGACTGGAGTCGATTTGCTCTTGGAGCAGGTGGTTTGCTTGTTAGTTTATTCACCTAATACTTATTGAGCATCCCCTTTGTGTCAGGGGGTACAGCATCTCACAGACACGGTCTCGTATCTCGAGAAACTTACAGTCGAGTAGCAGAGACAAATGTTAAACCAAAACAAAAGCAAAAATAAAACCCACATAATTACAAATGTGATGAGTCCTAAGGAGAAAAAGTAAGCTGAAAGAGTGTACAAAAGGGGCTTAACTAGTCTGAGGCACAGGGACAGTCTGAGTGAGAAGCGACATCACAGTTGAGCTCCGAGGGGTGAGTACATCTGTGATAGGCTCAGGGTTTCAGATTGGCATAGGGTCAAAAGCCTTCTAGGAAGAGGGAACAGTGTGTGCAAAGGCCCTGAGGTGGGAGGGAGCTTAGGATGCTTGAGGTAGAGACAAGAGCCAAGTGGCTGAAGTAGATGAGAATGGGAGGAAATGGGACCAGAGTAGGACAGGAAAGTGGCACACATGTGGATATGTTAAAAGATTTTGCTCTTTATCCCAAGAAAAACGGACATCATTAAATGAGCAGAATGGCAAGAGAGGAGTCTGGGAGACACACAGTGGGTGTTGCAGTGGTTGAGGTAAGAAATGGTGGTGTCTTGGGCAGGATGGTCTCAGCTCAGATGGGGAGAAGCAGATGGAGGTCTGAAGGACCTCCTATACAAGGTATGAGCAAACCGTAACTTCCTGTTTCTCAATACTCCATCCTCAAAGGGGCTTACCAGTCCCGGACACAACAGATTCATTTCTTCCTCAGGACCCCTGCTTCAGCCATTCCCCTGCTCGGGGTGCTGCCCCTCCCACCCCTCGGCTCTTCAGATTTCTGCTGAGATTTCACCTCTTCACAAAGGCCCATCCTCCCCACCCTCTCCAAAACGGTGCCTTTCAAAAACTTGGATCACCATTTCCTTCACAGCACTACTAAACCTTGTAATTAGTTTATCTATTTCATTAACTTTCTCCCCACCCCCCAACGCCCACTGGAATATAAGTATCTTGAGGGCCGAGAATGAGTGCATCTTGTTCGTGGTTGTGTCCCATTGTTCAGCCCAGGGCCTGGCGGAGAACAGATCCCCAGCAAGCTGAACGACCCCCACAGACCCCCACACCCCGGTTTAGGGAACTACATTAAAAGTTAAATGCTTTGCCTTTAAGAGTTCACTCGGCCTAGACGTGACTGTAAACACAGAGGCAAACATGGACGCTGAAATCCAAAAGCATCAAAACAGAAAGATAAAACAAAAATTCTCCCAGATAGGAACCAAAGCTCCCCAAGAATGGCCTGTGGACTCCTAGGGATCTCCAATCCCAGTCTGAGAAACACTGAGTCGGGTGGTCTCCTGTGACCCTTTCAATGAGAAGATCCGAGGTTTTAGCTCTTCCACAGGGTGGGAAGCCTTCAATCAGACAAGGTGCCACCAGAATTTAGGACACTGTTTCTATGTGGCCTCAGTGAATGCCGTGTACAGACCACTAAAGCAAATATAAGCATTGATCTTAAAAGTGCACAGTTGCTATTATTGCGTATCCTCGGAAATTCCATACAAAACCAAATATTTGGTGGAGTCCCCATTATTCTGCAAGCATGGTGCTAGGGACGGAGCGGGACACAGAATAAATAGGATACGGCCCCTGCATTTGAGGAGATTTACTTCCTTTTATTATACTTAGAGTATGCACTTGAAATAAAGCAAAACCAAAATATATTTGGGGTAAAACTGCTCATCCATTTATTTAGTTATTTAGTTATAGAGCAGTCTTACTGGGCAGGAACTCCATCAGGGGCTGGGTACTGTGGGAAATATCACCAGGAGAAAAACCCAGGGAGAACTTGGCATTTTCAAACAAAGTACCCAAAAAAATTTCTAAAGAGAGGCTGGCCCAGTGGCATAGTGGTTAATTTCGTGCGCTCCACTTTGGCGGCCCGAGGTTCACAGGTTCAGATCCCAGGCGTGGACCTGCACACTCCTACTCAAGCCATACTGTGGTGGTGTCCCACATACAAAGTAGAGGAAGATGGGCACAGATGTTAGCTCAGGGCTAATCTTCCTCACCAAAAAACAAACAAAAATTTCTAAAGAAAAAAGTAATTTTGGGCAAAATGATTCTACTGGCCAGTATAGAAGATAATATAATGCTTTCCTCTTGAATCTTTCTAGAATCCTCTTTTTAGGCTGCTGAATTGCTAGTCTGAGTAACTGCAGTATTGTGGCTGTCTCTCCACCTGGTGGCAGGGAGTGGCATTTAGAACGAGTAACTCACAGTTCCAGAAGGGGGCGGTCTGCCAGTGGTTGTTGTCGTGCGTGAAGCACGTCAGGCCGGGAAGGCTGCACTCCTCCCCCTTCCGCTGGCGTCTCTTCTCCTTCCTCTCCTTCCTCCTCCTCCGGTGCTCCTTGAACAGCTGCAGTTTGCTGTCTACTTCTTGAGCAGCTTCCCTGTTCCAAGCGAAGGGAATTTTTTCATGATCAGAAAGCACTTTCTCAATTAAAAATAGGATTGTGGCTATGAATCTCACACAAATATTTAGACACGAGATAATAGATCCACGGTAATTGATGACCTTTATTTTTCAGAGGGCCTCACAATATAATCAGCAATAGTGAAGACAAAACTCGTTGAGTGACAACTTTCTTAGAATTTTACTGAGCCTTAATAGGATCGACATTTTCTTCCTTATTTACATGTGAACATTGATGGAAATAAATGTCAAGGTGAATCAGTAGATCCTGTTGGCCATACCCTTCGGGCAAATGGCTTAACTTCCTGGTGGCTCAGGACCTCTCAGCCATGAAGCCAATGGTTGGTTGGGTTAGACGGTTTCTAAAACTCTTTGACAAATCCTACAAAATAGTCTTGGAAATAATTTTCTTTTTTTCTTATTGGGTTTTTCCATAAAGGGCTCAAATTTTGTGGAAGCTCAAATACTAAGTCCCCTTCACAGGCAAATTTTACTATTATTTAAAAAATATGTATATTTCTTCCAACTCTCAGAATTCACCATAATCGCAGGCTGCTCCATAGAACACACGGAGCTAATCCTGAGAGTCCACATCTCCCACGCACTGTCCACAGAAAGCAGTGCGTGGAGGAAAACCCAGTTCCTGGCCTATACATCAGCAGAGAACACATAGAGAATTACAGAGTCCTGTAATGAGCCACACGGCTCCCCCTCAGAATTCCAAAAGCATCCCCACGGTCCCTCGGCAGGGTGTGGGCTTGGTTTCAACTTCTTCAGCTAATGCCCTCCCAGTTGAATCTACTTTTTCCAAGAAGCACTGATACCGGCTCAATACAAGGTTGATATAAGAGAAGCCATATTGTAGAAAAGAAACCATCTTGTAACTTTGAATGACCTCTGATTAACCAACCCAGCTGGATATGCACCCTCCAGGCTTTTGAGTTCCTTAGGAATGTGATGACCCCTGGGCAGAGAGTCTCTGCTGATAGCCATCATCAATGACAACTGAAAGATCTGGGTATTGGGTGTTGCTCTGGTCTCTGAGGCATATCCAGTAAAACAAAGACTATCAGGAACTAAGACCAGATGTCTGCCCCTAGTCAGGGATCAGATGGATGCCCCTACCTGGAGACCAGATGCCTCCCCGACCCAGAGACCTGCCTCCTATATACCTGGCCTGTAGTTTTTGCTCCGTAAGATGGTTCTTTTGGACATTAGTTGGCCATCCTCCCCCTTGCTAACAAGCTGTAATAAAACCTTTTCTCTCCTACCACCTTGCCTCTAGACTACTGACATGTCTTGGGTGGGCAGACGACCCCGCCTTGGGAGGTAACACACCACTTGGACACAGGAGTCCCTGCAGCCTTTCAGAAGAGCCCAGTGGACACCCCTTCACTCCCAGCAAATGTGGGACGCAGAGAGTTACTTACTTGAATGGGTGAAGATGACTCTTCAATTTCTCTTGCTTTTTTACACCTTTCTCTTTATTGTAATAGCTACAGGCAAGAAGATTAAAAAGTGAGTCTTCATCATCTTGCATTTGACCAAACAGTTCATTTTATAAAGACAAAGCAAAATAGAAGGAAGGCAGTTACTTTGTTATAACTATCTTAGCTCAATGGGACTTTTTTTTTTTTTTTACCTCTGTTTAGGTTTATGACATATTTAATTTGACCTAAATAGTTTAGGTCATTACAATATATGATAATGAATTTAATTTATTAAGCTTTCTATTGGTAAGAGAATGGAGCCTAGTGGTAAGCACTGTAGCTTGTGTGCAAATGAGTTTGGGAAGGAGGCCATGGGATGGAGACATGCTCACCTCTGCTTACTGCAGCCACATTCCTCAGGCTTTCTTCTCTTTAGATGTCCTCTCACTTCTCTTAAATTCTTAATTTTATCTTGCAAAGCTTCAATCTGGAAAACACACATTTGAACAGTTACATTTTAAGATCAGGATTTTCTTCGCTAAGTACCTTTCTTTTCACCTTATTTTCTGTGTCCATAATTATAGCTATTCATCTGAGATGATAATTAATTTGGCAACAGACAGGACACAGAATACATCTCCCTCTCTATTCCAACTGATGTGCTATAGATAAACATGCGCAGATGTCTCATTTGTAATTGAATCATTTTCCCACAGAGGTTTCACAAGGTCATTGAACCAATCCCTATTTTTTTCTCACACTATTTTGTTTTCAGTTAGGACTATCACTGGAGAAAGATAAATACCTTGCTGTTCTATTTTTCACAAAATTATAAAAAGATGAAGTGTACACCCAGGATGTCCCACCAGACACAGCAGGGCTGGTGAGCATCTGGAATATACCTTCCAATCACATAGCCATGGCTAACCTCTTTATCGATGTATGCCTTGTGGTCCTTCCAGGCTCTGGCTGATTGATAGAGTTCTCGCTCACAATGGATTGTATCATTTGGAAGAATAAAGCACCTGCAAAAGCAAACAAAAAACATTAGAAATAGCACAGGGAACACAATCATCCTCTAAACTCTTAATTTGGAGATAGGCAATAGTTTGGAGCTGAGCCATAGACAAGGATAAGTGGGGATGTCTCCTGGTGGGGGCAAAGGATGGTGTCAGAGAGAGCATCACCAAGACCATCTTTCAATACCCACATCCCCATGAACAGATACCACCACAAAACCCAGTTTTGAAAGCCTCACCAAATATTGTAGGAAAAAATGAGGTTTTCACAGTTATCACGGAAATAGCTTGATTGAAGAAATGCAGAGTTAGAAGTGGGTTATGCATCTCATTCATTTTGTTATAAAAAGCTTGCGTCAAGTACCCCATTAAGTTTGAAGCGAGGAAACAGCCCCAGGGAAAGACAGCAGGTGGGGTGGGGGTCAATCAACGCTGACAGAGAAACCGATCCTGGTCTAACTCTCCCAGCACGTAACCGTAACAACTACAGGCACCGGGGACCAGTCCCAAGGATGAAAGTCCCGGCAGAGCTCGTGGTACCCCTCCTCCCCAAGGCGATGAAATGAAAGAGAAAACAAAGATCTCGCCAATAAATTCAGAAAGAAAGTGCTTCTCTAGGTAAAAAGGTAGAAAGCTGTGGGGAAATCGTCTCCCCGTCCTGTCTCCATGAGTCCCAAGGCCCTCTGTGCCCTCAGGGGTCTGGACGGGTTAGGCGCTTCTGCCTCTTATGTCCATTCCCGACACGTGCCGTCTCTCTGGAAGCTTCTCCAGAGCCCACACTCCTCCCTTGGGCTGTGTTTCATTTCTGAGGCCGTGAGTGTACAACCTCTCTGAGCCACAGTAACCATGCAGCATGGAGAGCCTCCATCAGTCGCAGTAATGGTTTCCATCTGTTTTCTAGACTCCCACAAAGGTAACCGCTTAAGGGCAGAACTCCATGCCTGCTAAGTCAAGATGTGACAGAATCACTCTGGCTAAATTCCCAGCCGGTCAGCTTTAATGTGAAATTGAACTCAAAGCACACATCCAAATGTAGGATCATCTGGACTCCCTGTTGCTTCTTAAACCCCCAGTGGCTCCGTGGGCCAGCCCTGTGACACCGTATTGCCGAGGGATATCACTTTTTGTAAAGGAGCAAAATGGTGATAATATGGGGGGATGACTTTGAACCCCAACCCTCGTGAACACCTAAAGCTTCCTACTTGTGCGTCACCCGGACGGTGGCGGGCAGGCCCACGGCATTGCCACCATCTGCCAGCATCGCGTCCCTGTCGCTGGCTGCCTGGCGGCCTCCGGGCCCCTTGCGGCCTTCATTGTGGCGCTTGGCGATGTTTCTTGGTCGCAACACTTGCAATTCTTCTTCCTCCAGGTTTATGTCATATATTTCGCCTTCAAATTCGACTGACAAGGAACGTGTCTGCCGAGTATGGACAAATCTGGGCTTATACTCTGGAAATAAAGGAAGATACGTTAATATGGATGTAGTTTATGGAGGCAGATGTAGTTTAGGAGGGAAGAAAAGCATCACCTGGCTTGGTGAGCATTTTGGGAAGGGGCGAGCAGTACACGCTGCATAGCTGACGGCCATCTCGATGCTGTGGACAGCCCACTGTGACTCACACCAGCAGGGGCGGGCTCCTGTCTAGCTCTGCCACTGCATAGCGGTGTGATGGATAGCATGCTTCTCTGGGCTTCAGGCCCTTTGTCCCTCCAGTGAGGGGTAGGTCTGGGTGACCTCTAAGATCCTTTCCACTTACGGCAGGCTGTGGACATCCACACCGAGTTTTCACCGTGAACTGCTAAGGCAGTTTGTTTGGATAAAACTCTATTCCCAATTATGGTATTAATAATAATAATGACTATCACTTATTGACTTTTTGCTATGTACTATTCACTCATACTTATCTCTAATCCACAATCTTGAAAGACAGGAATTATTAGAATAAATCCTTACATTAAAAAACTTATCAGATTGTCAAAATAGGCTCATGCATTTGGTGTTATTACCCTTATTTTATGGGTGAAAAAACTGAAGCTTTGAATGTTACGTACATTTTGCAAGGTTATGCAGCCAATAGCTGTGGATGCTAGAATTATAATCTATCACAATCTAAAGACTACAAAGTCTTCCCACTGCGTTGGGCTGCTTTTTCAAAAAGGTAAATACTCTAGACACCTTCTGTTTGCACAAATAATAGAGATCGCTCTAAGAAAAATTAAATTTTGCAAATGCTTTCATCAGCCAGCTGACTTTTAAAACCTGGCAGATGGAAGGTAATGCCAGGGGGAGGCCCGCAGGTTTTCTGGTCCCTACAGACCACTGTCAAGGCTCAGAGTGTGCGAGAGAAGAGCTTCAACATGCAAACATGGCCCCTCCTTAGCAGACGCACCTAGGCTCTGGGAGGCATACCCACGTGGCCTGCCCTTGCCAGCCTGCTGCTAAAGTAGGCAGAACGGGAGAGCACTGGCGGTGGAATCAGAATCATCACACTCCCTGCAGGATCCCGCTCTGATGGCAGTTTCCAGATCGGGAAATGCCTCTGTGACAGTTGGCAGGTCACCTAGAGTGCTCACTTAACTGTGGAAAAGAGGAGAACCACGCCTGCTCTCAAATACATAAGATTCCACACGGACTGAAAAAGTGGCCCCAGATTTCTCCAGTTTGGCTCAACACTGAGAAATCAATGTGCTTTATGGTCATTGCTTGGGGGGCGACATCTAAGTTCCTGGGAGAGAAGAGGGTGCCCTGGCCTCTAGGCTGAACATTGGCACTGGTTCCTGTTAAGGGAAAGTGTCAGGGTCCCCGTCCCTGTCGGTTTCCCAGTTGATGTAATGTGAATTATTGAGCCCGGCATTTTCTCTCAGGGAAGAAACTTTCCCAAATCAATGGTTCCCGGCCTTTTGGGTTATGAATTCCTTTAAGAGTTTGTTGAAAGTTATGGACATCCAGAAAAATGTGCTTTTAAGTATGGAATATACTTAAAATTTTGGATAAAATATTAGAGGGCTCATGACCCCCTAAAGTTCATCTGTAGAGTCCAGAATAAAAAAGCCTGTTCTAAGGTCTTCCATCATTCTAGTGAATGATTTGATTTCCTAATTTTGTACACAGAATTGAATTTAATGCACCTTGCTTATTTCCAAAGCAGTATAGAAAGGAATTACCACAGAAATGGGTCACTTTTCATATTGTGCCACTAGATGGCACTAGCCTCTCATTCTTTTATGGAAGGAGCATGCCCGTGGGTTTTCATAGCTATATAATCATAGGAATCTCATAGCTGCCTGATAAAGTTTTTATAAAGAAAATGCTGGCCAGTGCTTTTCATCCTGAATTCTACTAGTTTGACCCTGCCAGTCAACAAGAGGAATTAAAAAAATCATTGTCTTAAAACAGATATGCCATTAAAAAAGGTATTTATATTTAGCTGCTGATGGAATTACCTTGGGGAGAAGCACTTGATCCAAAGGTTACAGGAAGTGTACTGATCTTCGCACACCCTGTCTATACCCCATCTCCACTGACCACGTACCCAACGTGTAATATGATGCCTGGAACAGAATTGGGCACTCAGCAGTGACAGCAACAAGATCAGTCTTGGTGGAAAAATATCATATAGAAGGGAGAAGTCAAGAGGGCGGCGTAGGCAGACTCTGAACTCACCTCCTCCCACAGACACAGCCAATTTACAACTACTCGTGGAAAAATTGCCCCCGAGACAGAACTGAAAACTGGATAAGAGGAACTCCTGCAACAACGGACACTCCTAACTGAGGTGGAAGAGGCAGAAACTCCCTTCTGGAGAGGAAAAACACCGCCTTCACAAGCCGCCAGCTTCCCGGCCGCCGGGAGCTGCCCAAAGGTCCGCAGCCCTCCCTGGAGGCGCGGGGCCCTGAGCCGGGGAGCGCCCCCGCTGGGGGCATTTTGTGGACCCAGCACAATCGAGAAGAGTGGCAGAATATCTGACTTTGCCTGCTACTAAAACATGGGGGAATACCCCCAGAAAAGCTGGTTCACAAAGAAACTAAAACCGGCTCTTAAAGGGCCCGCATGCAAACTCACCCGTTTCAGAAAGCAACCTAAAATCACAAGAAAGAAAGGTGCATAGTGCTGTGGTGAAAAGAGACTCATCTGATAGGCTCTGAGTGTATCTCGGTGAGAGGTGAGACCTCTCCAAGGACTGGGACATTGGTGGCAGCCATTGTTGTGGCCTGGTGTGGGCGTGCTGACACAGACGCCATTGGAGTTCTCCCTGAGGCCTGCTGGCCCAGGGTCTGCTGCACCCGCTAGGGCACCGATTTAATCCAGCTCAGTCAGGGCGGGCAACCCACCCTAGAGACTGGCCCGATGCAACAACAAGCCCTCATGCAACTTGTGGGCCTGCATAGATTGGTGACTGGATTCTCTGCAGCCTGGCAACTGAGCCTACTTCGGTGGGGCAGGGCGTGCACAAGGAGCGGGTGGAGAGTGTGGGGCGGTGGTGGAGTGTGTGGGGCTCCCGCCGTGGAGAGACTGGGTCCACTTCGGGAGGTCGGGGCGCACACACAGGGCAGGACTGTGTTGACTGTGTGTGTGGACCTGTGGGTGGCGGGGCTTGTCAGCTGCGGAAGACTTGTGCTTCTCAAAGACCCACATAGGAGGTTTGCTCCACCTTCCAAAGCCTGAAACAATTGGGTGCTCCTATGCCTGAGGCCAGCCCCACCCAGCTGCAATCCTCAGACAGCTGACAAGAGACCTAATAGGCTAGAGGCTTACAGCAATTGTAAGGCCCTGAGCCTAACAACCTGCCACGCTGGGGGCCAACTCACTTAAAAGAAATACTGCAACACAAATGTGGTATTAGAACTTGCAGTCAACTGTGCTGGGGCTCCCCACACCTGATAAAGAGACTGAAGGGCCCACAACAACTACAAACAGCTGAGCATTACAACAGCTGACCAGGAGCATAATTCAGCCTACCTGGGCACATACAGGGAGAGCAAACAGGCCACAACAGAAGGACACACGTAGCCCACATAGGGGTCAACCTTGGAACATTGAGAACTGAGGGAAGCACACTGCAGGCCTCCTAAGCCATCACTTACATAAGGTCACCTATCCAAGAGCAGGAGACGTAGCTGACCTACCTAATACACAGACACAAGCACAGGGAAAGAGGCAAAATGAGGAGGCAAATGAATACATTCCAAGTAAGCGAACAGGACAAAACCCCAGAAAAGGAACTAAGTGAAACAGAAATGAGCAACCTACCCGACAGAGAGTTCAAACTAAGACTGTTAAGGATGCTCACTGATGTGGGGAAAAGAATAGATGAACTCAGTGAGAATGTCAACAAAGAAATGGAAGATATAAAAAAGAACCAATCAGAAATGAAGAATACGATACTGGAAATGAAAAATTCGCTAGAGGGACTCAAAAGCAGAGTAGAGGATACAGAAGAACGGATCTGTGAGCTGGACAAAAGACTAGAAGAAATTACCCAAGCTGAACAGGTAAAAGAGAAAAGAATTAAAAAGAGTGAGGACAGTCTAAGGGACCTCTGGGACAACATCAGCGCACTAACATCCGTGTTATAGGTGTCCTGGAAGGAGAAGAGCGAGACAAAGGGGCAGAGAATCTATTTCAAGAAATAATAGATGAAAACTTCCCTAACCTAAGGAAGGAAACAGACATCTAGGTACAGGAAGCACAGAGAGCCCCAAACAAGATAAACCCAAAGAGGCCCACACCAAGACACATCATAATCAAAATGTCCAGAATTAAAGATAAAGAGAGAATCCAAAAGCCGCAAGAGAAAGACAAGTTACATACAAAGGAAACCCTATAAGGCTATCAGCTGCCTTCTCAGCAGAAACCTTACAGGCTAGAAGAGAGTGGCAAGATATATTTAAAGTGATAAAGGAAAAAACTTACAGCCAAGAATACTCTACCCAGCAAGATTATCATTCAAAATGGAAGGAGACATCAAAAACTTCCCAGACAAGCAAAAATTAAAGGAGTTTGTCACCAAGAAACCAGTGCTACAAGAAATGTTAAAGGGACTGATTTAAGGGAAAAAGAGAAGACCACAAATAGGAAAAATTATCTATTTCCATGATGAGAGGGCGATGGATACAAATGCACAAAAAAGAGGTTAGATATGATATCAAAAACATAAAATGAGGGAGGAGGGGAGTTAAGGAGTAGAGCTTTCAGACAGAGGTCAAACTAAACAGACCATCAATTCTGTACAGAAGGAGAAAGGAACAGAGAAGGACAACTAAAACACTGAGAAAAAAAGTTAAAAAAATGGCAGTAAGTACATACTTATCAACAGATACTTTAAACGTCAATGGACTAAATGCCCCAATTAAAAGGCATAGGGTGGCTGATTGGATAAAACACCAAGACCCATATATATGCTGCATACAAGAGACACACTTCAGACCTAAAGACGCTCACAAACTGAAAGTGAAGGAATGGAAAAAGATACTCCACGCAAATGGCAATGAAAAGAAAGCTGGGGTAGCAGTATTCGTATCAGACAAAATAGACTTTAAAACAAAAACTGTAAAAAGAGACAAAGAAGGGCATTACATAATGATCAAGGGAACAATCCAACAAGAGGATATAACACTTGTAAATATCTACGCACCCAATGTAGGTGCACCTAAATATATAAAGCAATTATTAACAGACATAAAAACAGAAATAGACAGTAACACAATAATAGTAGGGGACTTCAACACTCCACTTACACCAACGGATAGATCATCCAAACAGAAGATCAATAAGGAAACATTGGCCTTAAATGACACACTAGAACAGATGGACCTAATAGATATACACAGAGCATTCGATCCAAAAACCAAAGAATACATGTTCTTTTCAAATGCACATGGAACATTCTCCAGGACTGATCACATATTAGGCCACAAAACAAGTCTCCATAAATTGAAGAAGATTGAAATAATACCAAGCATCTTTTCTGACCACAACGGTATGAAACTGGAAATCAACTATAGGAAGAAAATCAGAAAAGCCACAAATACGTGGAGATTAAACAAAATGCTACTGAACAACGACTGGGTCAATGAAGAAATCAAAGAAGAAATCAAAAAATACCTGGAGACAAATGAAAATGAAAATACGACATGCCAGAATTTATGGGATACAGCAAAAGCTGTTCTAAGAGGGAAGTTTATAGCAATACAGGCCTATCTCAACAAACAAGAAAAATCTCAAATAAACAATCTAACAATGCACATAAAGGAACTGGAAAAAGAAGAACAAACAAAGCCCCAAATCACTAGAGGAAGGGAAATAAAAAAAATCAGAGCAGAAATAAATGAAATAGAGACCAAAAAAACAATAGAAAAAATTAATAAAACCAAGAGCTGGTTCTTTGAAAAGATAAACAAAATTGACAAACCTTTAGCTAGACTCATCAAGAAAAAAAGAGAGAAGGCACAAATAAGTAAAATCAGAGATGAAAGAGGAGAAATTACAAGAGACACCTCAGAAATACAAAAGATTATAAGAGAATACTATGAAAAGCTCTATGCCAACCAATTCGACAATCTGGAAGAAATGGATAAATTCTTAGAATCATACAACCTTCCAAAACTGGATCAAAAGAAGTAGAGAATTTGAATAGACCAATCACCAGTAAGGAGATCGAAACAGTAATCACAAACCTCCCCAAAAATAAAAGTCCAGGACCAGATGGCTTCCCTGGTGAATTCTACCAAACATTCAAAGAAGACTTAATACCTATCCTTCTCAAACTCTTCCAAAAAATTGAGGAGCGGGGGAAGCTCCCTAACTCACTCTACGAAGCTGACATTACCCTGATACCAAAACCAGACAAGGACAACACAAAAAAAGAAAATTACAGGCCAATATCACTGATGAACATCAATGCAAAAATCCTCAACAAAATACTAGCAAATCGCATACAACAATACGTTAAAAAGATTATACACCATGATCAAGTGGGATTTATTCCAGGTATGCAGGGATGGTTCAACATTCGCAAATCAATCAACGTAATACACCACATTAATAAAATGAAGAATAAAAATCACATGATCATCTCAATAGATGCAGAGAAAGCATTTGACAAGATACAGCATCCATTTATGCTAAAAACTCTGAATAAAATGGGGATAGAAGGAAAGTACCTCAACATAATAAAGGCCATATATGACAAACCCACAGCTAATATCATCCTCAATGGTGAAAAACTGAAAGCTATCCCTCTAAGAACAGGAACCAGACAAGGATGCCCACTGTCACCACTCCTATTTAACATAGTACTGGAAGTCCTAGCCAGAGCAATCAGGCAAGAGAAAGAAATAAAACGGATCCAAATTGGAAAGGAAGAAGTGAAACTGTCACTATTTGCAGATGACGTGATTTTATATATAGAAAACCCTAAAGAACCCACCAGAAAACTTTTAGAAGTAATAAACGAATACAGTAGAGTTGCAGGATACAAAATCAACATACAAAAATCAGTTGCATTTCTATACACTAACAGCGAAGTAGCAGAAAGAGAAATTAAGAATACAATCCCATTTACAATTGCAACAAAAAGAATAAAATACCTAGGAATAAACTTAACCAAAGAGGTGAAAGATCTGTACACCAAAAACTATAAAACATTGCTGAAAGAAATTGAAGAAGACACAAAGAAATGGAAAGATATTCCATGCTCTTGGATTGGAAGAATTAACATAGTTAAGATGTCCATACTTCCTAAAGCAATCTATAGATTCAATGCAATCCCCATCAAAGTTCCAACAACATTTTTCACAGAAATAGAACAAAGAATCCTGAAATTTATATGGAACAACAAAAGACCCCGAATAGCTAAAGGAATCCTGAGAAAAAAGGTATCAGACTCCCTGATTTCAAAATATACTACAAAGCTATAGTAACCAAAACAGCACGGTACTGGCACAAAAACAGACACACAGATCAATGGAATAGAATCGAAAGCCCAGAAATAAACCCACACATCTATGGACAGCTAATCTTTGACAAAGGAGCCAAGAACATACAATGGAGAAAAGAAAGTCTCTTCAACAAATGGTGTTGGGAAAACTGGATAGCCACATGCAAAAAAATGAAAGTAGACCCTTACCTTACACCATACACAAAAATTAACTCCAAATGGATTAAAGAGTTGAATGTAAGACCTGAAACTATGAAACTTCTAGAAGAAAACATAGGCAGTCCCCTCTTCAACATCGGTCTTAGCAACATATTTTCAAGCACCATGTCTGACGGGGCAAGAGAAACAATAGAAAAAATAAACAAATGGGACAACATCAAACTAAAAAGCTTCTGCACAGCAAAGGAAACCATCAACAAAACGAAAAGACAACCTAACAATTGGGAGAAGATATTTGCAAACCATACATCTGATAAGGGATTAATCTCCAAAATATATAAAGAACTCATGCATCTCAACAACAAAAAAACTACCAACCCAATTAAAAAATGGGCAAAAGACCTGAACAGACATTTCTCCAAAGAAGATATACAGATGGCCAACAGACACATGAAAAGATGTTCAAAATCATTAACTATCAGGGAAATGCAAATCAAAACTACAATGAGATAATCACCTCACGCCTGTCAGAATGGCTATAATTAACAAGACAGGAAACAATGTGTTGGAGAGGATGTGGAGAGAAGGGAACTCTCATACACTGCTGGTGGGAGTGCAAACTGGTGCAGCCACTATGGAAAACAGTATGGAGATTCCTCAAAAAATCAACGATAGAACTACCATATGATCCAGCTACTCCACTGCTGGGTATTTATCCAAAGAACTTGAAAACACCAATGCGTAAAGATACATGCACCCCTGTGTTCATTGCAGCGTTATTCACAATAGCCAAGACTTGGAAGCAACCTAAGTGCCCATCAAGGGACGAATGGATAAAGAAGATGTGGTTTATATACACAATGGAATACTACTCAGCCATAAGAAACGATGAAATCCAGCCATTTGTGACAACATGGATGGACTTTGAGGGTATTATGCAAAGTGAAATAAGTCAGAGGGAGAAGGTCAAATACTGTATGATTTCCTTCGTTAAGTAGTAGATAATAACAACAATAAACAAACACATAGAGACAGAGATTGGATTGGTGGTTACCAGAGGGGAAGGGGGGAGGGAGGAGGGTGAAAGGGATAATTTGGTACATGTGTGGTGATGGGTTGTAATTAGTATTTGGGTGGTGAACATGATGTCATCTATGCAGAAATAGAAGTATAATGATGTACACCTGAAATTTATACACTGTTATAAACCAATGTTACTGCAATAAACAAAAAATTAAAAAAAAAAAGGTATTTATGCTTTTCCTATTAGTTAAATGCCCAAACACAGACATTCAGTTTTTATTTTTTCTCCCTTTTCTTTTAAGGCACCTTAAGGCAGACAAATCAGAACCTTAGCATTAAAGTAAAATTAAACTGCCCTAAACTCTACCCTTTGCCCTCACCGTACTCTTTACAGCTCTTTTATGTGTGTGGATGTGTTGTCTCTGGTGCCTTTACTGAATAAATCTTCATTCTGTGCTTAATTGGAAATGTTCACAAAGCAAAATTGCAAATTATCTTTGCTATCATACTTTAAACAGACCAATTATTTGCTTTTCGCCCTGCAACTATGCATGGATAACATCTAAAATGTGTAAGGAGGGAAGCCTTTTGTCTCTCTAACGTCCATTTCCGAAGGCCTCGGCCTGCCCCTGGGGTGGTCACAGCGCATGGCTTACTCGTGGTCCCCTGGTTCCTCAGGAACTGCCTCTGACTTTTCCTCTGGCTCCTGCTGGCACGATAATCAGGGTCTCCACAGTGGCACTCTCTGTCCTTGTCGTGGAAGCCGCGAGAGTACAGGTTCCGCGTGCTCTGCCGGACGGCGAGCAGGTCGCTGGATCCTTTACACTTGTGAATGCGAAGCTTGCCAGACGTGTCCTCGAGGCACTGCCACTTCTGCAAAAGCCAACGAGAGAGCAGTTGACCGACCCCGATGCAGGTGGTTTTTATTAAGGACTGCTGCTTTAGTTTCTAGAAGCACTAGCAACACCATCACAGAGAAGGAACGAAGGCAGGCAAGCTTTTAAGTGAGACTGCAACAAGCTGACTCCTAGTTCTCTTAGTTATTCCTTTCACTGTGGGTAAATACAGATGACAACGAAATCACTGGAAATCAGAACTACCTCAATGACACGAGAGCCAAAAATTGATACATAAATCCTCAGCACCCAGACTAAACAGAGTCTTGAATGAAACATGTAAAAGCCCTTCATTCACCCAGCTACAGAGCACAGCTGTCAGAGCTGTTTTCACCAGACCCCTCTTTCGCTGGAAAAACAAACTTGGCTGCTTTGTTCTCTGCCCCTGAATTTCTAATGCGAGCCAGGGAAGAGCGGCCCATGAAGAAGAAAAAGATGAGCTGAATCTGAGCGCATCACAGGGCAAGCCAGCTTTCACACGCCCCAGACATTAGCAGAGGTGTCAGGTTTTCTCTGAGCCTTTTCTTATCCTTCTCCAAACACCACACACCCAGAAGAGCAAGCTGCTCCCTAGGAGAAATCGTTCACCTTCCCAAGAGACACGCATGGGGAGCTGGCATCGGGTTCTCCTGTTTGAGCCTTCTACCAAGCCTGCTACAGATACTGCAGCTCAATTCTAGATCAATACGACACAGCATCAGGTCTTGCTGTCCTGCCATGCTGCTCGGGTATCAATCTGGCTGAAATAATAGCGCTTCCCTTGGGGTCATTTAATGGGATCCTCCACATCTTACTTAAAGACCTAATAACCTTCCTTTTACTTTTTATTTTCGCCTTGCTCCCTCCCTAGAACATTAATTTGGGAAGCAGGAAGAATATTGACCTTAGTTTTAATTTGACCACAGTTGTTACAACATGTTATATTGTAGTGTCATCAAACTTTTGTCTTTTTCCTTCCATATGTGAGTACCTCCTGTGTACAATTATTTATTGATGCTTTTCTTTAAATGGACAGATTTCTAAACTGTGGCTAAAGCAATAATACTTGTAAAATTATGGGTTCGTTGTGTCAGTTATACATTTTCAAATATATATTAAAATAAATAAAAAATTATTACATAAAAGATGTTCTTTCACATCTCTTTATGCATCATATTACGCACCACATAAAATTATCTCGCCACAACCCCTGTTGTACCTGTACCATACTTCGGGTTATATCTTTTTTTTTTTTTTTTTGTGAGGAAGATTGGCCCTGAGCTAACATCTGCCAATCCTTCTCTTTTTGCTGAGGAAGACTGGCTCTGGGCTAACATCCATGCCCATCTTCCTCTACTTTATATGGGACACCGCCACAGCATGGCTTGACAAGTGGTGTGATGGCACGTGCCCGGGATTCGAACCGGCGAACCCGAGGCCGCCACAGCGGAGCGCACGCACTTAACCGCTTGCGCCAACAGGCCGGCCCCTTCCAGTTATATCCTGATTTCAAAGTAAAGTTTGATCAAGTAGCCCAGATGGCTTTGTCAGCAGATAAATGACACTCGTGTACAAAATGGTGTGACACCATTCACAAGGGACCAAGATGCAGAGTCACACTTTGTTTTTTCTTAATGGAGTCATATGCCTTCCATAAGTGCTGAATTACCACTGAGTTCCCAAATCCCAGATATACAGCACTTGTTCTATGCTCTTGCTTTAGCCGCCATACACTCTTGGTGCTACTGAATTTGGTTATTTCAAGCCACATCAGGTTATAACCTTCTTTTGGGGCTTGGCCAGAATATCGTGAATGTTCAGCATCTCCATCCAGAGAAGCAGGCTCAAGAGACAAGGCAACTAACTACCTATTTACAAAGCCGTGAAAAAGCAACACAAACAAGAATAGGCTAAGGACTGAGTTAGAGATGATGTAACTAAAAAAAACCCCATGAAGTCAACTTGATGAGGCACATGGGAGTTGTGTCAGATCAGTGGTTCTCCAGCTTGGTTGGACACTGGGATTTTCAAAAGCTCGCCTGGTGATTCTAACGCACAACTGGGGTTAAGAACAATTGCTTTAGATTCGCAACCGGTTACCAGAACTCTTTGCAGCTGGATCTTGTGGGGGCGGGGGGGTAGAAGGGATATATTTAGGTCCAAGCAGCTCAGACGGATGAATCTTTTTGAGGGATGTATGTTTTTGGGTGTGGGTGTGAAAAGGAAGCTGCGTCTAGAAATGTACTGATGCAACCAGGTGAGACAATAACTACAGTTGAACAGATAAACACTACCAGCTTGTGTATACCAGCAGGACTATGTGCTGTACTTAAGAGTCACCAGTTCTCTTCACTCTCTCTCCACAGTTAGGTGACAAGTGACAGAACTTAATCTTTGTAAACTCTTAGCAGAAAACTGCAGGTGGCCTGTTCCATGGTTCTGCCATTCAATGTGGAGACTGGTGATTTTCAAGCCTGGGTTTGTGGGACTCCCAGACATGTCTGATTAACTTGAGGAGGTGCCATGAAATTCACAAATAAGTTCTCAGGAACTGATACCCAACTCCATTAAGAAATAATGATATGCCGTATAGAATTCTTGCTGATGAAAAGTATTGCACAAATGAAGATTAACCTTTCATAGTTCCAAAACGTCTGGAAATCAGTGGTGCTTGAGTATCTGTCTATATCTGTATCTGTTTTAAATCTAAATGGTTTAAGACATCCATCCTCCCGAGTAATCGCTACCTCAAGCATTCAAAAACTAAGAATTGACTACTTAATGCCTATAGTAGCAAAAGAAATGGCCAGTGGATTCATAATTCACAGCCAAGTAGAAGCTTAAGAAGTGCTCTATTTTCTATCAGACAGAAAAATGTGGCTAATTTATTCTTGAAAAATAATAGACTTATGTCTTTTGTGATTCCAATTTGTATCAACTTTAGTACAAACAGTAGTTTTTCAAACACACAACTACAGTGAAAACCTTCCTTAGTTTTATAACCACAGTGCATTAAAAAAATTCTATTTTTTTTTTTTGGCTGGAAGAGTTGAGGGTACAAGTAGATTCCTGTAGAACACAAAGTGTAGGTAGAATTTTTTGTGACTTGGTCTATTTGGAATCCAACCTGCATTTTCCATTAGCCAAATTCCTTGCTGATGTACTATGGGATAGAGATGAAGAGAAAGGGTGTTTCCTTCCCGAAGAGTTGAATTTAACCAAGCCTGAGGTCTGGCATTGTCCTTGGCACTGATGACCAAATATACATATATATATATGCATGGATATGTACACGCATGCACACACACATATACCCACATGCACCACATATATACACATACCTACACACGATCTTGTAGAAAACAAGAGCCACTGACAAAAATACCAATTATTTTCTATAGCAGGGACCCTTTGAACAAGTCATAGACCCTATTATATAGAGTAGCTAGAGGCTTTCAAAAACTTCTTAGCAGCAAGCATACCAGGAATTTTAATGAAATGTAATTACCACACATTTGCCACAGTCATTTTAGTGTTCGATATCATGACAATTTTTATGGCTGAGCAATAAAACCTTGAAATAGCTGAAACTAAAATGGTCATCTCACTTAAGAGAGTTTATAGAGGCAGGTGAAGAAAGAGAATTTTTAAAGAATTACTCTGAAACTCATGCTGCGAGCCATTTAAATGGTCAACATAACGAGAAGGGATGATTTTGCATTGCAGAAGAGTTTCAGGAATCAGATCAAAGCATGAATTCAGGCGAGGCACCTGCTAATGGAACGTGGAGTCAGCCTAAGACACAAGCTTTATTAAACAAGTGCCCTTGCAGAAATATAGATGTCATACTGTCCCACTTTTATCTCTCTTGAAGTTTATCGGTAAATCAGTTAATTGCCAGATCCAATTGTCTCCGTCTGCTCTGACCACTCACCCCTTCTGTAAATTCCTTTCCTGCTTTGTGAGACCAGATCATCTCAATTCTCCTCCTGCCTCTCTGACTTATTAGTCTGTACCAATAATTTAGCACACATTCATTCCACCAATATTTCTGCACACCTCCTGCGAGCGAGGTGCCAGATAAAATTATTTAAATAGTTTCTTAAGTTATTATTCCATTTTAACCTTTTCAACTACACTGAAACTTGAAATTAAGGGCAACAACCATGTCTCATACGCCTTAATCATTCCCTGCTGTTAGCTCAGCATCAGATCACCCTGTTTAGTAATTATGTCTAGTTTTTGATGGATTTCGATGGATTATATATACCTGTATGTAAATGACACCTGATGAAGAAAAGCAGGCTGGCTATTTTGGTACAAGGATTCACGTGTGCAGCTGGTTTGGTGGGATCAAACCTAATAAGAAATAAGTCAAATGCCTTTCAAACAATTCCATACAACACCATCTTTACCACCATCATTATCATCATCTGTTGAACTTTTACTTGATGCCAGGTACTGGTTTAGAGCACTTTATATAAATGTATCCATTTAATCTTCACAACAACCTAAAGCGCTGCCATAGTTCATTTATTGGAGGAGGATTGTGTAGTAGTGAATACCATCTATGTTCTGCCTGGGACTTGGGAATGTCTTTTATACCCATATTGATGTGGCTTAATGGAAAAAGTCTGGACTTTCAAGCTAGAAAAGCCTGGATTTGAATATCAGCTTTATCACATTCCTATGTGGCCGTGAGCAAGTCAGCTACACAATCTAAGCTTTTGCAGGGTCATAAGCATTATCGATAACATACAGGAGGAATTCGGCACATGGTAGGTCCTCAACAAAGGCAGCTGCTATTATTATTATTATTATTCCCCAAACACACACACACACACATACAGTTTATTACTTACAGAATTTGATCTAATGCAAATTTGATGAAAGCCAGCCATTTTTAATGGAGATAAGTATTGGGTTAGGGATCTGAAGACCTCAATTTTAATTTTCTTTTGCTGCAAACTCTATGGCCTTGAGCAAACTGCAGAATCTCTTTGTTCTTTCAGATTCCACATCTGGTAAAATAATACTTGTGCCTCCTGGCCTCAAGGATATGTCATGAGAATAAATTGTTGAGTGTTTTCAGAGTTCTGAGGAAAAGATGCACTATATGAATCAAGAGCTGTACCATTATAATTGACCTTTAAAAATGGTTATCCAATCCCTGGGCAAGTTCATGTTTCCTGGCTGTAAATTGTATATAACATAGTACTTATTTTTTAGTGGGGAGACTGTGGCTTTGAATCACACAGATCTCAATTCAGACTTGTCACCCTTCTACCTGTGTGACTTTCGTCAAGTTACTTTCCCATCTGAGCTTCAGTCTCTTCATATATAAAGTGGGCATAATATCTCTTTTATAGAATAGTTTTCAGGTGTCAAATGTGCTATGTAAAATGCCCAGCACAATAGGAGATGATGATAGAACTATGGTTACTTCCCTTTCCTGAAATAACCACTAGATAATCATGATAGTTTCCATATTTTGAATTGCATATATTCCTCAGATTGGTTAAGAATGTCCCATATTCTGATTTATACTGACTTATGCCCATTTTCATGAGTGAGAAACAAAAACTTTAGCTACAATCTTTTCAAAGGTTGCAAAGAAAAGCTTAATTTTACACACACAAACACACAGATTAGTTCGCCATCATTATATGTCTTATTACGTGGTTTTGGTCAAAATGCAGATCAAATCATGTTCTCCGAAAGGTAACAACCATACAGTAATTTTCTGATAATCTGATTATTCTTTACGCTGGTACCAATATCATGAAAAGCAGTTACTTGCAGGTGGACGTGTGTTTAGAACTTTCATCTCGACACTGGGGAATACAAACAGATCACAGAAACATCCTTGTTCAAATTCCTAATTAGCTCAAGCCGCTGTCAAATTTTCTTACAAATATGAAATAGAGTTACTTCTGAGGAGACTTATCTCCCGTTTTCTTTCTTTTTTTTTAAATACTCAAGGTATTCTTTTTTTTTTGAATTTTATTTATTTTTATTTTTTTCCCCAAAGCCCCAGTAGACAGTTGTATGTCATTGCTGCACATCCTTCTAGTTGCTGTATGTGGGACGCGGCCTCAGCATGGCCGGAGAAGCGGTGCGTCGGTGCGCGCCTGGGATCCGAACCCGGGCGGCCAGCAGCGAAGCGCGCGCACTTAACGGCTAAGCCACGGGGTCGGCCCTCTCCCGTTTTCTTTGAGCCGGGGTGAGATGGGATAGGGAGGCAATGTGGAAAGGAAAGAGAAGCAGAAGAGAGAGGAAATGTTTCCCCTTTTAGATTTTAATCTGGATAATGATTTGTGAAAATCAATGTTGGAACGTTGGAAGAAGTACGGTTCTTGCAGTTCAGGGAAAATAAAATCGGTCAACTGACCTCGGCTAATGAGCGACAGCCAGCACTTGTTGGGTGCATGTTTTGTGCCAGGTCCTGTTCCAGATGCTTAGTATATTTAACTCATATAATCTGTACAGCAACCCTCTGAGGCAGCTACTATTATTATGCCCATTTTACAGATGAAAAACTGAGGCTGAGTTAGGTCAAGTAACTTACCCATGGCCACATACCAAGAAAGCAGAGGATCCAGGATGCAATCCCAATTGTTCAAGACACCAATAAAAAAGGAGAATGGTTTGGGGAAGAGTGTGAGGCTTCAGGTAGGCCTCCGCTGAGGGGATAGCATTTGGGAAGGCAGAGGCAACAACTTACATCCAGATAAAATATTGTGTTTAAGAGACAGGGAGGAGGGGAACCTGACCAGGGCGGGCCACGTTGGGGAGTAGTGGGAAACGAGATAGTATATTAAATAGGATGGGGCCACACTATGGAGTTTATGAATAGTGTCTGTCCTCATGTTTGTCTGTTTCTGACTTATTTGGAATACCATTAAATATGGTTTGGCGGTTAACCCTGTGGTTTGTATTTTGAAAAATGCACAGCAGCCAAAATATCTAAGTAAATGCACAAGTGTTCAGACACGTCCTTCAGTGCAGGTTGAAGAGAGGAGGAGGTGAGGTTTAGAGGCTGAGCCGTCCATACTGGGGCCCCAGGCAGACGAGAGTTCAGCCAGAGGATGGCACCGGGGCTCAGTCTTTCTGGCCCTACCCTCCGGAATCAGGAGAGCCAGGGGGAAATGCCTCTGAGCCACGCTGTGATTTTAACCAGGGCTCAGCGAGTTTCTGGAACCAGGCCGTCAGCTTCCGGCAAGCTAATACTTCTAGCCAGATCTTGCTGGTAAATGTCTTTTTATTCCTGCTCTGAAGCTAGTCACAAAGGGTCGGAGGAATCTATGGTCAGAGGGATAATTTTTGGATGAGAACATAGATCCTGGAGCTAAACCAGTGTACACTCAACAGGCTACATTCTAATTTCCTTTGCTTGATGCTCGGGTCCTTTCGGAATGTTAAACAAATCTTTGATTTTATATTGTTACACTAGTAGGAAGGCAAACTAAATTGCAAAGATGCTGGAATTTAACAACTCAGCCAAAGGACATGACATATGCTCTATATAAAAACAAGCTGCATTTTCCTCCTAAATGACAGAGCATATATAAAATGTCCTTTCAAGTTGAATGCCCAGGGAATTTTTTTTATTTTAAAAATTATTTTTCTAGTTTTATTGAGAAACAATTCGCAGGAATTTCTCTTTTAGGTAACTCCGATTTAAGTAGTCAATATCTATACTTAGAAAAAGAAAAAAAAAAAAAAAAACACGAATAATGCTCACCCGACATGAATAGCTCTCAATCTTGGCTGCTCACAGGAATCACCCACCAGCTTGGAAAAAACCACTGATACCTGGGTCCCACACCCGGGGGTTCTCACTTAATTTCTCTGGAGTGGGACTTGAACATCAGCATTTCTAAAGCTACTTATGTGATTTAAAGAGCAGTCATGGTTGAGAACCACTGCCCCGGACGCTGTGAGTGAGTCCTACACCCATGGCTTCAGCCAGAAAAATGCCATTTACAATTTATAATAAAGGGAAAAATCTATTGTCTTACATTTTTTGCAGAGGCAGCATGTTCTGGGGAAGAAAAGATTGAACATGAAGCAAAGAGATGCAGGTTCTGACTGTGGGTTTGTAGCTTAAGTTTTCTGGATCTAAATTTCCTTATTAGGAAAATGATATCATTCAACTAGAAGATTTCTAAGACTCTCTCCAACTTGCTCTGATTTGAGGCCTATGGTTCTTAACCCTGTTAAAAAATACAGATGCCCTGGTCTCACCTCCAGATATTTAAATCTGATTGGTCTGGGGTAAGGCTGTGCATCAGTGGTTTCAAAAGCTGCCCAGGTGATTCTAACGTGCAGCCTGAATTGAGCATCACTCATCTACGTTCTCTGTGGAACGAAAGTCTTTTCAGATAGAAGCTGCGATTTGCATATGAGTGTGCCTTTGTGTGTGTAGTGTGTCTGTACATAAATGTGCTTGGGGTGTAATGCCAGCTGAAAGAGTGGTGGGAATTCACACTCAGCCTCGTATTAATTCAGGGACACAGAAGTAATGCAAACACATATGTCCATGCTGTCTTAATTAGTCCCTGCTGGTTGTTCTGTTCACATAGTGGAGGAGTGATGCCAAATGTCTGGGATTCCAGCCCATTTTAATTCCCTGTTGGCTTCATAGGAATGAAAACAACAGGTAATAATAACAACACCCAACCCTCGCACACTGCTTTACAGCTCATCTAGCACTTTACATATATGATATCACTTTATCCTCACAAGACTGAGACTGATTTTCTCCATTTTAGAGATAGAAAACCTGAGACTCAGGAGACATTAAGCATTTTGTCCAAGAACACACAACTAAAAATTAGTGGATGTCAATAGTCTAACCCAAATCTTTTGATTTCAAATTCCTCTTTCCTTCATTTACTCCTGCACCCAATATTGACCCTACCAAACAACCCTTAGGTGACCAGGCACAGGAGTGTGGTGGGAGGGGGGCATACACTATCTCTTTGGGGACTAGGAGTGAAGAGAATGGGGCTAATAGTGCTGATTTTTCCTTTACATCCCAGGGAAGCTCAAATCAAAGAAAAGACTGTGTTGCCTTTGCACGAGGACAGTTAACCTTGGTTAGAGGAAGAGACGCAGGTGTGAAATTAACGTCAGGAGATTCCAAGCAAGTTACTTAGCCATCCCCTTGATCCTGAACAATACAATCTCATTATTCCACACGTTTGTTTTCTTTTTTTAAAGTCAGTGATACTGTAACTAAAAAGAGAATCTTCAGAGCAGCCAGATAGAAAGAACAAAAAGCCGAAATATAAAGATTCTATAGAACACAACTAAGCTATCAGGTGTGACCTACAGGTTCGATAACTACCTTGAAGAGGCTCAAAATTGTCTCAAAGTTCTCAGATTCTTAAACTGTGGTTTGACCACCACTTACAAAAGAAATCACCATCAGGGCACAGTCTAATTCTTTGTTCCCCTAATCCAGGCACTGCTAAAAGAGATTGTTGCTAACGTTCTCATATATGCATGTGATAGATTCTAATTTCAGACTGTTTCACAAGAAAATAAAGCACCAGAGGAAAATTCTAGAGAGCCAGCTTTATAGCATTACATGGGGGCAAAACAAGTTTAGAAAAAAATGAAGAAGCAAAGTTTTTAACATAGTTAGCATCCAGCGCATGAGTGAAGAGTTGTGCCAGAAGACAATAATAATAGAGTTTAAGCTACATTTGCCCTTTAGGACATATATTAAAATTTCAGTGCAAGCCATATGGAGAAGTTTGCAAAACTGTATACTAAAAGCTAGGCAGTGTATCTTATTCTCACGTGGTTATAATGCTCGCCACTTAGGGGGCTAACATCGTAACAATCTCTCCAATTTGCATAAGATATATTTAACACTGAACATTTCCAACTCCTGAATAGAAGTAAATTAGTCTATTGAGGCTGATTCATAAAAATAATTTTAGAGCTACAAAATAATTCTGAGGTTTTAGTCATAATAATACTTAGAGCTTCCATAAGAAGGATTTGAAGATTTCAAATTAAAATATAATGAATAGGTCTAAGCTTCTCCACGAAACACTTGAAAATTAAGACTTACTAGAATGCCATGAAGGCCTGGTTTTATCCCTTCCTTCAACAACTCTGTCTCCCCACCTTTTTCTATTTCAAAGGAATCCTTGAGTACAAAAAGGCAAGAGGAAATACAGAGAGTACGAGGATCAAGTTGTTTGTTATGAATGTCTATTCAATAAGCTAGATACCATATAATAAGAGTCGAATAAATGAGGGCATTTTAATAATAACTGGGTTATCCATTTCATGTGTCTGATATCTTGAACTGGTGTTGGCTAGTTACGTGGACATCTAGAGGTCAGATAAGTTAAAAAAAGATTCACAAAAGATTTAAACCTCTCTTCGCCTAGATAATGTAACTTACCTTGGAAGGCAGCAAGTGGCCAGAGCTTTTGTTTTTTCTTCTTGGTGAGGAAGATTGGCCCTGAGCTAACATCTGTGTCAATCTTCCTCTACTTTGCATGTGGGATGCTGCCACAGCATGGTTTGATGACCTGTGTGTAGCTCTGCATCCAGGATCTGAACCTGTGAACCCTGGGCCGCCAAAGTGGAGAGTGAGAACTTAACCACCACACCATTGGGCCAGCCCCCTGGCCTGAGTTTTTGAATCAGGCAACTCATCTGGATCCCAGCCCTGCCACTCACCAGCTGCCCATTTGTAAAATGGGGATGACAGTGCCCATCTCACTGGACGGATGTGAGGATTAAATTGAGCTAATACATATAAACCTCCATGTACAGTGCCTTATATAAGACAAATGCTCAATCAATATTATTTTTCACTTGTCTTCAATTTTGTTCTAAGTTGCAATGACTTAGGCAGAAATTCAGTTCCTCTGTCATTACGAGAGAGCATTTCTCTTAGCCGGTATAGATTTCAACAAAGAGTGTATAAAATAATTTGTGTTCACATGTTCTCACTTTCCTTAAAAACGGGTCTGTATTAATTCATCACATGGTATTTCTTCAGTTTTTATTGATAAAAGTTGGTCTTCTGGGTAGCCTTGAATTCTATAGGAAATTTTCTGTTAATGAAAAGGATTCATTCCAATGAAATATTTGATGTCAGGAATTTTGTGAGCAGAGGGAGAAACAATAAACAAACAGAATACAGTTTCCCCTTTCACTCCCCAACCTTGGCCATGGATTCTGTCCTCCTCTCTGGGTTAGATGACATCTGACTTTAGTCCAGGAGGAGAAGACCCCATCTTGTCTCTTGGGGCAGTTCACTCCCCAGGGTCTCAGCATTCACCCATCTTGACTAAGCAGCCTCTCAACCCTTCTTGATGACCAGTTATGAGGAGCCCAGGGATGGTGCCTTCTTCTCAGATAGAACCAGTCTCTGATCTTTCTAACCTGGTTACTCATTTCATGCATCTGATATCTTTAACTGGCATTGGCTAATTGGGTGGACATCTAGAACTCTCTGAGAGCACCATCTCTCTCTCTCTCTCTCTCTTTTTTTTCTTTTTTTTTTGGTGAGGAATATTGGCCCTGAGCTAATATCCTTTGCCAATCTTCCTCTTTTTGCTCAAGGAAGATTGTCCCTGAGCTAACATCTATGCCAATCTTCCTCTATTTTGTATGTGGGACACCGCCACAGCATGGCTCGATGAGCAGTGTGTAGGTTGGTGCCCGGGATCTGAACCTGCAAACCCCGGGCTGCTAAAGCAGAGTGCGCAAACTCAACCACTACGCCACTGGGCTGCCCTAGCACCATCTTCTGTAACTAGAGGGAGCCCAAGCAGTGATGAGGAGGCCAAGTTGGACCAGGCAGACAATTCTGTCACAGTGAGCACTCCATGATCACCATGAAAAGCTTATTTATACCCAAATGTACATTATTTTATATGCTGAAAATTAGAAACAGAGAAACACGTGAGTGGTGGTGAGGAAAAGCTGTGTCACTCACCTGCCCAGGTTGTTCACAGGCTGTCTGGTACCTGGCCTGCTGGCACAGCTCTTTGACCCTCTCATATTTGGGCAAGTGATTTGATTGCTGGATATTCTTACTGGATTCTTCCTTCTTACGTAGAAATTTCCTTTGACAGAAAGGGAAAAATTTCTTCTGTGAGAAGTAATCTGAACTACCTTCCCTGCGACTTGCCTGTTCTCTTTTTCTTCCCTGTCACATGACCCCACATTCTTCAAACAGCAAGAAATAGATGTTAAGGCTCTGTCCACAGGAGTTCAACGTTTGATGAGTCCTTCGTCAAAATTACAAGCTAGTACTATGAAGACAAGAAGTCAGGATAGGAAGAGTCCTTTTCCCCAAAGGCATTAATGTCAAAACTTTGGGCATAAACGTTTAGCTTTACAGGCTCAAAGTTCTTTTTGTTAAAAAGCAGTTATATAAATGCTTTTCTCTCTCTCAAAGTATGTTTGGAGGAAAACAAAGACAATAAGCATTATTAATCAAAAGGGGAAACTCAGAAGTCACTATGGAAATTAATACAATCTCATATATTTGTACATTTAAAACAAGGAAAGGCACATAAAAAAAAAGAAGTAGAAAGATGCCAGGCAGGACTTGGGAGGGATGGTTGAGAAAGTCAATTGACTTGTTTGATTAGGAACCAAGGCTGAGAAATGCAACAGTAAACCCATAGCCATGTAAGGGCTTTGGTCCCATCTTAGGAGAATTTATTCTTTGCAATTCTGATGCAACAATCATTGCTCTGCCAGCCAGCGAAGAATGAGTAGCAAACCATTCAGTCTTGTGACTAGGCTTACGAAATCTGCATGCTTAGTAAACCAAAATAAGGGGAAAAAAACTACTCAGCAGGGAGAGCTGCCCACTAGGACTGGTTCCCAGAAGCACCCCAGGAACCAATAAATTACCCTCTTTCCACGAGGAATGTATCACGCCAAATTTTGGCCTTCTTGTTTGTTCGAAACCTGAAAGCAAAATAATAATATTTACTGTTGGCATCCGGACGTTTTTCCAAACGGATCTGTGCTAAGAGTTTATTGAAAGAAACACCTCTCACTTCCCGCAGACCATGACTGCATCTCCATCAATACGCCGTTCACAAACAGCCGAGAAATGCTCAGCTTGGGTTGATCCTCATGGGCAGAGCCTATTTTGCCTCCACTTCTCTCAGCCCCTGGCTGGCTCTGCGAGCCGGTGTGCTTGGGGCTGGCTGAGGGACAGAAAATTGACGCACCTGTTACCTGGCCTTTCCGGGTCCAGAAGTTTGAGGACAGACTTGCCGTCCACATCGGGAGGCGTGTCAAGCCCAGCGATATCCAGGATCGTAGGGGCCAGATCGATGTTTAAAACGATCTGTGGGACTCTGCAAAGGGACAGATGGTTACACTCCAGACCCAACACCAGTGGGGGGTGGCACTTAAGGCCACTTTCTTCATGCTGTGACTCATTGGCTTTCCACGATTCTCCCCCTCTCAACTAGTCGCCTAAAGATGGGTAGTTGCATTTGCCCAAGTGGCTGAGTGGTCAACAACAATGTCACAGAGCAAGATTAACTCACTCTCACAGGGGTCGGGCTGGAGAGACGCCTATACCCCTGAGCTCTCACAAATTGTGGCCTGATATACGGTTTCTGTAGGATGTATACTTTCCTCTAAAGCCCGATAGTCCATAACTCCTCTGTTGAACTCCTCTGTTGAACTAGGGCTTTAAAATCAACCTTCTAAAAAAGAACACAGGGTTTTCATAGTTGAATCCAACCCATGCTACCTAGTCTTGCAAACATAAAGCCTTCTAACTCTAGATCTGACAATTCCCAGGGTGTTTCTAATGATCTGAAGAGACACAAGAGCATTCTTCAAAGAAAATCTTCTCATTGCCATTGCTTTCTCCCCAGGATGTAGTGTAATGCAGCAGCAGGTGGGCACACGGATGAGACTCAGAATATCTGGGTTCCAGGCCCCGACGCTGCTACTTCCAGGATCGGGGATTCTGAGAGAGGCATTTACACCGTCTGTTGAGCTTCTTCATTGTTAAATAGGGGGTCCAGGTCAGATGCTCTTTAAGGGCTATTCCAGCTTTTGAATTCTACTTGCACTCTTTTCTTTCACTCTTTTCTTGATTGTTTCATGTACACGATCTCATTTTATAGAAAACATTCTGCTGTGATTGGCAGGGCATATGAAGCCCATCTTATCATGGGAAAACAGAGATACAAAGGGATGCAGTGAACTGCCTAAGGTGACAGAAATAGAACTCCAGTCCTTCAGGCTTCTTTTCTTTTAAAAGAAAATCACGCTGGGGGCCGGCCCCGTGGCTTAGCGGTTAAGTGCGCACGCTCCGCTACTGGCGGCCCGGGTTCGGATCCCGGGCGCGCACCGACGCACCGCTTCTCCGGCCATGCTGAGGCCGCGTCCCACATACAGCAACTAGAAGGACGTGCAACTATGACATACAACTATCTACTGGGGCTTTGGGGAGAAAAAGGAGGAGGATTGGCAATAGATGTTAGCTCAGGGTTGGTCTCTCTCAAGCAAAAAGAGGAGGATTGGCATGGATGTTAGCTCAGGGCTGATCTTCCTCACAGAAAAACAAAAAAAGCTTTTCAAATTTAATTTTCTTTTTAAAAAATTTTTCTTAGTAATAATTAAAAAAAAAAATGAAGAGAATGGCACTGATTGTTTTTAAAAAAAGACAGTGTATCTCTGATTCAAAGAAGGTAAGGATGATGTTCCTGAAGATCATATCCCGTGTCTGTGTACACAGGCGCATGTGACATGAATTTTGGTCCATTTGAGAGAATTAATCATTGATACAGTTATTTTTCCTTTCTCTTTAAATAGTACACTTTAGGTCATTTAACATGCGGTGGTAGGGTGGGGAGGTGAAGGTTTTCATCTTCTAAATTACCAAATTCTAAATTCTAATTCTAAATTCTAAATTCAAATTCTAAATTACCTACATACATCCTTTTTTTTTTTTTTTTAATTTTATTTATTTATCTATTTTTCCCCCAAAGCCCCAGTAGATAGCTGTATGTCATAGCTGCACATCCTTCTAGTTGCTGTATGTGGGACGCAGCCTCAGCATGGCCGGAGAAGCGGTGTATCGGTGTGCGCCCAGGATCCAAACTCTGGGCCGCCAGCAGCGGAGCGCACGCACTTAACCGCTAAGCCACCGGGCTGGCCCTACATACATCCTTTTTTGTTTTGGATGAAAGGAAACCAGACACTGAGATTGGTAATCGAATTATCTCAGACGTACATGAGCTACAACAGCTGCGTGTTGCCAACAGGAATACGTACATTGATCCTGGTTCCACACTCGGACCACGAATGAAGAAAGGCACACGGATATCAAAGTCATATGGCATGGATTTCCCCTTGACCAGTCCAAACTGCCCAATATGGTACCCGTGGTCGGCAGTATAAATGATGTAAGTGTTCTCCAGCTCCCTTGTTTCCACAAGCATATTATACAGCTGAAATACAGCACAGACACAAGTCAGAAGCAATCTTGATGGCGTAAGAGAACAAGAGTGTTGCCATAATTTCCCCCAAATCTTTTTTCCCATTATTTTTAAAAGGCACGAGTTGCTTCAATAAGGCCAACAAACATGAACACTATCCACATTTTCTAGTTGCTTACAATCCTGGAGGGAAAAAGTCTAAAGACACAGTAGAAATGTAACTTTTCTGAATCTGGTACATTCTCCTTAAAGGTTTTGTTCACCTATTTAGGAAAAAAACCCATAAAACGGACCTCCACCACCAAACTTATAGGTTTTGCTTTGAAAAATCCATTTTTAAAGCAAATTTTAATATCATCACTCTTATATCTAGTTATCAAGGGTTAACAACAGGCTGCTTCTGAGCCTGATAGGGAGGTCTTGCTTGGCTTATATTATGTTTTAAAATTCAGGAAATTTCAAATAAAATTTTTGTATTTCTGGCTTCTTTTAAAAAGTCAGAAGACCTGATGATACTGGATCCACATTTCTACATGGCAAAAATCAGTTGGAGCTGAGCAGTTACTCCTTGCTTTAGATGGGGCACTTAATTTCAAGTTCGCCACGATCTCCACCATTCTCTATTGTCTTATACTGGACTTGCTTTACATTATTTGCTTAATTCCTGAAGAAAGTATTTGTGGGTATAGCCCTTGATTTATGATGTTTTGATTTTGATTTCCTCTTTGCCACTGGTTTCATGTGAACCAAGCCTGGAGAGGTAGACAGAAGGGGGATAATATAAGGGAGAAATGATAAAGTCACGAACACATACATGCTCTTAAAATGAAAAACAAAACAAAGCAACAACAAAACAGGCTTGGAAAGAATGGCTCTACACACGGGAAGCTGGACCAAAACCTATCAGTGAGGCAAGATCACGTGCTCACCCTTTCCACAGAATCATCCACTGACATCAAAGTCTGGAGCCGTTTGCGGTGTAGAACATTTGTAAACTCCATGTGGATGGGCAGCATGGGTCCCGTGTACTGCATAATCCAGTGTTTATCCATATTTGGTGCATAGTTATAACTAGGAGTTCTGAAAATATCCAGAAAGGAGTATTATCTTTCAGTCCTTTAGAGAAATATCTCAAGTTAAAGGTTGTGAAATGAATAATCATTTAAGATAATTTAGCCACTGCTAAAGTATTTTTCTCTCCCATATATCTTCTCTCTGTGCTTATAAGAAGATCTGAAGTCTTCACCACCCCAAACAACACACATCCTTCAAAGGTATACGGATTCAAATTTATAAAACCAAAATCGGCAGCTAAAAATGTAATCAGGGCAAGTTCATTTGGGTTCATTGAATAAAATGTGTAAAAATATATCAAGATGATTATGGTTATGTTACAAATCTACAGATAAAACTCAGTAATGTAGAAGGGAATGTTCTCATGGTGATGTTAACTCATAAAATTTTATTGCTAATTAGGCTATTACATATAGTCACAAATATGTTATGTGGAATGATGGTGAATCATAATTTCAACATTTTTTCTGTTGAATTTATTAGAGTATTTTATTGATTACTTATATATCTAGTCTTTATGAGTTTTTCTCATTCCTAACCTTGTGTATAGATACCATTAATTTACTTGGATTTTCTGGAATTATAACCAAGTCTACTTCTGCAATATATATGTTTACCAATAAAGCTATTCATTTTATAGACAAATCAATATAGGTGCAAGGCATAATTTTTGTTAACCACAAGGAAGTGGGTCCTATTGTTCATGGACAGGTCGATTCAAGCCTATATTTAATCTATTGCAGAGATCCAAGTGGTGTCCCATACATTCTGTTGGGAACCCACAAAATGTGTCACCTTCCCTTTGAAGTCTTACCCAACTCCCTCAAACATTAGATGCTGACACCTCATGATCCCAAAATACATAACTATGCTAGAGCAATTCTCACACTAAGAATTATAATTATATTTATATTATAAACAAATATACTTGTTTATATTTCACCTTTCCACCAGACTATAATGTACTTGAACCTTCTCCTTAGATGTTATTAAGCATAGAGACGTTGGATAATATTAAAAACTTAGTATTTACCATATGTCAGGTATTGTGCTAAGTTTTTTATATACATTAATTCACTTAATTATCTCAGCCGTTCCAGGAAATAGGTTTATCATTCTCGTTTTACAGCTGAGAAAATGGAGGCCTAGCAAAGTGAAATAACTTCCTGAGATTAACAAAGTTAGCAGGTGGTAGAACCAGGACTTGATTCCAAAGCCCATGTGCTTAAATAAAATGAAAGAAAAGAGAAGTGAGGGGGCTTCCTACATCTGACATCGCTTTTAACATGAACCATAACTTTACAAATAGCCAGTCTCACAGAACAAGCAACGGTCTATGTTGATTGAGAAATTTGATAACCAGTCTGTTCTGGGAGGATCCTATCAGTGAAAGATTGTGGATAATGATGACTGAGGGTGTCCCCATGCCATCATCTGTATTATAAAACCAGAGAAGCAATCGGTCACTGCGAGCCCAGTGAATTCAGGAGCCTTGACGTCATACACCACCAGTTCCGTTGTGGTGCACATTTTCGATGGGGTAAACTAGGAGCTTTGAGATACACGACTGTAATTTTATTTATTTATTTATTTTTTCCCCCAAAGCCCCAGTAGATAGTTGTATGTCATAGCCGCACATCCTTCTAGTTGCTGTATGTGGGACGCGGCCTGCGTCGGTGCGTGCCCGGGATCCGAACCCTGGGCCGCCAGCAGCGGAGCGCGTGCACTTAACCGCTGAGACACGGGGCCGGCCCGAGATACACGACTGTATACTGGGGCATTTCCATGCACACTGAGCTAAATAAATGGCTCTCTTTTGATAGTTGAAAATGCTGTTTTGGTACCATTGGCCTTCCTGGCACAGTAAGTTACCCTGATGATCAGTGTGGATGCTGGTTAATTAGCAAAAGTGCAAAAGCAAAAATGCTAATATAACATTGAGCACAGAAGACACTACCCCTTAAAAGTGTAAAAGTTATGCTCAGAAGTGTAAGTCAATTCCCTTTTAAAGAGACAGATTTGTAGAGTGAGAAAAGGGGTGTGGCTCAATTTGCTCACCTATAAATGGGAATAATAGCACCTCTCTTAAAAAGTTGTTTTGAGGGACAAATCTATCTGTCTATCTATCTATTTATCTATCTATCTATCTTCCATCTAAATATCTATCTAAATCTATATATCTATACCTTTCACTTAAAATTGCCTAGAACAGAGGAAGCACATGCATTTCCTACACAAGCTGATAAATAAGTACATTCTGTATAAGTATATGGGTTGAAAAAATCCTGTAGCATTAAGAAACAAACAAGCTTGAGCCAGCCCTGATGGCCTAGTTGTTAAAGTTCAGCGTGGTCCACTTCAGCGGCCTGGGTTCAGCTCCCAGGCGTGGAACCACACCACTCGTCTGTCAGTAGCCATGCTGTGGCAGCGGCTCACCTAGAAGAACTAGAAGGACTTACAACTAGAATATACAAATATGTACTGCGGCTTTGGGGAGG
This sequence comes from Ceratotherium simum simum, assembly GCF_057802395.1. Lineage (NCBI taxonomy): Eukaryota > Metazoa > Chordata > Mammalia > Perissodactyla > Rhinocerotidae > Ceratotherium > Ceratotherium simum. The sequence continues at coordinate 17,004,820 of NC_141930.1, forward strand.
AAAAAGAAAAAGGAAGATTGGCAACAGATGTTAGCTCAGGACGAATCTTTCCCAGCAAAAACAAAGACACATTTGTTTTAAAAAAAAAAACAAACAAGCTCTTCAGGTATCACCTGTAATTTTAAGAGAAACTTTCAATATAAACTTTCTTCTTCTTACCAAGAAGAAGACTCATGAACCAAATGGTCCCATTTTTTTGGGCTGAAAGCATTCCTCATTTCTCAAAGTGAACCACGGGCTGAATCAGACTCTTGTATCTCAGGAGCTGGTGCAGTAGGAAAGGACTTAAGCCCGCGTTTCTTATTCTTCACGCAGCATGTCGAGTTACAAACAGGATTAGATTAAGAGGCTGAAGAGGAGGAGAGGGGGGCTTCTAAATCCCATTGGAAAGGGATTTTCACCCGTGGGGGTAGTTTGAGGTCAGAAAAATATAGCAAGTTGGTAGTGAAAGGTCCCCTAACCATTTACTGGTACGTGCCCTGAAAAACAATACGTCTATAGAAGACTATACAGGGTTTCTTTATAACACCTAAACATCCTCCTCTGACTGCCTTTGATGTCAGTTCGCCTTAATTTTAAAATAAATCTATCGAGTCGACTTTTTTAAAACCACAAAAGCTCGACACAAATAAAAATTACAATAGGGAACAGAAATGCAGGCTCAGAGTGGGCAAATTATATCCTCCACCAGTTACCTTGATGTGCTTGGCACGGCTCCTCCTCACTTTGAGGAACAGGGAAGTTTGCAGCAAATTACAAGTCTCAAATTGGACTCCCGGATTTACAGAATGACATATGTTAAATCTGGCTTATATTAAAAGGGAGAGTTCAGGTCTGTTGTCAAAGCTGTCTCCCCCTACCCCCTTTTAAAAAACTTCTCGATGTGGGAGATGCCCCCCTGCTCTGGGGATGAAACCCCAGGTGGGATCTCGGCAGGACGCATGGAGGGGGGTACGCATTTGCCTTTTAAAGGAAGACAGACCACCACTGCTTCCCACAGTACAGCAGCTGTTCGGGGACCTGCAGGTGGAAGGTCGGGGGTTGCTGGAATTGACAATGTTGTTGAAAAGTGATCTTTTGCCAAAGACCCGTGGTTGCCTCCTGCTGGGGTCTGCCAAATTCCTGGAAGATGCAGCCGTCTGTCCCCCAGTGATAATTAAGGCTTCTGCCCTAGCTAAGAATTGATTTACAGTTATTCACACGGGGCCTGGAGCTGTCAGCTGGAACACAAGCCACTGAAAGAAGCAGGTAACTGTTTCAGAGAAAAGTGGAAAACCACATATCCAATTGTTCCAGAATGTTTTGGAATCAGACTCAAATTTTCACCCCAGCCCTGTTACTAGTGTGTGATCTTGGGCAACTTTTTTCTTTAAGCCTCTGTTTCCTCATCTAGATAATGGGAACAACAACTTCAAAGAGTTCTTGGGAGGGTTAAAAGAGATTTCAGACTCCAGAGAACAAATCCTGGGACCACGTCATACGCATACTTATAGGAAGCTGGGAAAGATCTTACCATTTAATAGCTCATGTGATTGCTGTGGCAACCCTGGGGAGTAGTAGTCCCATTTTACAAATGACACGGTGAAATGTACAGAGGGGGCTCAGAAAAAATGTGCTGGGGCCAGTGCTCCTTCCATGATGTCATACTGACCAGAGTCCAGAACCACAGTCCCCAAGAAGTGCCTCAAAATCCCATTCATTGGAAGAACTGATACATACATTTCTTTCTATCAAAAGTCAGTCCTGAAATTCTTAGCCTTCATCCTGATTTAAAATATTAGCTGCTTCTGCTTTCCATTCAGATGCCCCTCACCAGCTGCTGAGCATCTGCTGTTGTTGCAAACACAGAATACAGTCTGACCGTCCAAGGCACCCTGGATGCATCAGTGAAAAGGGAGATGACAATGGCTATTTGCTTTAAAATTGAGAGGCCAAAGGATCAAATTGTCGTTTTTGAGTTTCTGTTGCTTTCCTAAAAAAAACAACAAAAAACCCCAAACAAAAATCCGTGTTGGAGTTACAAATTCACGTGCCTGGTCTGCTAAGACTTTCTGTTGTCTCTTCATATACGTGTTTTGCCCAGAATTGTGCACTGTAGACACTACCCTCTCAAGAAAGCATATCTGTAACCCTCAATAGACTATAGCTCATGTGATTGATCCTATATTTAAAAATGTTAACTTCTCCCAGCAAGGCTTCCCTGTATTTTGCTTTTCTCTAGTCATTACTCATTTGGATTATTGCTCTGCAACTAGAACACAGCTCTTTTAGACAGCTGCATTTCTAAGTTCAACTTTCACCATCAATGCCAATTCTTTCTGGGTTTTGATATTCTTTCTAGTATTGCTTACTGACATAACAGGAATAAGAATTCTGAAAATCAATAATGTCACGTTTCTTTTTGATGGGTGGGTATTTTAGGAGAATAATTCTTTCTAGCAGAGAAATAGTTTTAAGAAATGCATGTGTTGTGTGTGATGCCTGGGGAATTGCAAAGAACTTAGCAGTTCATTTGTACTGCTGACAGCCTTTGCTGTCACCCCGGTGAAAAGAAATGTATTTCTAGTGTGTTACATTTGAACATGTGTTTTCTTCATTTGTTACTTAGTCTCAAACAACAACAAAAACCCTAATGATCTTACTCTTAAAGTGTGTTGGTAGCAGCACCATCATTCTCTGAGAAATGAAATAGGTCTCAATTCCCAGAATAAGCCAGTTATCCAGGTTTAAGACACACACTCAAAGCATTAAATTGGAAATTCTATACTTAATCTCCCAAACCACACCACGTCAGCTTTCAATGAAATTGAACTTATTTAATTGACTTTGTGGAGATATTCCCCACCTGAGTTCAAATGTCTTTAGGCAGTGAACATTTGAATACATGCAAAATAATACCAAATGATCTTGATTATAGGTATATCATAAAACTAATTTAAAGAGTCTTCTAACAATGCTGCAAACTCCAATTAGGATTGTGCAAATACGTACACGGGAGCCACTTCTAATATTGTGACTGCGATGGGCATGGAGCAACCTGAGTAACGGGAAGATCACCTGGGTGCAAGAGAGCTGAGTTTTGGCTTTAGCTTTGTCCCCATCTACTTATGTGACCTGGGTAAAGCCATTTGAATCTTTTTGTTTTTCTTTTTGTACTAGACTTCAGGCCTTCAGTTTTTAATCTAAAAATTTACGGAATTCTACTCTCCCTAGGTGTCCTTTTAATTCATAAAACTGATTGTTTAACTATTTTTATACTCTTTAAAAAAAATGTTTTGGGGCCGGCCCGGCAGCTCAGTGGTTAGGCTCTGCACGTTCTGCTTCAGTGGCCCAGGGTTTGCGGGTTCAGATCCAGGGCGCAGGATCACTCCTCCCATACACCACTCATCAAGTCATGCTGTGGCGGTATCCCACATACAAAATACAGAGAGATGGGCACAGATGTTAGCTCAGGGCCAATCTTCCTCACCAAAAAAAAAAAAAAAAACCCACAAGGTTTTAATGTCAGCTAGTTGGTGGGGTTAACATGCTTATTCATCCGCTAAACAAAGGTGTATTGTGCAGTTAGTGAGACAGGAGCCCTGCTCCCCAGGCACTGGGAGGGGGAGGAGAAACATTCCGTCCCGCCTTCAGGAGAGAAGGCGTAACTGTCCTGCATAACTCCAGGGCACCACTCACATGGGATTTTGTGTGAATGCTGCCCCCTGGAGGTGTGCAATGTGACTTCAGGGATCTGAGTAAACAGCCGATACAACGGGATGAGGAGTAACGACGGTGAGAGGATCAAAGCAGGAACACAGGAAAGGGAGCAATAAGTTCTGCCTGAATCAGAAATTTTTAAGAAGAATTTAAAATTCTGTCATCTTCAAAAGCATTTTGTTTTACGTATTTGTGGAAGAAATGAAGTAAAAATGTACAAATTGTTTTTTTTTTTCTTTTTCTGGTGAGCAAGGTTAGCCCTGAGCTAACATCCGTTGCCAATCCTCCTCTTTTTGCTGAGGAAGACTGGCCCGGGGCTAACATCCGTGCTCATCTGCGTCTACCTTATATGTGGGACGCCGCCACAGCATGGCTTGATGAGCGGTGCGTAAGTCCACACCCGGAATCCGAACCTGTGAACCCCAGGCCACTGAAGTGGAGAGTGCGAACCTAACCACTACGCCACTGGGCCGGCCTGCGAATTCTTTTTAAGGCAAGACATTTCTTTCCAATATTAGATAACAAAGGTGTTTCAAAAGGTTGTTCTGAGGCCTACACAGAGGCAGTTTCCCTTTGACATACTATGTCTATCCAGAAGCTCCACTTTCAGAACGATTCTTGCAAGTTAGTGGACGTGGATTGTTCTCCTGAGACTTTAGATTTCACTTGAACCTGTGTTTGTGTGTTTGTACGTGCACATTTCCAGGTATGGGAAGAAAACTGTTGAACTGAATCAAAAAAAATTTTTAAGCTGATAGGAGCACAGTTGGTAGGAGGTGATGAGGATGTCTCTCAGCTTCCCACAGAATCATCGGGTAGGTAAATGGAATCTGCTTTCCTAGTGTGGCTTCTGTCCACAGGTGCATTTTATCACCTCACTGAGGCCAGGGGAGAGAAGTTATGTCAAGAGGGAGCATACAGCATCACTAGGAGAATACTGGGGAGACACTTTACAGAAAAGTTTAGTAGTGCCTTAGCCATAGTGAAGGGTTTCATGATAAGGATCATTATCTGCATTATTATGACAGAGGCTTCCTCAGATTCCTCAGAGGCCATGAGTGACTGAGCTACTGTCTGATGAAACAGCGCCTCCCGTCATGAGTGGTCAATAAACCGCTCCCATTCTTAGTTGGTTGGCATAACCTCTAGCCTCAGTTTGTAAAGCCAACAGGCCAATATTGGACTGGCTTCCTTCCTTTGTTGGGAACAGCAAACACTGCGGAAATATGATACATTCGTTCCAGGCTGAGAGGGTCAGATAGCTATAACCCAAGGCTGGATGAAAGGCATCTGGATAAAGCTTGACCACCAAAGAAGGCGACCTAAAGGAAAGTGTTCACGTTACTCGGGTACCCCCAACAGAGGAGGGTCTACAGCTTCTGGCTGTGTTTTCATAGGGCCTGCCAAAGATTTCTGCAAAGCACTTAATTTCTTGCATCCCTTTGCTTGAATGTGTGGCTAATGTTTTCTCTAAGGAAACCGGCCACTCAGGAGCTCTGTGCACCACGACTGGCAGCTTATCTTCAATTTGTCTCACTCCTTTTGTCTGTAGACTGAACTGTGAACCTAAGCAGTCACTCACAGTGACAAGAGATGCACAGGGACTCTCTCCAGCCCCTTCCTCCAGTGCCAGCTGGGGAGATCGTTACAACCAAGATGCCAGGAACTCAAGGATCCTCAGGTCTGTGGGGAGACACAGTGGATCTCCACATTCTAGGTGCAGCAAAGCTCAAGGCTTAGCAGCAAATAGAAGCAGAAACACTCCTCCAACCACATGAATTTTCATTTTCTATGGCTAAGGGTGTTCTCCAAACTGGGCACTTGCCCACAGCACACATTTTGCACCTGGAAGAGATAACACAGCCCAGAGGGGTGCTTATTCCACCTGTGTTTTTAGAATGGCCAGGTGCGAGAGGCTCATCACAATGTGGGTCTTAGCTTGTCAAGAGATTTGTCATGTCACAGCAGGCAGGTATCAACCTGTCATTTCTCAGGCTGTTTCCCCGAAACACTAAGTTGAACCAAATGAAACTGCACTTTTTGTAGGTCAGGAAAGGTCAAATCAAGAAAAAACAGTTTTATACGGTTTGTCTTAATTCTTGCTGATGAACAAGAATTAGCATCTATGAAGTAGCTTCTATGTCTCAGGCCCTCTGTGGGGACTTTAGCTATGCTGCCTCTCTTAATTTTCGTTCATGACATCGTATCAAGCTGCTAGTATTATCCCATTTTACAGATGAGACAATGGAGGTTCAGAGAGGTTAAAGAATTGTCCGCAGGCTTGGTGAGGACAGCTGAGATAGGAAACCACACTTGTTTGCGTCTAAGGCCTGAATACTTTTCACCCTGCCATGTGTAGATTTTGCTTTATAGACTTGCTAGCAAGGCACACAGGTGGTTCATTTGAACTAAAAGGTAATAACTGAAATTATTTGCATGTGGAAATGACTGAGTCACAGATTATGTCACTACCCTATTAAATGGCCTCCAGTGACTCTGCTTATGGTTAAGTACAAATTCCCTGAAGGCCTCAATATTCCGCTCGTTTCCCTTTCTAGCTTTATCCCCTATTGCTTTCCTTGCACCCATTCTCCACTTCCTAGGTCACATCTTAGATCGCCTCACTTACACGGTGACCGCTTGCGTGTGCCACATTCTCTTCCTGAAATCATCTATCCAATCTGTAGAATATCAGCTGCAGACATTTTACCCATCCTTTGAGGCCCACTTTGAATGCCTCCTGGTCTATGAAGCTTTTCTGGTCCTCCAAAAGATGTGAACGCTTCTTCCTCCAAACTTCCACAGCCCCTTGAACGCCTGCTCTATTCTTTACCACTCTGGTTCTACTGGTGACATTGCTATTTGGACACTTGCCCATCCTCCCCTTAGAGCAAGGATTGGGGGCAAACTTATTCTGTAAAGGATCATATAGTAAATATTTCAGGCATCACAGGCCGTACGGTGTCTGCCACAGCTACTCAATTCTGCTGTTGTATGCGAAAGCAGCCACAGATGATACCTAAATGAATGGGCATGGCTGTGTTTCAATAAAATTTATTAATAAGAACTGGTGGCAAGCTGGATTTGACCCCTGTGTGCCAATTCCTGCCCTAGTTTATTGGTTCTCCAATGTTAGCAACTGTGTCTTCCTCATGTCCACATCCCTGCTGTGTTGTATAGAGCCCACAGGTGGCACTCAGAAATATCTGTGGAACTCAATAGAATTCTGAATTGCTGGAATCAGAAATGCTATTTTTTCAGCTCTCGTTGAGGCCCTGAGAACTCTGCAGATTCCTCTCCTCGTGATTGTTGTCTGTGCATGCCGCTGAGCTGTCAGAACCTCTGACCTGCGGCTGATTTTCTTGGAGGCTCAGGACCTTGCCTTGAAGCTTCAAAGGCAGGCTGACTTCTAAGGAGCCATAAAACACCACGTTGTGTCAACCCCTTCTTCTCAAACTCGGGAAAACACCAGTAAGGTTTACAGTTGTAGAAAGTCACCGTAGGCTGGGATTCTGCTAATGCAACAAAGGAAGCTATACAAAGTGATCTCTGATTCAAGAAAAGTGAATGGTGAGTAATAGGGTATGGAAGAAACCCACGAAGACCTTTTTCTTTCACTGAACCCACTAGTTACTAAATTTGTAATGATCTGTAATGGAGAGACACTCGCCACTCACGGGCTTCATTCATGAATTCAGTTGCATGATTCTATGTAGGGTAGATCTTCAGAGGCTTGTATATCTGTCCATGGGGTTGACTCCAAAACACAATGGCTCATCCAAACCATATTCTCCAGGTGCTAGGGCAACCGTCTTTATTTGTTGACGGTATTTTATGTATCAAAACACTTCCATTCTCCAAGTTCTTGGGCATGCTCAGTAGGTTATCCACCCTGGCTTCATGTTTATTGTTAGTTCCTGTCCTCAGTCAGCTCTGACCTCCTTCCTTCTTTCTAAATTGCTTGATATAACAAAGATCTAAATACCACTGACCAGGAACCATCAGTCTATTAGTTACAATAAAATACAATAAAGAATATATATGGGGATATATACATAATAAGGCATATATAATCACCAGCAGCTAGAGTGCCTTCGGTAGTTACTTATCTCTTTACATAAGGAAGTACATTTAATCTATTTTCTTTCTGTCTGGAATCATGGCTAGAAAATCAGTGTGGAGGAAAAGGGATGGTATTTAAGCACAAACAGATTAAGAACCAATTTTGGAGGTTTAGTGATGAAGGAAGCACATATCAATTCCCTATTCTCTACCTCTCTGGTGGCCGAACTTTCAGCAGACACAGAGCCAACTGCTCTGTGTGAAGACTGCATATTATTGCCATGGATCGGAAGAAAATTTGTTGACAGTAAAAAACAAAATCATGTTCTTTGCTGCCAAAGCATCCAGACTTTTCCACCCTTCGCTAGCGAGAATTACCAGCATAATCCAGCTCTCTGCTCTCTGTCTCGTCCCTGATGCCATCAGCTCTCTCCTCCATGTCTCCCCACCCCCTCCTCTCCAAGGCCCCTGCCTCTCAAAAAGAAACATCAGGTTATTTTAAAGCCGTGACCTGAGAAGGCCTCTTGGGCAAGCCCACTCAAGCTGCTTTCTGCAGGAATCCTAATTGCACATTTGCAGCGAAGCTGAGAGAGTATGCGCCTAGAAAACAAACCTGTGTTTCTACAACCAGACCGGGGTCACCACTTTGCTGCTATGAAAAGCATACTGCTCAATCATCATTATTATTAGGTCACACTCATGCACATTATTTAAGACAACTGATGGGAACTCTTGATAAAAATTGCCCCTGTTCACCCTGTGTGCTTCCCTTCCTTTCCATTTAGCTACTTACAAATGTTGGAAATGTGATTCCTAATCAAACCACCTAGACAAGGCCCTTTATTTCAGGCCCCGTGGGCTGCCTGTTCTGTGGCCTCACGGCAGAAGCCGAGGTTCCTGCTTTGTGGAGATGTGGTGGGGAAGGAAACAGGGGAGGGGAGGAGGGGGGTGGGGAGCAGGGCCCAGAGCTGATGTTTTTACTCACATGTGTTGGGAAGCATTGGGGTACAGTTTTGAAAATTGTGGGGCCGAGTCCTCGGGGCCGTGGGGTGCCGCGTGGCTGATCACCATCATAATGGGCCTATGGGGATACATTCTCTTAGACATTTTGAAGTAATTAATGCTCTCGTTAGTGATTAAGTCTGTGAAGTAGTCCTGAAACATACATTTGACACAAAACAAAAATTACAAAAGGTGACATTCATCAGATCACATTTGAATACTGCTTTCCTCAGAAGCATCTCACTGATTGAAAAGGTAAGGTCTAGAGCAGGGAAGGATGGTGAACTTCCCGAGACAGCAAAACATCTTCCGGAACAGAGAAAATCGGTTGCCAGTTACGTTCTAGGGTTGCTAGTTTGGTAACACGCAAAACATTTATTTTAAGTAATGTACCACTTAGCGATGAGGAAAGAAAAAAGTCAAGTTCTGTTTGCCCAAGATAATGATCAGATCTGGCAATGCAAATGCTAGAGCATGAAACACCGGATACCTTTTTCATTCTCAGCTTTCGTTGATGTAATTCGTTGACAAAAAATTTAATTACTTCAAGGGCAGGAAACACCCACGACCACTACAAATTCACAGTGGCAGAACACACACACACACACACACACACGTAAATGCACAAACGAATAGATCTTTTCTTTAAGTTAAAAATTCACCTGTAGGAATTACACAATAATTACCAACGAAAACTGTGGCCCAAATCTGGGTGCACAGGGAAAAGCTGCAACATCTTATCAATTAATTTACTTGAAACACTAAATATGGGGAGTAGTTGATTCCTGCAGATTATACTCTGTTAATTGCACTAAAATGATACAGCTGCTGGGAGAGCCTGACTTGTTAATAAAATGACTTAACCCACAGTCCAAGGGGCTGATGTAAGTCTATAAGGGGGAGGGAAGAAATGGAATGAAAAGGAAAGAAAAAAAACCTGTTTTTCATCAAAAAAATTAAACCACCTGTTTCCTCTAAATGTGTATCATTGGCCTGGAGCGCCAGTATAAACTTTATTCAGAAAGCGCCCAGGCAAGGTTCACAATGGCAGAGGCTTCCAGGCACAACTAATCACATGTCGATTCAAGGACCAGAGCAGCTGCAGAAGCAGTGCCCAAGGGATGAAATCGGTCACATGTCATTTTTAGGACAAGTCCATAGGCTATCACCTTCTTCCATGGGAGTGTCTGTTTCATTCCTTTCCTCACTAAAAAAAGATACGTATTCTTTTCGGATACAGTTGTCTTTGACACTTAATCAGCTGTGATGATGGGCATGTTACGCTGACTTAGTCTTTGGAGGGAATCTTGATTACTTTGCTCTCCTTAGGACAACAGGGAAAGAAAGGTTAATAGCTTGAACAAGGAGCATGAAAAGCATCCCCACAGATGAAAAATGATAGCAGTGACAATTAGTGCACTTTGTAGGACGCTGCTCAAATCTGCCTCCAAGGTCCCCACCAGCTCTCAACTTTGCTGAGTCTGGAAACCAATTAGCAATGTTTGTGAATTCATTTGCATTCATTGTTTTCTGAAGGGTATGGAAGAGGCTTACACCTTATCTCCCACCAAGTCCCTTATGCTCAAATCAGGCCAAATGGAAAGACAGCAATGTGCCAAAATTAAATCAAGGTCCCTCTTTCTGACTTCTACCAATGGCTCTTTCATAGTGATCTAAGCTAGATAAAGCAGATTCTTAGCTTCTTTTAGATAAATGAGGAAGAGATGGGTATGGCTAAAAGGAAAGAGGATATTTTAGGCTAACCAGTGGGCTAAATTCAAAGATATTTTCCCCTTTACTCTTGTGATCTGAAAACTGTTTTATTTAAGTTGGCAATCACAGAACCTTTGCGAATTTTAAAATAGTCTAATCTAGGATCCATTTGTTAGAGAACTGTGGGACATATCAACTTCAGTTTCTATGAGCTGATTTGGAAATCCCAGGACTGATAGCCTTAGAGACTTGTGTGGACTCCAGCTGCCACAGGGCAGGTGGCCTTGTCACATGTCTAAGCTTCATCAGACAGAAGTAAAAGCGATGAGTGTGGTTTCCCAAGCTTTGATTATTGCACTTGTCTGCTCTTATTCTTCGATCTAAATCTGAAGCCACAGAACAAAATAGACTTTCACTCCAATGAAAAGCAAAACAGTACAAGATGAACATTTGACTATGTGGACACGCCCCTCAGAGGGGGAAAAAAAACAAAAATTATCACAAGACAGAGTGGAGGCATCTATGATTTTCTTGATGATACTTTCATCAAAGGCTGACTGCCTTTCAACCTAATGAGGGGGGAAAAAAATCACTATTCAAATTCAGTGGTCCTTGAGAGTCTTTTTCTTGCCTGGAGTTTAAAATTACCTTAAAATTTCTCATTCTAACATTGTGAGAACATAGAAAGCCAACCTTGTGGATAGCTTAACTCACTGAAAATGGCTTTTTCCTATTATGCAGAAAATAAATTGATGCAGTATAAAAGTGCCTGAAAATTACCTTTGCATAATCAAATCCGTGCTTTTCTTTGATGCCATTTCGACAAACAGTGTAATTATAGAAACGAGAATTCTTGATTAATCCAAGCCATTCTCGCCACCCAGGAGGGATGTAGCTGCCATTATATTCATTGAGGTATTTTCCAAAAAAGGCTGCAATGGGAAAAAAGGATTATTTTCTCATATGAAGTGATTAATCATAAATAAATGCATAAATCTGAAATTATGACTTGAAAAAGAGACAGTAGAACAAAAGTTAACCTAGGTAATAGTGGATGCCAAAATCGTATTAGTGTAATACTCAGATCCTTTGGCAAAGTGACACACACACATTTTCCTTTTGAGTAAATAAAAGTAGCACCCAAATACGTGGATTATAGTTCAATAAAATCACCATAATGATCATGGTACTCTGGGTGCATCTATTTCTTGTGGTTCTACTGGGATAAAGGCAGAATGTACCCTCTTGTTAAGTTGATGCAACAATCAGAGAAGTAGGCAGTGTGATTTTGGAATGCTACCTCTGGGCAAATATTGGAGAACTGAAAGTTCAGTCTTTGTGATAAAACAAGTTCTCTAACTTACTGTTTGAGAGTTGTGACTTATAAAAACACTATTGAAAAGCTTGTCTTTGTTTTTGCATATCCAGAGAGTACAAATTTTCGAAATCAAGGAACCGGGGTAAACTCCGTTTTTTTGGGACATGGTCAGGACTTTTGTGGCCACATATACATATTTTACATCATCAGTATTTATGTTATGTGTATTTTACGAATGTGTATGTCTATTATTGATAACAAAAAATTCTGGGGCTGGCCCGGTGGTGTAGTGGTTAAGTTCTCGCACTCCACTTCGGTGGCCTGGGATTCGTGGGTTTGGATCCCGTGGGTGTGGACCTACACACCGCTCATTAAGCCATGCTGTGGCAGCGTTCCATATACAAAATAGAGGAATATTGGCAGCAGATGTTAGCTCAGGGCCCAATCTTCCTCATCAAAAAAAACAAAAAATTCTGGCAACATAGAGTTACTACATAGATGACTAATTTTCATAGAATTAGGGTATATAGAAGTATATGTGCCACAAACACTCCACTGCTCATTGAAAAGGCCACTGGAAAGACTTCACACTTGTAACTTTCACATCCAAGAAAGGCCACCATGCAACAGGGCTGACCAATCCTTTCTGAGAAGGAAACTTCAAATTTGGTCCTCTGCCAAAGATGACGATAGGAGAGGGGCAACGGGGAGAGTAAGGCGGGTTGGGATTTCTGGAACAAAATAGGTTAGATCTTGAAGTTGAATACCTTATGACTATGAGAAGGGTAGCCAAAAATGTATTGTTGGCACACTTTTGAGAAAGAGGGTCTATTTGTAATTATTGTAATTTCACCAGGAAAACACACATAAACAAGCATTATTATGGGTGACCCCAGTAGCTGTTTTGTCACCCTATTAGCCACACAGATAGCCTTCCCCTCAAGTATGAAGGACTAGAGAAAACTTCATTGTATGTCTGTATATAGAGGTATATGTACGTGTGTGTGTGGTATACATATACAAATACGTACATATAGATATAGGAGTGTGTGTCATACATACATTCATACACACATGCATGCAAGTTTTACTTTTTCTGATTTTTAAAAGGCTGCAATCTTTCATTTTAGGGAGAGACTGCATCCTATGGCCAGCCAGATGCCTTCCACGTCAAAGCCACTTCCCAGCTTCATTCAGCAGGTTTTACAAGTACCTCTACCTACATCCACGAAGAAAGGTAATTCCTGGATGACTGGCTTGAGATGATAAAAACAGATCCTAGAGGGCCGGCCCCCTGGCGTAGCGGTTAAGTGCGCGCGCTCCGCTGTTGGCGGCCCAGGTTCGGATCCCGGGCGCGCACGACGCACCACTTGTCAGGCCATGCTGTGGTGGCGTCCCACATAAAGTGGAGGAAGACGGGCACGGATGTTAGCTCAGGGCCAGTCTTCCTCAGCCAAAAGAGGAGGATTGGCATGGATGTTAGCTCAGGGCTGATCTTCCTCACACACACACAAACGGATCCTAGAATCAAATACTTTATTGGTGTTGCTCTTAAAGCACGCATTTCTGAATCCTAAACTTATCCAACATACATCATTTCTGTCTCTTTATGGGACAGCTATTTAGCTTGCTTTCATCTTTGCTATTCAATTACCTGTAGAATAACCTCATCTGAAAGTTTCACTTGCCCCTTAATGCAATCGTCCAACACGGAATTAATCATTTTCCCCTCCAAATTTACTTCTCTCCTCAGATAACCTGTAGTCCTCTGAGTGGCATAATCACCTTCCTGGTTAACCAGGCTTGGCACCCCAGAGCCTTCCCTGACTCCACCTGCTCCTTTGCTCCTGTTGCCGAGTCGCCATCACCTGTAGGTTCTACCTGGGTAATAGCTCTCGAACCTTCCCTCTTTCTCTGATGCTTGACACCCCTCACGGATGCCCACAGTCTCCTGACTGGCCTTCCTAGCCACTAGCTACTTCTCACCGCCATCTTCCTGAAGACCAGCTCCGGTCACATCACCCTCTTCCCACAACCTTGGATGGACCCTCCTTACCTACAGAATCAAGTTTAATTTGATAGCTCACCGTCCAAGGCCTCCCTTGGGTCTGGACAAAATCCCTCTCTTTCCAACTCCCTCTTGCATTTCTGTTAATTAACTCTCTCTCTAGCTAATGTGTTTCCTGCTTGCTCTGGTTTCCATCTCTCTACCTCTGCTTGGGCGACTGCTCCACCTCCCTCCTCTCTAGTCTCAGGGCCAGAGCAGAGGCCATTTCACTCTGGGTCTCTGCCCCAACCCCACAGCAATTTGTCTCTGTGGCTCTAATGCCATTCTCTCTTTTTTCCTTGTGGTATAGTCATGTTCATATACAAGACTAATACTTCTTAGACTGTAAGGTTTTTGAGGACAAACATTGCCTTTGCCTCATCTCTGTACCCTCCACCCCTATCCTTGCACATAGTATCCAGGCTCCATAATTTTTGTTTCTTGAACTGGGGCTCATGGAGCCCAATGTATTCTGGGTTCTTTAACAGGTTCTAGACATGTTAAAGTCTATTTTCTGTTTTCACTTGAATTATAATTTTTTAAAGATGATTTGGTCTAAATATTTTCATAGAATAGAGCTTCAGAGTTGCTGAAGTTGATCTTTCTCATTAGATTTATTTTCTTTGAAGAGTTAACTCAAGTCTGAGAAACATGGCAATGCTTGTATATTTGCTGAATGAATGTTTATATGTTGAATCTCAAATGAGTGAATCAATCAAGTGGTCAATTAGCCAAACACCCGCTGCCTGAAGATTCTGCCAGGGCCCGGGAGCAGATGGACAGGTATACGACAAAGTGTCAGAGGGTCTCATGTCAGATATGACTCCGATTTCCCCCCAAGCTGACTATACGCAGTAGGAATTCTTCTAATGAGGGGTTCTTGTCTTCAGAGACTAACCACCTTTTCACAAGAACCACAGGATGATTTTCCTTTTCCAACACAAGGCAATGTAAGTTGGCATCACAGGCAGCAGACCAAGGCAACACTCACCAACGTTACTTCACAAGAGGACTGTTTCCAGGAACCTTCCACTTAATAACCTCAGACCCAGCTCCTTCCTCTGGCCTGCTCCTCATCCCTGGGGGTTTATTCCATTTCTCTCTCCTTTTGTTTTCAAAGAAGTAAAAGAGCATAGTGGTTTGGAATATACACCCGGAGCCAGCCTGCCTGGGGTCCAATCCCGGCTCTGCCACTTGCCAGCTATAAGTCCACAGCAAGCTACTTAACTCTCTCTACCTTCAAGTCCCCTTCTACAAAACCATGAAGATGATAATAATAATAGTGGGAGGACTGTTGTCAGGATTAAGTGAATTAATACACAGTAAAGTGCTTAACATAGTGCCTGGAACAAAGGCTTTTTATGTGTATTATTATTAGCATCACTGTTACCGTTATCCTTTCAACTCCTCGTTCTGATTTTAAATAATTCGACCATTCTGCAGTAAGAAAATCTTGTTCCAGAGTTCTGCACTCGTGCATTTGAAAACATCTCTTGACAGGTAACATATTTTTCTTCTCTAATCTGAGTTATTTTGTGGCAACAAATTCTCTCCTATTTAGCTTACATTTTCCTGCTTAATTAGCTTTTAGATTTTTCCTGCTACTTTTCCCTTGGTTCTCTGTTTTTTCCTCTTGGGGCAGCCATGCCACGTCATTCCTGCCCTTCCCTCACTGTTTCACTCGTTAGGTTATTTTGTACTGTTTCCCACCCATTGCCATGGCTCTTGCCCTTCCTTAATCCTCTCATAAACTATTTCTTCAAGTCTCTTAATGGGCCCTGTTATTCGCCTTAGAACTCCCTCCAGGTTTTCGGTGTCTCTGTGTTAATGGAGTGTAAAAAATGTACTCAGTGTTTCCAGATATGCCCTCACCCATCACACTTGTTCCAAGAGAGCCCGGGCCCTCATGTGTCACAACGCAGCACCCCAGTGTTGTCAGCTTCCTGTTACTCCAGCCTTTCTTGTTGCCCCGTGACACTGAGACTCATTTGTAATCACCCCTGGCCTCTTTCAGCATTATGTTTCCTGGCAGTGCTCTGCAATTGATTATCTGGGCTTCTAATTATTTTCCTCCAGCTGTATTATATCTCTTTCTCCCTCCCTAAGGTGAATTTCATTTTCTTGCCCATATTGCCATTATATTATGTGTAGTTTGAAGTTTTTCTATCCTTTGGTGTTGGCAATTCAACTCAACTTACTACCATCTGATTCTGTCACTAACGCACCCTCTACTCGTCCTTTTGTATCACTCTCTTCTCTGGGACACCATTAACACTGCCCTTCACAGCTGTTTCAGAAGGTGGTAGGGGGTCGGGTGACAGGGAGAGAGATCAGAAAGAGCTGAGTATAATTACTGCCGACTTTAGGCCATTCTGCTTCTGTCCAGGATTGTCTTAGAAAAATTTCCTTGAACTATGTGAAGCAAAGGAGTTTAATTTTGTCAGCAATAGTAACTACACAAAAGATTTCTGATGCTGTGGAGAATTTTTTTTTTTTATGAGGAAGGTCAGCCCTGAGCTAACATCCATGCTAATCCTCCTCTTTTTGCTGAGGAAGACCGGCTCTGAGCTCACATCTATTACCAATCCTTCTCCTTTTTTGTTTCCCCAAAGCCCCAGTAGATAGTTGTATGTCATAGTTGCACATCCTTCTAGTTGCTGTATGTGGGATGCAGCCTCAGCATGGCTGGAGAAGCGGTGCGTCGGTGCGCGCCTGGGATCCGAACCCGGGCTTCCAGTAGCGGAGCACGCACTTAACCGCTAAGCCACAGGGCCGGCCCTGATGCTGTGGAGAATTTAAATCTTATTTAATATAACAAATGATACACTAATTGAGCTTTTACTCCATGTAATTGATAGATTTGGGGTGGCAGGATTTCACTAGTAGTAACTAAAAATATACACAATTTGGAATCAAGTTAAAATTATAATTTACTCTTATGTCAACTTGTACAGGAGTCTGGTTTCCCCAACTAGATTGTAAGTCTAATGAAGACAAGAATCATACTTGATATCTCTTCACATCTCAGTATCTAGTGTACTAGACATAGCACACTCACTAATATGGCTCAATAAATGGCATACCATTTGTGATATGTGGTATGCTATATCTTATGTTTATGTACTTATCAAAAATCTATAATACCATAACACATAAAAATAAGAATAGTAGTTGTCTTACTTTACGTTAACTCTACATTTAAAAAAAATCCCATATTAGAGAATAAATAAATATATTTGCTATAGGTAACATAAATTTTTAATGTAAAAAGACACGAAACTAGAAAATTGATTAATATGTCTAAATCGTTTTGTTATAAAAAGATTAATTGCAGATCTCTATTAAATATTGGCCCTTCCACCCCAGTGCTATGAAATAGAATTAGTATGGCTAAAATTTAATTCACATGTGATTGTATGCATCCTGTGTTATGATTATAATTTAAACACAATTTTTAAGTGAATCAATATAATAATTACAGTGATTATAATAAAATTACAATATAATTTTGGACAGGAAAGAACACTTAGGAATCACTCTAGTCCAATCTCTGCATTACACAGGTTGGAAAACTGGCCTGTACAAGTTCTCAAAACAAATTAAAGGCAGACCTGGGACGTGACTCCAGCTCTCCTCAGTCTTTGTTCAGGGTTTTTTCTAATACTTGATTCTATTTTTCAAATGTGGATTATTACTTTTACCTTAAAACTTATGCCAGGTTTTCCATTCATGTCTATGCCCTCACAAGAAATTTAAACTAAAATTTTTTTTGAGCAGAAAGGCAGGATATTCATTTTTATGATAGATAATCCAATATCATTCCCACTTCACTTGTCAGACCATAAAATGCAAGACATGTATTTTCCCCTTCTTGAACATTTAAGCTGTTGTACAGTCATATTTTCCATGAGTAAACTTAGAAAAATTTACGCTATAGCCAGTCCAAAAATATGCTTCAGTTCTGAAAAAGAAAAAATCATGTCATACAATGGTAAATATAATATTGGATCCATTCGATTCATTTATATCCATGTATTCTGGAGGCCTCCCAAAATGAGCCTCTTAGTAATTTGTCTTCTCTGAGTCATTCTTCATGAAACTGATTGCTGCTTTGTGCTTTTCTCTAGATGGGTATTTATGTAGAATACATATTTCAGCTTCCTTCATTATTTTTCTTAGATTATCAGCTAAATGTTCCAAATAATGTGTTCATTATTAGGAAAACAATACAATCTTTATATGTTGGCTTTCTTCCCACCAGTTTAGTGGCTCATCAATAATTATGTTGGTTTAATACCCACTCACCAATTCTCTTCGTTTCCTAAGATGCCTGTCATCCCGATGTGCTTATTTGTGTATTTTCAAATGAGTCTCTGTCCCTGGATGGATCAATAATTATCACAAAGACCTCTTTATTTTTCCTAATTGTCTGAGACACTTCAATATTTTCCCATCAAAGATAAATTCAAATTATATAGATCTCTATCATGCCATTTTAGTCTTCCAATTTTTAATTTTTTGATTTAATGGGAACATCATAATTTATTTTCCTGAGTGCATATCCTCCATTTTCTATTCCTAACTAGGTATTTGGAAAAGTCTTTGTTTCCCTTAAAGAATTCCTTTTCCTCTGTAGGATGACTCACTATAAATTCCATTATTACCTAAGTGTCTAGACCCCTGGGGAGAAGGTTGGCTTCAGAATCAGATTTAGTTTCCAGGAGCAAATTTCTTCTCCCTGGAGAAGACAATGACCTGAAGCAGGCCCTCTGGGCTGCACAAAAGGACTGACAGTTGTCATTGGGAAAGGCTTCTGGAGTGCAGTTTCCTCTTTGACTTAACCCTAAGGTTGGAGCAGCACACTGAAAGAGCCTGAAGACCAAAGTCCCAGTGCCTGCTCTTCCCATAGAACATCAGATGTGTCACTTCAATAAGTCATCTTAACCTTGTGGGTCTAAGTTTGTTCATCTGAAAATAAGGGAACTGAACTAAATCATGGCTGAGTTTTATTCAAGCTCTTGTAATCCATTCTGGAGTGGATACAGCATAGTATAATGAAACAAGTACCAGATACACCATTTCTCCAGAACTTACTCATCTTCTTTTTCTCCTTTCTTGATTTAGCCCCGAAACAAATTAGCAAGCCCTAGTTGACCGCTCTAAGTCCTGGCAGGGACACAGAGGTGTCACCCTGAATCTCTATTTCTTAGGATCTCATGGCCGACGCTGTCCATTATCAGTCTGGATACAGTGAAAGTTCTAACTCTCTCTGTTTCAACCCTCTATGTTTCTATGTCTGCTGGTTGTTAGTACTGTTGACTCTATTCCAACTGCTATTTATAAGGTTTTCACAGCCAGTTTTTTTGGAAGTGGGTAGCCAGGTCCTTCTTCCTAGTCTATCTAGTCTGGAAGCTCTGCTGAAACCTGTCCACCATGGGTGACCCTGCTGGTATTTGAAATCCTGGTGACACAGCTTTCAGCATCACAGTAACACTCAGTCACCACACCATGACAACCCACAAATGGTGGTAAGGTTCCCTGACCGGGACACGAACTCCAACCATGGTGATGAG
Source organism: Ceratotherium simum simum (assembly GCF_057802395.1). Lineage (NCBI taxonomy): Eukaryota > Metazoa > Chordata > Mammalia > Perissodactyla > Rhinocerotidae > Ceratotherium > Ceratotherium simum. The sequence continues at coordinate 17,024,234 of NC_141930.1, forward strand.
AGCGCTGAATCTTAACCACTAGACCACCAGGGCTGACTATGTCTGCTACTAGGGATTAAATTATAGGGATCCTGGGAGTTGAAAGGCACTGATTTCACACAACACTTCCCATAAATAAAACACAATTTGGTGGTTAAAATCAGAAAGCAGGCATTAGGGGACCATTTCTGATTTTGCTTCTGAGCTGGTCACAAAATATTTGATATCCACACCTCAGTTATAAAGTAGAGCCAAGTACACTTGCTGTCTATGAACCCTACAGGGATGTTTGATGGATTTGCAAATTGCTTTAGAGCTCTGAGATGAAAGGTGCTATAAATTTAAATTACTTATGTGAGAAAACACACTTAGTTAGATAAGGCACTCTGAGCAGCCTAGTTTCTTTCCTAACCATAAGCAAGCACTCTTGAGATTCATGGGAGGAGCTTCCTCTGTGAGTGGAGATCTTGCGATGCCTGTGAACAACAATGCTATCATATTCAAAATCAATATTTTCACCCATAAATAACAAGCATTAAGTGCCCACAGGGCGCTCTGCAAAGCAAATGGCCACATAATTCCTGAGGCCAGCGGGAAAGATTAATTTCATTTTTTAAAGAGATTTGAGAGAATACATTTATCCAAAATCCTTTACTTTTAAATCTTTAGAAGAGAGAATCTGTAGACCTGAAAATTATTTCCAACAAGCTTTAATGATATCCTTAAGTCTTATGAATAAGTCTAGGTGGTTCTGAAAAAAACTATTTTTGCACTCCAGCCCCCTTATTAATATCCTGGCTTTCTTTCATGAAGAAATGCTCAGAAAATCCGAGGAAAGCATCTAAATGCTGGGAGAATAAAGGCTTTGGAGGGCAAACTTACCAGAAAGAGCCTTGCTGCTTTCTTAGAAAGACTGGCATGACGTTCATGACCTCTCTTGAAAGAAGTCCCCAATTTTCAAAAGACCAACTAACTAAAACCCTCTTCTTGCCCTGTGTAGGTTAAACAGTGATAGTAGGCGTAGCAATTAGGATGCCTTCCTTTCCTGGAAAATGGAGGTGAATATTTGAAACCTAAAAATAACCACAGCTTAAGCTAAAGAATCTCCAAACTCTATTAATTATGAATGAATGAATAAATGAATCAATAATTTATTTGGTTTATTCATTTGGTTATTAATTCACTAAATAATTTTGATCATCTATTGTGTCCCAGGCCCTGGGGTAGGTGCTAATCAGTTTCAAAACACTTGATGTTTACTCATTGAAAGAATCAACAGGAATTTACCAACATCTAAGCTAAACCTCAAGGTGTGCCATGATCCCCTGAGATTTAAGAGGTTGAGATAAACAGGCAAACAGGATGAAAACTCCTCTGTTGCAGGTTGTCCTGGAAAATTCCAGTTGCTGGGTTCTCTGATGGGTACAGCACTTTCATAATGTGTCCACTGAGAATCATTCTGACTTTAAGGGACTTGTCATTGGTACCTTCTTCAGAGTAAAGAAGTAAGAGATGGAGAGGATATTGATACAGAAGAAAAGCCTAGACTACTACCATTTAGGGACTTACTGGAACTTCACATATTTCATTACACAATGCAGTCACCTGTGTCTAAGACGTATTACCAGAGGTTCACGGGCTCGGAAGTTCACCCTTTACCTGTTCTGTAGCCAGTGTTGTTAAGATACACAGCAAAAGTCCGAGGTTCGTGCATTGCCTGCCACGAGGGTGAAGAGCAGTTCTCGTTGTTGGTGTAGACATTGTGGTTGTGCACATACTTCCCGGTGAGCATGGAGGACCGTGATGGGCAGCACATGGGCGTGGTCACAAAGGCATTGGTGAAGGTGGCCCCCCCATGTTCCATAATCTTTCTCGTCTTGTTCATGACTTGCAGGGACCCTGAAAGGCACAGTTGCAGGGTTGTTTAGCAGGGCGCAACAGACCAACATCCATTTATGTTGTGTCACTCGGTGACTCTGTTCTCCCGATTTATGAATTTCCCTCTCTTGGCTTGCAGGAGTCTAAAATTTGACCAGCTCTTATTTCCAGAACAAAATTAAACATTTGGGATCCTACCCTCTTAAGTATTTTGCAGAATAATAAACACATTTCAGCTTCTCCTCTCCTCAATCACAAAGAAAAAAAATGCAGGCTAATCTGATAATTAAAGCTAGAATTTTAGATATGGAGCAGATTCAAAGGCCAACAGCCCTTTGAAGATTACCGGAGGACAATAGGCTGGTACATAAAGTATCAAACTCCCAGCCCACCACACATGCACAATGTTGGTGACATTGCAGAGATGACCAGATAGTGTTTTGATCATATGAAATAAAAGAGGGAAACAATTTTTTTCCTATTAAGTAGAAGTCCCCCAAAATGCCTGTATTTAGTTTAAAAAAAAAAGGTCTTAATGTAACTCGGTATCCTCTAGCACTCACAAATACCTGCCAGTTTGTCTATCACGATAGCACTACCAGTTTATATTTTCACCTGTTTACGTAACTTTAAAAGATAGCTTGTTTGCTTGTGAAAGAGCTGTGATTCTACTGCACTCAAAAGTATTTGCATAGTAATAAAATATTCCATTTTAACTGTAAAGGATGAAATTATAACATAAGATTGCCGAGGAAGAAAAACAATTCTATTTCAATTATTCTACCCAGGCAAACACTGCAGCTGAAACACATCCAGACACTGCAGAAAAAAGGCACAGGCCAGAATTCAATAGTCTTTTCAGGACTTGTCGAGAAATGCACTCAGAACACTACAGCCAAGCCCATTGCATTTGAATCCTAGAGCTTCACATTTCCAGCAGGTCCCACTTCTTCCAAAGAAAGGAAGAAAGTCCATGTGGTTTTCCAGCAAGGAAGGAAATCGTAATGCAAACCAGGCAAGCACTCAGCGCAGAGGAGAAGCGTGCGACAGTCCAAAAAGCCACAGCGAGCCTGATTTTTTCACATACTAGCTTTTATCGTTCACAGGAAAGACATGAATACAGGATGCGGGTTTCTAATTGGGTCTCGTTAGAGCCCCCTAAAATATGCTTCAGTTAGGGGACTCCTAACTGCTTTTTCTCCTCTTGCTATCTTCAGGGGATCAAGCAACCTTTTTGTAATCAGTGAATAACATGTAGTGAGCACCCACTTCATGCTGAACATTCTATCAACCTCAGCACTCTGGGCTGGTCCCCGAAGTGTAGCACTAACAAAAGAAATGGAAAATTCTCCGCTGCCTCTGGTCCTCAATAGTAAAGTATCTAGATGAGAACCTACATATAAAAATCACTTGGGGATATTTGCAAAGCAACATACACAGAGGAGTGCAGATATGCAGCAGCAGTACATATAAGGTTGGAGGGGAGCTGAGTGAATGTTTAATAAGAGCTCTGAAACAAGAAAGAAGGACAAAGAGAAGGAAAGGAGGAAGGAAAACGTGGGATGGGTGAAGTGTACTGTCAGCGCATGAGGAGGATGGTATGTGCGGTGCTCTGAAGGTGGGAAGAAGTAAGCACAGTAAGGAGGGCAGCGCATTGACTTTCTGGAATGAAAAAGAATATGGAGAATTCTCTTGATGAAATGTGGGAGGCAGAGTTAGCAAATAGCTTGGAGGCTGGGCAGAGATATTTGGATTTGATAGAATTGACAAAATGGAGGCAGAATAGCTTCTTTGTCAAAGGCATGAACAGCATGGTAAGAAAAAAGTCACTGAGAGGTGTTGCAGTGGCAATGTGGCAATGGGGGTATATGATGGAGGAGGAAATAGGTGGGTCCATCAAGGGTACTGCCAAGAGGTCGCTGAAGCCGTCAGGCCATGAGGTGATAAGAACCTGAGCTGTATTGTAATAATATGAGGTGATAAGAACCTGAGCTGTATTGTGTCTCTAAAACAGAGCGACTCTAGGAAGCAGATCAAGAGACACTGTAATGCATCAGAAGGCTGTGAGTTGACTAATACCTCCAAGTTTTCAGCATGGGAAGAAAATTGGAGAAGTAATTGTTTCACTGTTGGTTGAGAAGTAACTAAAAAGAAATACGCCCTATAGAAGATCAAAAAAGTTCATTTTAGAAAAGTTGCATTTTTTATTTGTGTTGCTTGATCATACAGGGGGAAGCATCCTGGAGATAAACAGATGACTAGAGACGTGGGAGTAGGGAGGGAGTGAGAGGTAGATGCTGAAGTCTATTCACTTACTCCTCTCTCCTCTTTAGATATCTGCAGCGCTTACTGATTGTAATGTCTTGAATTGTGGAAAAACTCTGCTGACACTGTTGATGGATTTTCATTGTCTAATAGTCTCTTCATTTCAAAGAATGAGCTCTCCAAGTTTCGTTTATGAGACTAGCTGAATACAAATTTAAAAAAAGAAGCAACTGGAAGCCATCTTCCAAGGTCCTGAATTGCAAAGCTGCAATCTCCAGTTTACAGACTCATTTGAGCTGCAAATACCGGATGGTAGGTGGAAATCTGATCTCAGGTCAAATAATATGAAAACTGGGGCTAAAACTTAGCCCTATTCGTAATCTCCAGACTTGCCCCAGCCTCTTCTCTCATTCGAAGTATCACTCTTTTCTTAATTAACTGAGCTGATTGTGTTGAGGTCCTGAAAAAGCCCTCTAAATGCCCTGCTTCCAACCAGCCCACATGTCAAAGGGATCTCTGAAGACATTTGGTCCCCACAGTCACTGTGACCACTGCAGCTCCACCATTAGGGTTGCTGAACGTGATATCTGGCTTGAAGTTTCTCAGTAAAGAGAGGATTCTGGAACAATGCTTCTCCAACTTTACAATTACCTAAAGAGCATGTTATATCACAGAACTCTGAGCCCACTCTGAGATACCGATTTAGTAAGACCAGGGAAGGGCTGGAGAATGTGCATTTCTAATAAGCTCCCTGGGGATGCTGATGCTGCCTGCCCATGGACCACACTTGGAGAAGTAGTCTAGGATGCACAGAGAACCAGGGAAGCCTCGAGCTGGAAGAGACTATAGTGGATGCCTCATTTTAAGAAATCTAGGTGGCTTGGGCCACTTCCAAGATCCTGCAGACAGGAAGAGGAAACATTGATTCCATACTTACTCTAGGCCAGGTTCTCTTCTAACCGCTTCACAAGCATCAACTCATTTAATCCTGACAATAACCCTCTGTAGTGAGTGCTATTATTTATTACTCCCATATTACAGATGATAAAACTGAGGGGCAGAGGGGTTAAATAACATGCCTAAGGCCACACAGACCCTAAGCAGCAAAGCCCGGATGGAAATGCAGGCAGTCAGCAAAGAGACCATGCTCTTAAACTCCATCTAGCCTGAGTACTGGTGACATTGATGTTTTCAAGACTGAGAAACAGAAATGATGTCTGCTTATAGTCAAGATCTGTCTTACTTTCTGTAATCACATATTTTGCTTCATCTGGCCTCTTAGTGGAGATACTAACAGACACTAACACCTGCCTCCTAAGGGCTGAGGTGATCTCAGCAGCTCAGGCCCAGGTGAGGGGTGAGTGGGCTGGAGATGCATCTGTCTTCAGTAGCTGACAGCCACATTGGTGTTAAACGCTGCCTCTGATCGTGGTGAATTATCTGGTTGGACGCAGATGATGGAATGCAGGAATCATACTCTGCCCTCTGCTGAGTTAGGATGCACCAGTAAGGAAAGCATGAAGCACTCTCTTCTTCTTTATGGCTGTGCACTGATTCATGTCAGTCAATAACACTGCCTTGCACTGTGTCTATCACCAGTGCGATTGTATCACTGATGTTTCCTTGGGAAACTCCACCAAAAACTATCCTGTAATCAAACGCATAATTATGCATTCATGGCTGTTGAGACTAGTGGATGGGACCATGTCCTGCCCCATAGTTGGAAGGGCTCAGTTTTGTTTTAAGCTGAAGCTCCTCACCTCCCTGGGTTTTAGACTTTTGGTGCCTAAAATGCAAATCATGCTGGTTCTTCATGAGAAGAACAATTATTTCATAGGAATGATAGGAAGCCTAAGACTCACAACAAGATTCACAAGGCAGGGTTTAGGAGGAGGAGAATGAGAAGAGAAAGGGCCTTGGACTTGAACTTGTGTGGAAACATTCTCCACTTTGCCACAAATTAGCTCAAACAAGTCATTTACTCTCTTTCGGTTTGTGTTTCTCATCTGTAAAATGGAGCTAATGAAAGCTCCCGTGCCTAGTTCACGGGATTGTTAAGGAGCAAATGGCATGGGGCTGCGATTTCACTTTTGCTCACCTCAACCCCGCATAGTTTTCTCCCGCCTTTTCCATCTCCCTCTCTGCAATCTACATCTGAACTCCAAAGGCAGGGACAAGGGTAGAGAGGTTACCATAAACCGAATGTGTCCCCCCAAAATTCCTATGTGGAAACCTAATGACCAATATGATGGCATTAGGAGGTGGGGCCTTTGGGAAGTGATTAGATCATTAAGGTGGAGTCCTCATGAGTGGGATTAGTGCCCTTATAAAAGAGACCTCAGAGAGCTCCCTTGCCCCTTCCACCATGTGAGGACACAGTGAAAAGACAGCAGTCTATGAACCAGGAAGAGGGCCCTCACCAAACACCAAATCTGCTGGCACGTTGATCTTGAACTCCCCAGCATCTAGAACTGTGGGAAACAAACGTCCGTTGTTTATAAGCCACCAGGCCACCTAGTCTATGTAGGGTATTTTGTTATAGCAGCCTGAATGGACTAAGACAGAAGTCAACTACCTTTTCTATTCTTTAAGACTTAAAATGTTAATGCTGGCTTATAGTTAAAAATATCAATTCTTCCCCCTCCACACAAACTGTGTCCGTCCCCCAGTCCCCCATCCCCACTGCTTAGGCAAGAATCTTGACTTCATTATTGTTTCAAGTTGTCCTGTGAGGTGGAAGCCTGACAGGGATGCTATGAAGTGACTGTAATTAGGTTCAGTAGCTGGCGTCAGGGCACAGCTGACTGGGCTGGCTTGAGGACAGGGAAGGTCCGGGCCACAGCTGAGTCTCATGACTGCCAAGAAAAGCTGTCCCAGTGCCAGAGTTCCAGGTTGGGACCAGGGATGTCTGCCACTGCTCCTGCAGGAGTGGGGATGCTGTAACAGCATTCGACTGTGGACCAGGATGCTGCTAGGTCATCAGTGACTTGGAGGGCAGAAGTGACACTCTTTGGAATCCTGCAAGATCCACCAGGTTTGCAAGTTTGGTGGAGCTAAAAATCAAGGCTCCAGGAACAGTACTTTGGATGTAGCCTGTGATAGGTTATCGGGACTGGACGGAACTATGGCCAAGAATTTAAATCGTTCTACCCACTCCAATTCATTTATTCCCAAATCATCTGTGTGAAAAAGGTCAGGAGGGAGAAAATGTTCTACTAATCTGAATGACTCTACCAAAATCACATAGAGAGCTTGAATTACTTCATTTATATGCTAAACTTTACAACAAAGCTTTACCTTTCCTGATTCAAATATCTTAGCATTTGATTATTCAATATTTTGTACTATCAAACATTAAAATTTTTATTAAGCCTGTTTATCATGTCCAGAAAAAAGCCCACAAAACCAGCAATTCAGTAATAAATACTGTCATCATCATCCCTTAAGGAAATCCCAGGCATGTGGGATTCATATACACCTGGTTTCCTAGACAGATACAACTCCATGTGGATTGCAGCCGTTCATGGTTTGATGAGTGATAACAACAAGCAAACATAACTCTTATTAGTTATGCAGTGTTGTTTCTAGACGTCATTGTTTTACGAGGGAGTAAGGTTAATGCTTTAAATATGTAAATAGTCTTATACTAAACACATCACTGCTATTTTCTCATGCCAACCTTACACGGTGATATTTCCCATATTAAAAATGGCTTTATTGATCTATTGAATATTTTAATTCTAAAGCATAGGGAAAAAATAACATAATAAAACATTATACCTTTTTCTACTAAAACTATGGAATTGGTAGGAAAAAAACAGATATTTCAGCTAAAACCAGAGGGGAAAAACAAGTTGGGGGAAGAAGGGACCAAGAAGCAGATAATAAATCTGTCTGGAATGTTTCCAGGTCACTAAGACTCATTATTTTTTTCCCCCAAAGAACAAAGGGCCATTAAAAGTGGAGACTAGTTTCTTAGGGGAATGGAAGTTAAAACGCCTACAGGGCTAGACAGAGAAGGTAGGCAAGCGAAGGCAGCCAAGTATAAGAAAAATCACGGGGCTTTGGTCTTTTCAGTGTTTCAGATTTGATAGAGATGTGGCTGTACAGAATTTTCTGCTGACGATCAGAAAATCAACGGTACGGAGTTGATAAATGGCAACTGTTCCTTGGCTTAAGTGGTGGGGAGCGATGGAGAGTGGTGGGGACCGGGTTCAACTGGGGAGGACATGCCCCACATGATGGAGGCAGCTTTGACTTCCCTGGAAGCATTCAACTGATGGCTGCCTCATGGGAATGCAAGCCCTCATTCTTTTGAATTTTCAAGAAAAGTTGGAATCTGGATTTTTTTTTTTTTTTTTTTACATAGAATCGCCGGATTTTTAAAACGTTGCCTTGATTTTAAAAAGTGTGCTGGTCAAGCAAAAGGCATCTGTGGGCTAGCTCTGGACTGCAAATCCCATTTGTGACCTCTGCTTTAAAAAACAAAGTTTTTCCAAACATTTATGGTTTCTTAATTCCACTTGTGATCTAAGAGAATTGGGTCAGCGTTACCGAGATGTTAGCATCAGCCCAGTTTCCTAAGAATATAAGAAATGCCACATTGAGTCAGATCAACGGTCCCATCAGCTCACTGTTTTGTTTCTCAGAGTGGCACCAAGGGACCATTTGGGAAAGATTTAGAACCTAATGTTCTTGACTCAGTCTCAGAAAGTTAGGAAAATCTTGAAAGCATTTCTGGTTTTCTTCTTTTCGATTTATAAAATATTTCAAGTACAGGAAATATTAGAATAAACAACAAATCTTCTAGCTTTATCGAAGCTTAACATTTGATCATAGCTGCTTCAGATATATTTTTAAAATTTTAAAATGTGGATACTGTTGGTGTCCTCGATTACCATTTCTTCCCAGAGGTAACCAGCATCCCAAACTTCATGTTAATCATGTTCATGTGTGTTTTTCTAGCTTAAAAAAAATGGCAAACCTTCACCCATTAGTTTAGTCTAAAAACCTAAACTATTTACAGGTCTAGGCACAACCTGAACAACTTCTGAAGTTGTGGAAAAAGCAAATCCAGAAGTAAGAGAACCGTTGGTTAAGTCATTTAATCTTTCCACAGATTAAGTTTTCTCCTGAGATAATGATCTTTGTTCTACCCACCCAACTTGGGTGGGATGACAATAACATGCAATAATGAGAACGAATGTTCTTTGGAAAAAGACAAAATGTTATCCACACGCAAGGTTCTAGCACTTTTATTAATGAATTCCTTATGCATCTTACTGCCTTCACGAAGTACTAGTTTATTTTATGCGTCCTCAGACAAAGTTGAGGGAGTGGCCCCCATTCACACTGAATAAGAGCTTTCCTTCCCAGCTTGATTTCATAAACTTTGACTTGATTTCATAAACTGAGACAATCCTTCTCAGTCTTTGTCTTTCCAGACAAAGAGGTAGAATTGTTTTATTCTTTCCCAAAAGGAAAAGTATTCGGTTACATTTTTTGTAATTGTTTTTCTAAGCCTTTCCTAAGTCTGTTATATCTTTTTGGAGGCACACTAGCCAAAACTGCCTGCAATATTACAGACGCAAAGAGTTTTGCTTAGGTCAAGATTTATTCAAGCACTTGGCAAATATAATTACACGTAAGTAAAAAAACAAGACAAAACCCAACCATATCAAAACCAAAATGAGATACCACCTCACGCTCATTAGGATGGTTATTATCAACAAACCCCAGAAAATAACAAGTGTTGGTAAGGATGTGGAGAAATTGGAACCCTTGTGCACTGTTGGTGGGAATACAAAATAGTGCAGTCGCTATGGAGAACAGGATGGTGGTTCCTCAAAAAATTAAAAATCAAATTGTCCAGCAGCTCCACTCCTGGGTATATACTCTGAAGAATTGAAAGCAGGGTCTCAAAGAGATGTTTATGTACCTATGTTCATAGTAGCAATATTCACAATAGTCAAAAAGTGGAAGCAACCCAAATTTCTATGAACAGTTGAATGGATAAACAAAATGTGGTATATATACATACAATGGATTATTATTTAGCCTTCAAAAGGAAGAAAATTCTCATACATGCTACAACATGGATGAACCTTGAGGAAGGACATTATGCTACATGAAATAAGCCAGTTACACACAAAAAAACAAATACTGTATGATTCCACTTATATAAGTACCAGAGTAGTCAAATTCATAGAAACAGGGCCAGCCCCGTGGCTTAGCGGTTAAGTGCGTGCTCTCCACTGCTGGCAGCCCGGGTTCGGATCCCGGGCGTGCACCGACGCACTGCTTCTCCGGCCATGCTGAGGCCGCGTCCCACATACAGCAGCTAGAAGGATGTGCAGCTATGACATACAACTATCTACTGGGGCTTTGGGGGAAAAATAAAATTAAAAAAAAAAAAAATTCATAGAAACAGACAATAGAATGGTGGTTGCCAGGGGCTCGGGGAAAGGGAATGGGGATTTAATGTTTAATGGGTATAGAGTTTCAGTTTTACAAGATGAAAAAGAGTTCTGGAGATTGATTGCACAACACTGTGAGTGTACTTAACACTACTGAATTGTATACTTAAAAATGGTTAAGGTGGTAAAAAAAAAAAAACCCCAAAATAAAAAACCAACTGAAGTCTGGAGCAGTAAGGTTCAAGAAGAATTATGAGAACATTACAAAAGACTACACAAAAATCTCCATCAAGCAGTACCCACAACCAAGAGCATACTTTTTCTGCTGAGAAAGGTCTTTTCTAAACATTTTACTTATGGTTCACCATCAACTTGTTTTGCCAGTGAGATAATAAGACCCATCTTATGTTTCTGTTATCTCTCTCTCAGAACCTAGAACATTACTATGCATTTACAGGTTGCTTTAGGAAGGGCTCATACATACTTGTTGTTGAAGTTCTGACTGATGGAAGGGACCATGGTTAAATGTGCAGCTGTGGAGACCCAGGCCTAGCACAGGTCCTAGTTTCACCATTTACTAGCTCACCACAGCCGACAGGACCTCTCTAAGCCTTGGTTTTCTCATGTAAAAACTGAGAAGAGTAATAGTAACTACTTCATAGAGTTATTGTGAAGATTAAATGAGCAAATGCTTAGCATGGGAACTGGCTAGAAAAATCTAGGAAAAAGGTAAATATATAGGAAACAACTGGGTTTACTGACCCTGGTCTGTGACCCTTCAGCATTATATCCACATACCTCCAACAGAAGTCAGTCCTTAGTAATTGCTCAGTAAATATTTACTGAATGAATTAATTAACCATAGTATAAGGATGAAGGTTTGAATTCTGTTAAAAATGAAATTATCAAACAACTCCTTAATTTAAACATAAGGACTGCATATTGAAGAGATAGATCATGATAGATACCAGTATTCATTTACGGGAACTGTGTTGGGTTTTTTAGGCTCTTGTGGGTCCATTTCTTGTTTATTTAGTACCTACTATTCCCAGCATCAGGATTGCAACATAAACAAAACACACTCTTGCCCTCTAGGAGCTGTCAGTCAAGAGGAAGAGACAGGTATGGAAGCACATGATGGATTAAGGGCCATGCTGGAGGCATGTCCAAGGGGATGCAAAGGAAAGTTCCATCCACCCTGCTGGAGGGGAGGATGGTTTTGGTGAGAGAAGATCCCCGAGGGTGAGACATCTGAACTCGGTCATGAAGAATAGGTCGAGCTTCTCCAGGTGGAGAAAGGGGAAAAGGCAGAGGGGATGAACGTGCAAAGGCATGAAATACAGGTGAGGGAGACGAAGCCACTAGATACCTTCAGGGAAGTGTAAGCTATTTCCATGAAGCATAGAGCGAAAGTGGGGGAAAGAGAATTAGCCTCACAGAGATAGGCAGGGCCAGATGGCCCAGAGCTTATTTGCCTACAGAGGAGAGGGGCTTAATCCTTTGGGCAAAGGAAAACCATGGAGGGCTTTAAGCAGAAGAGACCTGATCAGATACTTGAAAGATGACTCTGGCAATGGAGTGAAGAATAGACAGGAGGGGCCAAGACTATGGGGGCAGGTGGTTCAGGTGACCAACCAGTTAGGAAAAAACTGGGAGAGAAGAAAAGAGTCTACAGATCTTGGCTGTAGTGAATGGGATGGATGGGAGAGATGTTAAAGGAGGCAACTTCAAATTTGTTCACTTCATTTTACTTGCTCTGTAAATGAATGAAAACTTAAACCACCAGCCACATACACACTAAAGTCATACCTGCAAGACTTTTCAGTTTGTCATATTGCCTAAAAATCAATACTTTTGTTTGAAAAATGAAGTGAGAGAGAGCAGACTCTGTGAATCAACCTCAACAATCGTTCCCCCTGCGGGCTCTTAGTGCATTTGCTCCCAGCTGAACCCAGGGAGTTAACGTTGTTGGGATTCCGTGGTTTAGTTTCAAACCTGAAATCAAAGTCCTCTTCCGCGCAGATCAAGTTCCAGCATGGAGGGCTTTAGCCTCAAGAACCCTAGCCAGAGGAGCTCTGTAGTGAAGTGCAGGTGCTCTGCTAGCACTGAGTCTGAAAGATGCTAGTGATGGGCGAGTGTGATGGGTAAGCCTAGCTGGGGGAAGCTGAGAGTGAGGAATTTGGGTCCAGGAATGGAAATGAGTGGTGGTGACAACTTGTAAGGGCAAGCTTTTTGTCTGTCCTAGGGTACCCTCGAACTTGACCCTAGGCTTATGAGCAAGACTGTAGGGCTGGGTCATTAAAGAAGGTAAGAAGATGAGAAACCCAATCAGATGATACAGAAGCTAAGTTGGAACCACCAAACTTGGGCAGGCTTTCTGAGTGCTCTAGAATTAACCCAGGTGAGCTAATTCTTCAGAAAAGCATCATACCCAAGGTGGTGGCAGTGAATTACTACCAGAAGATATGTCAAATACTGTAACTTTCAATTACCTAACAATGTTACAAGCTTTGAATAAATCATTCACTCTAATAATAATAACTGTTGAAAGTTTCTCTAGCATCTGTTGATATTCACATACATCGCATAGAATCAAGGTCATAATCTCATACTCTTTGAAACCACTTTGCCCAAATATTTAAAAAATTTCTTGACCAACAGTTTCCAAGGTGCACGATCAAATCCTTGACTTCTATAGTATTTATTCCATGCTTACTCTCTTCCTCCATCCTCGTATTCTCCTAGGCCCCTCCTGTTTCAAAAGCTTAAGACCAGAAAAGGAATGTTGAAACACAAACCAAATGCCTTATAATCAATACAAGTTCATTTTATAAGCTAGGTTGTTGGTTAAGGTACTATAATTAAGTGCCAAACCCCAAAATGCTGCCTGACTGCTACTGATAACTCGGAAGGCCAGCAAATCATTTGAACAAGAGAGACTAACAAGTGAAAAATCCGGTGTCTCACCCAGCTCCACATCTTGATCATCAGTGAGCACAAGAATAATGTTGGGGCGGATGTTTTTGCGTTCCTGCTGTAACCGTCCTCTGAACCTCGGGGATCTGACAGTCGAACAGAGGCTCCCCAGCAGGTCTGTGCCCAGGACAGCCAAAACCAGCGCCCAGCAAGAATACTTCATCGTGTTTGGTCCAATGTCGCAAAACTGACAAAAGGTCGCAGTCTCCTGGTTTCTGCAGGTCTGGGCAGTCAGAAAGAAAGGGAGAAGAAGAGACTAAAATGAAATCCAAACCCCAAACACAGTTGCAGGAAAAAGGCTACAACTGAGCGAGAACGGGCACAGAAGCTGGCCAAGACAGGCTACACGTGAGTCAGCATGGCAAACCCTCACAGGCGGAGGGTAGTTTTTTAAGCACTTGATTATTTTGCAAATTCACTTTTATGCTTTATTCTCATTCCAACTTTTCCTATTTCAATGCATTGCCAAAGTATAATTTCCAACGCAGAGCTTGAACGTAAAAGCTTTCTGACAAGAGCTAATACCTTGAATTAGGTATCCTGGTTGAATAACCAATTTCTATACTCAGAGGTATTCAGAACATCTGCAGACAGAGTCCTAGAAGGGGGAGAAAAAAATACAAAGGAAGCATCAGTCAAGGATTTTGATACAGGTTTTTGCATGAAGTAGTCTCTTGAAACAGCATATAATATATATATTTTATCAGCACTCCAAAAGGGAGACAGAGAAGGAATCCACATTCAGAACTGCTAACACATGACTCAAATAATACCTTCATGTCATAATCAGCTCCATAAAATGGTGCTGAGAGTGTCAACCCTGCTCACACTCTAACAGAACTTTAAATGTCCCCAAGAAAACTAACGATGATGAGGAAGAGCCAGCAGTGCCTGTGACACCACAGTGCCTTTGGAGAGAGCATCTGGGGAGCGGTTGGCTGGAAGGGGCGTGTTGGGGGAGTGTTAACTCACCTGCGTACGATATTGAGAACTTATCAAGCGGAATGAAACGCACAGCTGTCATTTGTCGTCTGCATTATGTCACTCAGTACCCAGGAGAGTTCTCTCTGCTGACAAAGACTTCATAGTAAGTGGCTGGGAGGGCCACCTTTCCCAGCCTCTGAAAAGCTCCTAACTGTCCTCCATCAATCACCAGGGGAATAGGCGCTTCCTCTGGGTGAGGCTGGTCCCTCAGTGCAGCTAGCGTCTTCAGCGCCCCGGCGCCTAAGGGGACAGAGCCCCCCTTCGGCTGTCAGCACCAGCCTCACTATTATCAAGACCTGGTGCAGTGCCACCAGCACCGAGGCTGTGCTTTGCTGCAGCAGATCTAAACCTGCAAAGCGAAGTGATTGATTGGCTCCGAGGCTGGGGGTTAGAGGCTCCCCTTGCACATTAAAAAATAAATAAATACAATACAGCGGGGAGTGCTGCAAAATCTTTGCAAATCTGCACAAGAGACTTTTGAAAGGGTTGGAAAATGCCCCTTTCACTTTAGAACACTAACCTGCTGAAAGCTTTTCTCTTGGACTTCTGAAAGATGGCAAAGGGCTCATTAAAAAAAAAAATCTCTCTTGGATGTCATGAGAGAACGTCTGTATGGGAATTTAGACCGTCCTAAAATTAATTAGATAGCGGCCCACTTCATCAGCCACTCTGTCCCCACACACCTGAGGGTCTGTATTTTGATCTGCAACAATAAACTGGCATCAGATAAATAAGCATAACGAATTAAGCGTGAGCATTGCAGAGCAGGAAGAAAGGGGCTCCCTCGCTCACTTCTATGCCTTCAATTCTGGAGGCTGACACGGGGCAGGGAAAGAAGAAGAAAGCCTGTGCACTGTTTACCCCTGCCATACACATTATTTTGTTTTACACAAACATATACACACCCCTACTATTTTAAACTTTATGAGCTGCTTTGTAAACAGTTCTAACGCTTTTCACTCTGCAGCCCGTAATTACTTTGTGAGAGAGAGTGGGAGAAAGAGAGAGAGAGGGAGACTCAGCAAGAAATAGGTTTTTAAACAACAATCTAATGTCTACAGCAAGGCTGTCCTGACTACATTATCTGCAGAGTAACAAACAAGCTACCTCCGATTGATCCTGTTGGCCTGAGCAAGTCAATATGTAAGGTTCAGTGTTGTTTCTTCTGTAATAACTCGGGGTTATTTCAGTGATTGCTGTGCATGCTCAACACTGAAAGCCTCAATTGTTCTGCACCGACTGGTTTCTGTGCATTTGTTTTAAATCAGGGGAAAACTGATACAAGCATGAAAGAACAAGAAAACTAAAGACATAAGATGTCAAACAATGGCTTCCTCCCACAAAGTGTGCATCAGGCTAAATAGTTAAATATAGAAGTTTCTTAGAGGCTTGGTTCATTAAGCAGCGAAACTTTGCTCACCTCTCACAGCCTGCAGGCGTGTGTGAAAAGAGAGCGAGCAGAGGTTTCTTGCATCCACTACAGTATAAACCAACCTCTGTGGACTGCAGTGACCCGGACGGTACAGTCAGACTCACTGTGCCAAGCCAACAGTGGCACTCGGCATTTAATCAGCCAGAAATGAAACTGAAAATTCTTGACAATTAAGATGCTGATAACATTTCCTGGAATCCAATCAACATTACTGGTTATTCTTTTCTTTATCTTATTTACCTTACTTCTTCCTTGGGGAAAAAGAAAATTAGCTTCAATGGTACCTTGTATAAACTACATCGAAAATAATTTCCTAATAAAGGGAAGAGAGAACAGAGTACATGCGTTTTTTACCTGTAAAGTGACCTTCCTTTCTGGAGAGTTAAAGGCGCAGAAGAGACCTACACTTCTCCTGCCACAGTTTATCATCGATTCAGAGGATTCATATGTAAAAGCACAGAAACTGAGTGGTAAAGAAAATTGAAGTTTCAGACACGTCTGGCCAGCAGGAGCTCTCCATCTTTTATCCCACCTTCCTTCACTAAAACACACAAAACACGCCACTCTGAAAAAGCTACGCACAGACAATTCTTTATTCAAAAATGACCTTTTAGAACTTGTCATCCTCTCAGTGCCTGGTTTCCAGGTCCAGAAGGAAAAGAAGCAAAGAAGAAGAAAAAAACCCTGACAGACGAAATGCAGAACTTGACAAAGGAGACAAGGATGCAATGTTTGAATTGGATACTTTGCGGCAGACGACAAGTGTCCTTAGAGACTAACGATTTGTCTTGAGAAATCGTAGAAAATGGGAGAAATGTAAGAGGTTTTTCTCACACATGGAAAGCGAGCTTGAGGAATGGTGTTGTATTCACGAATTAGGACCAGAATACAAGCTGCCTTTTCTCCAAGCCATTAAATGAAAACACCCATTACAGCTACAGTCACTTGGGGTGGAAAGTTTACAGGATTTTGTTTAGGGCAGTCAAGCCAAACTATAAATGTGACATTAAAAGTTTCAAGTAACATATAAAAGAAAAAAAGACCGGGAAGACTTCAGTCTAACTGGATGCAAAGTCTAGTACACGTATGCCCGTCTGGCAATACCCCATAGTACATTGAAGCTCTCACTGCTCCACTGGGTTTCAGGGTATCTTTGTCTTTATCAAGACCCCCCTTGTCTGGGCGGCTGGTGCTGAGGTAAGGGGATGGTGGCAAGATACTGAAAAGATCCTGCTTAGTTTAAAGTATAATCTGGGACTTTTGGGGGACCTGAGATCCTTGTGGGGGGGTTCATGGGGCTAGAACCATTTTGATGAGAATACTGACACGTTATTTGCTTTTGTCACTCTGTTGACATTTGCACTGATGGTGTAAGAGCAATGAGGGGTAAAACTGCTTTCTTCTTAGTATGAAGGAAGGGAGCATCACGTACAGTTTAAAAAAAAGCCAATTTCACTTAAGATGAAGCAGTAACACGATTCATTTTATTAAACCTTGACCCTTGAGTACACATCTTTTCTTTTAAATTTTCTGTTTTATGAGAGAGGAGGTACATAGAAAGCCCTTCATTGCCTATGGAGGTGTGACGGTTGTCGAGGAAAAGCTCGGTGTGACAGTTGCAAGAACTACATACCCTTCTTTCTCATGGAACACTATTTTTGCTTGAAAGAACCATTTGGACTTGGATATTTGGCCGACATTTTCTCAAATAAGGAATGAAATGAGACTGTCATTTCAAGGAAAACAGCTGACAGTATTTGTTGCCAATGACAGAAATCTAGCTTTCAAGTTAAAATCAGAATTTTGGAAAGCTCTTTATCTGCCCCCACAAGCTTGGCAGCTTCCCGATACGTAAAACTTTTCTGATGACGTTAGCATTGATATTAACAAGCGTTATTTTTTGATATTGTAAAATGAAATGCATCAACGTTTAGAATATTTGCATAATTCAGCGACCCAACATTTCCCAAATGACCAAATACAATGCTACAAAATCATACGTGAGTAAAAAAAATTCAATCAAAGTACAAGATGACCACTGGATTATGATGTAACAGAGTATAAAAGCTCACGGATATGGTTTCAGATTTCTTACTACTTCTAACCTTTAAGAAATTACCACCTGTCAAGTTTTGGTATAGTAATAAAGAAGATCTACAAGTATCTGAAAAAACTGTTAAAATACTTCTCCTTTTCCAACTACTTATCCATGTGAGGCTCACTTTTATTCCTATGCTTCAACCACAACAATGTGTTGCAACAGATTGAATGCAGAAGCTGCTATAAGAATCCAGCTCTCTTCTATCTGGTTAAACATTAAAGAGATTTGCAAAAATGTAAAACAACGCCACTTTACTCACCAATATTTTTTTGGTTTGGAAAATATAGGTAATTTTCATAAAATATATCATTTAAGTTGGCATACAATAGATTTATTAGGTATTTTCAAAAGAATTAAGAAATATTTTTTAAATTTCTCAGTTTTAATTTCTAAGTGTCAATAGCTATAATCCACATAAACAAAACCTCTTGGGGGTCCCTCAATCAATGTGAGTAATATAAAGGGATCCTGAGCTCAAAGGGTTTGAGAATTGCTGGCCTGTAGGATACCTGATTTCAGAGCTAAGCCCAGACTTTTACCTCTAAGGTTGTAGATGTGGCCCTATTCACAAACTTCTCATTCACTTTTTTTTTCTTACAGCCTTGAAACTGTCTTAAGTTCTAAATGCCTGGCATCATATAGGAACTATTGATGAATGATGATATTCGGTGGGGTTTTTTTTTACCTGAAGATAACACAGACCTTTACAAATGAATACCCACACATCGAAAGTATGTGAGAGACAGAATCAGAACGACCCAGAAATACACTTTTGAAGGATGGGGCAAGAGAATTATTTCTAGTACAAAGCAATGCCACTCCATAGCTAGCACAGAGAAAAAGGGGGCGGCATAACCAATCAAAACAGCAGGGGAGATAAGGCCGCAGCAAGCAATTATTCGAAGCTGAATTTAGCCAGAACACACTGTTTGTCGTCAGAGTGAAGCACATGGGATTAAACCAGCAAGAAGCTGGTATTCACATCCCGCCCCCACCCCCCACCACCAATCTACATACTCACACTTCTTAGGGTCAGTGTACACGGCCCTTTCCTCTTAATTTTGGCTTTCAAGTTTCCCATACATCACTTCTTTACTTCAGAGAAAGCCTTCAGGATGTGCTATCTTCTTTATGATATATGTGAAACCATGGAGGAGCTAATTTCTTCTTTTAAAAACCCCATAGCTGGCAAAGTTCATCTAGTGTTAATCCCCAGAAAGCCTGTTTCCTGATCTAATTTATTACAACTCCAAGCAAAGAAGATAGACAGTCTCCTTTTGGTGCAGTAACATTTTTATGCTCCTCTAATAATAAATCTCTTCCAACAACCAATGACCGCTGAAAAGTGTGCATCTCTGACCGGGAGCATCTTTGGGGAGATACTTGACTAAATGATGTGATCCTCCTCCAACAATGTTTGCTTTTTTTCCTTTCTCCCCCTAATATTGTGAATCCTGAAACTGGAAGGAACCTTGAAAAGTCATCTATTCACAAAACTGTCAGTGTTGCTTATCCCTGGGGTACAGTGAGGGAGAGGCATAGGTTTTATTTTTTACTTCATTCAGGTCTGTGTTGGATTTTTTTTCAATGACCTGTTGCATTATAAAAATAGAAATAAGTAAATTTAAGTTTTCTAGGTTTTCCCTCTGTCTTCTCATGAAGGAAGAGAACAGACAGAGGGAGTTGAGCAGTGATAAGAATGAAGTGAGAAGTTATAGCAAGAAATGTACTTTCAAGACCTAGCCCCACAAAAGTAGGAACTAAAACCACATACAAACGAGTTTAGCAAGGGCATTTTAGAAAATGCAAAGGATCCAAGACTAAGATTTGTCCAGCTTCTTTCAGATAGGAATTTGCAAAATGAAGGAAAATAAAGTGATCTAAAAATTACGAAAAGAACCAGAAGGACTTGATATTCCTAAAGCAGAGGCTACAAAGTGTCGAAAGGGTCTGATAACGGTCACTAGTTTCAAGGGCAGCAGTGGGATCCCAGAGAAGGAGAACAAAGAGATTACTGGAGTTCTAAAAAAAAAAGGAGGGGGGGGCATTGGAAACTTTAGTTAAAATGTGTCTGGTGAAAACAGAAACATTGATAAAAAGAACTACAAATGTGGTCTTGGCATCTTAGCCAGGTCTTAAAGTATACGGTTATTCCATTAGATTGGCTTTGGTTTTATATATTCACAGCGTTATTTGTATTGAAGTATCTTGAGGTATTGCATTAGTCAGCAGAAGCAGTTATATAACAAACTTCAACTATCAATGACTTAACACAATAAAAGCATATTTGTCACTCATACTCCAAGTCACACACAGGATGGCGGGGAAACCTGCACCACCGACTCCTGCATGGACGTGGGCTGATGGGGGCGCTGTTGTCTTGTGGCTGCAATAACTGGACCAAGAAATAGAGGAAGAAAAAATCAGAAGAATCTTGCAGGAGCTTTTCATGGCTTCAACTTTGACTCAGATCACTTCTAACATTTCATTGGATGCAACTAGTCACATGGACCCACCCAACTACAAGAGGGCTGGGGGATTCGGTGGAGTAGAAGAAGTGTTTGCTGAGCACTACTGTCTTTGCCACCAGCATAAAGTTTCCTCAGCACCTTATGTATTTATCTTTCTCTCTCGATTCACGTGTGTGCACATATGCACATACACATACTTAAGATATGTGTATAGATATATTTACACACACACAGACACATATTTCAAGTAACGAAAAGACAGTTTTCTTCACAGCTTCAAGTTCAACCATTCCTACGTACTAAAAATGTACTTTTAACAGATTGGGGGATTTTTCTCGACATGTTTCATTTTAGTTTGTTCCCTGATGTTCATAATCGTGGCACAATACACATTTATTTTAAAGTTCTACAATTCTCGTGATATATTTAAGTTGAAGAAAATATATTTTTTTGTGTGTGAGGAAGACCGACTCTGAGCTAACATCCATTGCCAATCCTCCTCTTTTTGCTGAGGAAGATTAGCCTTGAACTAACATCGGTGCCCATCTTCCTCTATTATGTATGTGGGATGCCACCACAGCACGGCTTGATGGGCAGTGCGTAGGTCCATGCCTGGGATCCGAACCTGCGAACCCTGGGCCGCCAGAGCGGAGCGCATGAACTTAACCACTACACCCCTGGGCCAGCCCTAAAGAAAATATTTTTAAAAGACAAATATATGTTATATTTATAATTCAAAAGCGTTTCTACAAATGTTTTCTTGTAGTTAAAATCTATGTGAGGAAAGAGGAACACCTGAGCTTACTATAGAAATAAAGCCACAGTCAAGAGAATTCTACTGGCCTACTTTCTATGCTTTCAAGCTCACCACCAATATAATGCTCTTTAACATTTTCTAAGGGTTTAAATACAGCAGCATGCAGATACAAGTCCCTTCCGAGGGGTCCTGCTGGCCTCACACAGTAAAGACCAAGGAAGAGAGGTCTGGGAAACAGAGCGTGAAAGATGAATACACATTTCAAAAGACAAGCAAAGAGAATTCTAGTTCCTAGCTTAAGACTTAGGGGCAAATTATAGAGAATAGCTCTGTTTTTTGTGTTTTTTCAAAATCTATTACTTACAGGAGAATCCTTAAAAAAAAATCAAACATTCAGATTTAAGTCAACTCCTTTGCTCAGAGACATTTTCAAGGAAACCTAAAATTCAGATTAGTTTATGTATTGATATTTCAAAAATACCCCTTCACAAGTAGTACTGGGAAATATTGTTTTGAGATTTTTTTTTGTATTCTTGTTTAAATATATAATTCCAAGTCTTTTAATGACAAAATTATCTTCAATGCGTGCTTTATATGTACCCAAATCCCTGGGCTATCTTCAGATGATCATCTTTCCTTTAGCTGTATACTTACCTCCCAACAACTAACAAGTGTAGCTGGACATTTATCAAGTAAAAAGAGCAACTCTAGAGCCGGCCCTGTGGCATAGTGGTTAAGTTCCGGTGCTCCACTTTGGCGGCCCTGGGTTCGCGGGTTCAGATCCCAGGTGGGGACCTACACACCACTCGTCAAGTCATGCTGTGGCGGTGTCCCACATACAACATAGAGGAAGATTGGCACGGATGTTAGCTCAGGGCCAATCTTCCTCACCAAAAAAAAAAGAGCAACTCTACTTAAATTTTAAGTGAATTTCAGGCCTGCAATCATGGAAAATACCATTACAGTAGAACAAATTGAGTAACTAGCAGGCTTCTCTAGAAAAATTAATTTATTAAGCTTAGTCATAAAGCACGCATAAAGTACACAATGAATGCAAATTGTCTATTTTCATTGACATCCATCTGATATATGGCATTCTTGTCTGGTCAAATTCATCAAACTACCCTGAAATCATTATCTGGACATAGAGATATTTATCAGTGTCATCAGATGGATTAGCACCTAAAGAAATACAGTAGGGAGATTTTTAAAACCATAAATTCATTAACATTTACTGATTCAAATGATCCCACTTGCATCAAAGGCCTATAGTAACTTGAAACTTAAGATATGACTTCTGTCTCAGTTTATTATCCGGACAGAGGTCAGGAAATATTTTAGCTAATGAAAAATAACATTTTACTCTATTGTTACAAAAGAGTAAACTTTATGACGTTTTAAGCTGTAAGAATTTACAGCATGAAAATTTTAAGAGCCCTATTATCACCCTCAAGCTGTTATTTGTCATATTTGTAAAATAATCTTCCTGAAAAGCCTCAGATTGTGACCTATATCTATGGACATTTGGGGCAAATTTGTGTTTACTGCCGCTGGAGTGTCTTTATAAAGAGGTGTTTACAGTTGGACAAGTCCTCAGATTTCATCTAGACCTTCATGCTACAAATACCCAACGGTGTTCCACTTCCAGAATTTATTTTCTTACTAACTATAACTATTCTACTTTGTTTTAAACCTTCATTTCTCTGTACACACAAGAACAGCACTTGCCACACAAAGGAGCTGATATAATTAAACCAGATGATGTGCCCCAGAAGTAAAATGAACCATTCATGAAAGCTAGTCACCAGAGGCCATTTCAAACAATGCATATTTCAAAGTAATCTAAAGTAAGCCCTTCTCTCTGCTGATTTGGCTTCCATGAGTCTTAAGCACATGTGAGTCGCAAAAAGGAGGCTTATTAAAACCCGATGTGATATTAGAGATTATAATGAAACAGGGTCGAGCTGATTTTAATATCCCAATCTTCAAAAAGGAAAGTAATTTTCAATTATAGTTATAAGCTTACTAAAACATTATACATACAAAGGTAGATGGTGTTTATTTATTAATTAAGGAAAAAAAATAAAGAATGCTTCCGTGTTATCTGAATTGGGTTTATATATAAAATTTGCATAGAAAAGTGGGAGAGAAACTAAAACAGTTTTCACTGTTTTGTTTTGTTTTTTTCACTGTCACTGATGGACAGATTAGCAAAGCACAGCAAGTATTTGCTAACTATAAATAGTGAGGAGCTTGCGTTGTTTAGAAAAGTCTTTATAAAATTGGGACTCTCTCGTATATCATTCTTTTGGCTCACTATGGTGAAACATTATGAAAATACGTCAAATAACAGCATTTGACAACTTCAAAATATTAGCTGTGGTCATTAGCAGTACTGGATTCTTACAGTTACCGAGTAAGTCTGGCTGCCTACCAAGTTTACCCAGACATCCAGGCCTGGTGGATCTCTGGATTTGTTTGTTTGTTTTTCCTGATCCTTTTTCTATTTCCTGATTGTGTTTAGTTTCAATCATGGTTGAAAATACAGGATTCGATTTGATGTTTCTGGTCCTCCATTTCAGGATCTCCTGCACACAGCTTTATATCCTTGAAACACACACCAAAAGGAACATGTAAATGGTCATGAACGGGTTTGCGAAATTAGCAAAGAGCAATCCCCTGGCACACAGACAATCTGCTTTTCCTCATACAAACACTGTTTCACGGACCAGATCATATATGAGAATGGAGGTTCGAAATCTCCACTTTAGAGAGCTAACATGCAAGAGACCTTCTAGAAAACACATTATAGAATCTCTGAGTTTGAAGCTGTTATCGACTGCATGTTTATGTCCTTTCAAATTCATATGTTGAAATCCTAACCCCTAATTGGATGGTATGAGGAGGTAAGGCCTTTGGAAAGTAATTAGATCATGAGGGTGGAAACCTCATGAATGGGATTAGTGCCCTCATAAAAGAGACCCCAGAGACCCCAGAGAGCTCTCCTAACCCTTTCTGCAATGTGAAGACACTGAGAAGATGACCATCTACGAACCAGTATGTGGGCCCTCACCAGACAATGAATCTGCTGCCTTGATCTTGGACTTCCAGCTTCTAGAACTGTGAGAAATAAATGTTTGTTATTTAAGCCATCCAGTCTATGGTATTTTTATTATAGCACCCCAAATGGACTAAGACAAAAGGGATTGTAAAGTTTACCTAGATTAACTTTTAACTAATTAATAAAACTTCTCTATCGCATCCATGAAAAATGTCCGTGTCTAGGTAACACGGAACTCACTTTGACAATTTAGTCATTGATTTCTCTCTAGATTTGGAGGAAGCTTTCCTTCTAAGAAAAAACAACTTCTTTACCACGCTTTTCTCTCAATTTGAGAATACTGGATACTATAAAAGAGCTATGCAAGAGAGCAACCATTCCACCACTAAACAAAGCCCCCAAACTCAAGTACTTAATTCATAAGGTAAAGCAGGGGTTCGTGAGATTCACCTGGAGGTCTTGTTAATTTCTCCAGCGTTCCCGACTCAGGGGTGGGGCCTAAGAAACTGCATTTCTAAGTCCCCAAGTGATGCTGATGCTGATAATATTGGACCAGGGGAGAGCAATCAACCCACAAGCACCAGCAAAAGGAAAAGTGGACGGAGCCAAGCCTGGGGCAGGTGCTTCAAGTCTTTTCATGTAGGTTGATCTTTCAGGCCTCTGCATTGACTGAGGCAGCAAAACATTCACAAGACAGGACTATTGATATTGCCAATTATTTCATAGCTGATAGGACTTTTGTAAGACTATCTTTCTGCAGAGTTGCCGAGAGGGCAAATATTCCAACACACTCTGTCTTCACTAGGCATGGGCAACTGAAAGAGTTTCCACTAGAGAACATTAAACTTCCCTCAGCAAATATCCAGAAGTGTTCTTCTGGGACACTTTCAAATGACTCTCTACTATCCCTTTCTGAATATTCTCTTTCAACGTCTGAAGAAACTAGGTTCCACAAATCCTTAACATACATGAACTAATGGAGTCTGACAGTGGCCCAGAGCAATGTTGAAGTTTGTTCCATTTATTAAACAATTGTTATGCACGAAGATAGGTTTACTACCACCACCACCACATTTTATTTTATATGTTTAGGCAAATTATTACTAGATATTAAGGAGGCAGAGTGAGTTACTTGCTTTTATTTTAATGAAGTCCCTCCCCAGTCTTTGATTCTGTCTGGCTGTCTCTGCCAATCACCCACTCTGGGCCTTTTACCCCCATCTATCATCTCCTCTTTGAGACACTGGTAGACAAATACAGTTGCAGTAAAAAACAAACTCTGACTCAACTAAGCAATACCATCCAAAAAACTTATCAACCCATCGTGATGTGCAAGACACATCAGGTGCTCTGGGGAACCCCAAGCTGAATTCTACTTCTTCCACTTTGGAAGAGTAGAGAAAGGGATGAGGCCACGCAAAAGTGAACTGGAGAAGTTGGACAGAACTAACTGGGACTAGGCTCAGTGGGCTGAAACAGAGTGCAGGTCAAGTTTTCAACCTTCCAAACTACTTTGTGTATCTTAATTCTTGCAGCAGCCACTTCTTCTTAGAACCCCAAATTGGGACAGGTGTTCTGATAGTTGAGAAGAGGCAAGAATTTGGACTCGAAGTTTTCCAGTTGTCCAACCTAAGGGAGTGTATTCCAACGCCACATGGACTGCTGCTGGGCCCTGGGCAAGACTGAGAAGTAGCACATTTTGAACTCGTGGCCTTCTCTCCTTCCTTTTCCCCTCTTCCCCTCATTTTATCATCTGCTTCTCTTTCTTTGTTCCTTAGATACTACTGCCCCATTCCGCCCACCTTGACTGCTTAAAGTCCTTCACCGTTCCCTTCTTTCCTTCTGCTCTCCTGGGTCTCTAAATTTCCACAATTTCCAACACGTGGATGAGACTGTACCTTTTCTCCAGAAGTAACAATTTTTGCTAATATCCATTGAGCATGTACCATGGAGTAAAGCTTCCATAGTCATTACTTCACTTTATCCCAGCCACATACCTGTGAAGTGGGTACCATTATTACTCATTTGGAAACTGAGATTCAGGGAAGTTAAGGAATCTGCCCAGACTGCACAGTAAGGGGCAGAACTGGGGCTACCCCACACCAGAATCTTGGTTCTTGACTGTTCTGTTTTTGCATTTTCTCCTGAAGTGCATTCTCACTTTAAAAGATCTTGTATGCCTAAATAACTCTAAAGTAGCCAAATTAACAGCAATTTTTTGGGTGAAAATGGGCATCAGGTGTTGCTGGTGTTTCCGGGCATCTGCCACCGCCCCTTACAGCATCTACCCAAGGATAACAAAACAGGGCATCAGTATTGCAGCCACACACCACGTACAGGCCCCCTTTCACCTTACAAACAGAAGGGGTCCCCTCAGAGCTCAGTAAAACAAAGAGTCGTTGCTGGGTGAGAGAGTGGACTGGCGTGGTTGAACATGAATATTCAAGACCACGAGTCACAACTCTATGAATTCCAGGGTCTCCTCTATTTGTACTTAGCATTGTGTAGTCGCGAGACAACTTTCAATGATTAATTAATCCTTGGTGCCGAGGCAGAAGGTGAAATAATTTGTGCAGAGTCACGCAGTCGGTCATTCTCAGGCTCCGGGTTAGGACTGGCATGCTTCGTTTTCCAGAGACAGAAAGAAGATCGGGCTTGCCTTTCCGCCTTGTGCCTGTGATCCGAGAGATCCACCCCCCAACCCTTGACATTTTCTAAAAGGAGGGCAGGTGGCTGCCAGCTGTCCTTAACCCACACCCTAATGATGCCATCCTCAATATCACTAGTCCATGAAAATTCCATCCACTGAGACTCCTGCCCCCAGAAGGCCTTGTTCCCCAGCCCCAAGGGGGCACGCCCACAGGAGACCTCCCCAGGCTTGGCTTCCTGGCTTGCTGGGTGGACGAGGCACAATCCGGTTGACATACCGCACGTGGCTGCGTGTGGCTGTTTTTCTACCGTCTCCGCAAGTGCGATTTGCACTGAGGCTATTCTCAGTAATACCTCGATTATCTATTACAAGAGGAGGAAAGAGGGTCTCCAAATATGGGAATTTCCATGATACCTTACTTTAACCACTTAAAGGCGGGAGCTTAAAACAGACAGACAAACAGGAACCATTTTAAAGCACACCGAATTGACACAAAGCATCCTCAAAGCTCAACGGCTTACAACAAAAAAGGGTTGTTTCTCCCTGTGTTCCATGGAGGCTGCAGGAGGTGGTGGCTCGGCCCTGCTCCAGGCTCTGGCTCTCAACGTCTCTCACCCGGGACTCAGGCTGCGGCAGCAGCCCCTCCGTGAGATGCGCTATTCTCAGTACAGAGACCAGGAGCAGGAGAGCAGGTGGAAACGTGGAATACTGCTCAAAGCATCTGCTTAGACACAGCATCTGGCACACCTGCTCACGTGCCATTGGCCAACGCAAAAGCCGTGTGGTGGAGCCCTGGGGTGGGCTGGGGAGATGTTCTGCTCCTTGGAAGGCTCTAAGTCCCTTCACAGTGCGTGGGGACATTGAACTCTGCTCATTTCTCTGGTGAGGGTGCGGTGGCAATAATTGGGGATTATGATTTAATCTACCACGTGAACTTCTAAAAATTAATCACGCCATTTCCCAGTCTTCAAAGAATCCTGGGAATGATGTCATAGTTTTGTTGTGTTTTACGGCTCTGGGTCATCCTGTTAAAATAAATATTGCCCTTGGCTACAATTCAGACTTTTCCTAAGGGATGCTGGGATGTGGAAAGCTGTTTGCTCAATACACAAACGACACCGGATACCGCTTGGAATTCCTTATGGATGCTTTTCATAGTATGGTTTTACCTCCTTTGCTATCAATTATCACTTCTAGTTATTATAAGTGTATTTACCTCTCGTAACTCCAGCTTCTCTCTTCTAACATGCTAGGAGATATCAGGGAGATGGCTTGTTAGGCCTCCTTAGATCCATGTTTAAAATAAGAGTGAGGACATGAAGGTCTCTCCAGTGGGAACTATCGTGGGTTTAGTCCACAGACTCTGTGACAAACATCTTGGTGTGGGTGCTTCACACGATTATTAGATTCCTTCTTGTTTTTGCTGTGTCTGGCTAGTTGAGGGTGTTAGGCTAAAGGAAGTTACGGAAGACTGGGTTTTAGATTAAGTTCCACAGGAATACCGCTGCTTTGCCATTTTCCATATTTAACAGGAATTCTTTCCCAGATAGTTGACTAGGAGTGTTACAACTACCTGCCATTTCTTGCTCAATTCCATTTATTTATTTTTTTTGGTGAGGAAGATTGGCCCTGAGCTAAGGTCTGTTGCCAATCTTCCTCTTTTTGCTGAGGAAGATTGGCCCTGAGCTAACATTTGTGCCTATCGTCCTCTATTTTGTATGTGGGATGCCACCACAGCATGGCTTGATGAGCGGTGCGTAGGTGTGCACCCGGGATCCAAACCCATGAACCCCAGGCCGCCAAAGTGGAGCACACAAACTTAACCACTATGCCACCGGGCCAGCCCTCAATTCCATTTATTTTAATTGCCATACACATTTAATTCAGCAATCTTTTTTCGAGCACTGGTGTAAGGCCCTTTGCTAGGTACTGTTGGAGATAACAGATGAATGAGAAAAGAGCCGTGCTTCCATTTGAATGTTGGATAGTTATATACGACGCTAGCTATAACACGGTTCCAGAATGTGCTGGCAAAGGCCCTCTTTCTAAGAGTAGGACAGACAGCACACTTTGAAAGGCCCCAAGGCTCCCTAGAATGTGCATGATATTCACTTCGGGTTACATCACCCTGAACGCCACAGTGGAGTCTGATGTTCATCTTTTCCAAATGAAAACAAACCCCAAAGAGCCATATTAGCCAGTCAAGGTAGACAAAAGAAAAATGTTTCCAACTTGGTTAGTGGACAACTATTTCTTAGCTAGCACTTTCCTCTAATATATATTTAGTTATCTGAATGCCTGACCTTCCATGATAATACATAATTGAACTGTGAACAAGATTTTACATATGCTTAGGTGGTTTCTTGTATCTCAAATCCCGTTAGAAGATACATTTGTTCTTTCATGGATAAAATAACTCCTTCTGTGTTCACAATGCATCACAGTTCAGGAAAGACTTTGGTATAAATTATCAACTTTGCTCTTCACAGCAACTTATATAGGAAGGTAGAGCAAGCATTATTATTTCTTCTCCAATCCACCGCTGTCCTCCACAGGAGGGTCAGAGAGCTGAAGCAGAAACTCACACTCAGATCTTCAACTCTGTGGCTTTTTCCCTTAAAAAATCAGTTCTTATCCATTTTACTTCATTGTTTTGTGAATAATTGCCAACTTGATCATCCATGGACATAGATGTTAAAAATATATAGATGAATATACTGCACAAACAGGCAAGAAAAAAATGCATTTGCACAAGTTTCAAACCTTTTCATTAATACTTTCCACTACAATTCAAGCAAACAGAATATTGGTTTTAAGTTTACTTATTCTTTCCGCACAAACCCACCAACCAGTAAAAATACAAAGTAATAATGTCTCTAATAACAGGAAGAGAGTGAGTTAAAGTGTTAACACCGCTTTCTAATAATTTTAGCAATATTATTATGTTGATCAGAGTATCCTTAATAGAATCTTAGGTCAAAAAAAAAAAAAAAACTATGGGAAAAACAACTTTTTGGTAAAAATATGTCTATGAGATAATTTTAATTTGGATTAAATAACTTGAGGATTAATAACTTGGGAAAAGCCTTGAAGATATGTGGATTTTAACATTTTAACAGTCTTTTTACAAAGACAGACTAGAAAGTTAGATTGATTACACTGCTGAAAATGCATTTGTGTGTGACATGAAACTCCATTAAATAGGAAAGGACTGCTTTGTAGCATACAGGACTTCTCAGTGGACAGTGGCCAGAAAACTTGTAGTTTTCTAGGCAGGAGTCATGGGGAGAGGGCAGTGGGATGTGCTAGTTATCCCTAGAAATTCACCTCACCTTGAGTCATTGCTTTGCCCTACCACAGGGATGAATGCAGAGGCCAAAATAACATTCCATACAATCATAAGACACCACTTTTCTTTATTTTGTCTGCTGGTGACAACCTATTTTTCTCCAGACAAATTCTGAGCTCATATATTTCTGTTACCATTTCTTGAAAGGAAAAATACACTCTCATTTTTGACTGATGCAAATACTCCTAAATTATATGGCAGGGACTGCTCATTGCCTACCTCATCATTCACTACCTTCTTCATTTATAACAAGGTCCTGATTTTATTCACAGTGGCAATGTGACCAGCTTTAGGTGACATCTCCCAGCTTCTCTTGAAGATTTATGTGCCCACATGACTGAATTCTTTCCAATGAGACACAATGAAAGAGTTGTGTGGGACTTTCAGGACAGCTCCATAAAAGAGTGTGAGTGGCCATTTGTCATATAACATAGCTGGAGCTTCAGCAGTCATCTTGGACCACGAGATACTCTCACTGATGGAATACTCCATGGTGGAGCAGAGAGAGAAAAGAAGCCTGGGTTCCTGGTGACTATTGTCCCAGCCCTGACAGCCTGTCTCCGGATTTCTTTACTTGAGAGAACAAAACCTTTTGTGGCAAAGCACTATTTTGATTTCTGCTATGTCTAGTCAAATTCCCAATTACATCTCCTAGCACTGATGTTTTCTTCTCATTCTGCCACCATCCTAGATTTAAAATGTTAGGAAAACATGGCCTTTTAAATTAAACCAGAAGAGTCTGATTTATATTCTAAATAGGAAAAAACAAAACCTGTGGTTAATGAGAGATTTGAAGACATAAAGAACTACACAAATAAATGTGTAATTACAACTCATGATAAGTGCTATGAAATCCTTGGCGGCAAGTGGGAACATGAAATTCTCTCAGCAGGCATTAATCTCCAAACTAATATTTAACTAATATTTAAGGCACTTTAAGGTTTCTGGGTCAATTAAAGAATGTTAGAAATCTCTCATTAGCTATGGAAATAAAAAACAGAAATGGATTCCTCTATCTTTTGGTAATTTCCCAGGATTCAAGTGGATTTTTTTTTATGGTATGAATTGCTCTTTAGCTTCTTAAAAAAAAAAAAGCCTGAAGTCTTAAGGTTTTTTTTTTTAATTTATTTATTTTATTTTTTCCCCCAAAGCCCCAGTAGATAGTTGTATGTCATAGTTGCACATCCTTCTAGTTGCTGTATGTGGGACGCGGCCTCAGCATGGCCAGAGAAGCGGTGTGTCGGTGTGTGCCCGGGATCTGAACCCAGGCCGCCAGCAGCGGAGCGTGCGCACTTAACCGCTAAGCCACGGGGCCGGCCCGCCTGAAGTCTTTATATAGACAATATACCAGTACTCTACCTGAGTTTTCTTTTCTTTCTTTCTTTTTTTTTTTTCCAGCATGAATACTTTTATATACCTGAGGGAAAATAAGCCACATGTTTTAAAAATGAATCCACTAACATGACAAATTTTAAAAAAGAGATTTCTATAATCAATTGACTATTCCATTCACATTCAAATACTCATAATTGAAGTCTTTAAACCATTTTCATGGACAAAGAGCTAGCTAGCACTGTTTCTTCAGCCAGGTGAGATGTCTTGGATGACCCAGTCAAGGAAGTTCCCTTAGTCCAACTTAATGAAGCCTATAGCCTTTGTGTACTGGCGGCACATACTGAGACCGTATTTCCAGATCAGACCGCGCTGGTTTGAGCAGATGTGGCAAGAGCAAGAACCCTAGCCGAATTTTCTTGATGGCTCCAGGAGAGCTGCTGGTGGACGCATTTTGCTTTCAAGGATCCAATGAGGCAAAAGGCTACCTACGTTTTCTTGAAAGAGGTTAACCCCCAATGACGAATTTCCATTTTTCACATCCCAAGGAAGAATTTCAATATTTTAAGAAAACATTGTTTAAGAAAGATATTCTATTATTTTCTTACCCACATGCAAAATTTTAATGTTGGATACAAAGATGATAATAAAAACAACTCCTCTGCAGGAATGTTGGGGCATGCTTATTCATAGGAAAAACTTAATTCTCTCTCTTCACCTGTAGAACTTTTCCCTTTTTTTCTTCTCACTCCTGCAAATATGACTTTTGTTTTGAGTTGAAAATAGGAAGTCTGGCTTTACTTGTACAGCAAGGATTTTTTAATAAAATCCAAATTCCTTGGCTGGCCCGGTGGCGTAGTGGTTGAGTTCGTGGGCTCCGCTTCGGATCCCAGAGGCAGACCTGTGCACCACTTATCAAGCCATGCTGTGGCAGGCGTCCCACATATAAAGTAGAGGAAGATGGGCACGGATGTTAGCCCAGGACCAATCTTGCTCAGCAAAAAGAGGAAGATTAGCAACAGATGTTAGCTCAGGGCTAATCTCCCCCACCAAAAAAAAAAAAAAAAATCCAAATGCCTAAAATTCAAGGTCTCTATGCTTTAAAGGAATTTCAAAAAGTGATTTGTTTTGCATGTATGTCTTAGTTATCTTTGTTATACCTCAAATTAGGATTTTGTAAACTCAAATTAATATGTAACTGACACACTATTCTTAGACTTGTGACAACTGATTCCATAACCATTACTAATGGTTAATCCAAAGTTATTATTGACAAACTAGCAACGTTTAAAAGTAAAAAAGTATAAATACATAAACTGAAATACCTTATTCAATTTGATTTATGTTTCACTACCACGAAATAGAAATTATTTGGTAAATTCAATTACTCTAGTCTATGTTTCCCAAACTGTTTCCTGTCATGGCACATAAAGAAAATAATAATACCAATTATGTACAGCACATTGGGGTGAGCAGACAAGGCTACTCATGGCCATCCCAGCCCGGCCCAGCCATCCTGAGGCTGAGGAGATAGATATCTTGACACACTTGTTATCTATTTGTGGCCCATTACCAACAAAGGGGGACTGCAAGAAGGCTGTGGTCTAGAGTCATACTTGGCTATGAGGCTTTTTAAATTGACGTGGCTATTTGTCAAAAAAATATTATATGAAGATATTGAAAGTAGAAGATTAAAAGATTAGCAGCTGAATTTCTATACAGTCATGTGTCACTTAACAATGGGGATATGTTCTGGGAAATGTGTTGTTAGGTGATTTGGAAAGTTGTGCAAACATTGTAGAGTGTACTTACACAAACCTAGGTGGTATAGTCTACTACATACCTAGGCTAATGGTACTAATCTTATGGGACCATCACCATATATGCAGTCTGTCATTGACTGAAACGTCGTTATGCCGCACATGACTGTATTTGTAAGCATGTATTGTATACAGTGGTGTTTGTTAGAGTAATTAAAAAAAACCAGAAGTAGTCTGATTTGACCAATAAGAATAATTAATTGTACGATCACTTAAATCTCCACCTCATGGAACCACAGAATCATAGAAGTCATAGACTCATAAACTCATAGACTCATAAAGTCAAGAATGGACTTGAGCAATCATCTTACTCAGCTCATTTTAAAAACTGAGGAAACTGAGGTCTCGAGTAATCAATAATACCATTTGTATGAAATTATACTGTACAAAGATTTCACTTACCTCTTCTAATTTGAGTCTTCCAGTAACCCTCGGCAGCACTGTTGTTACCCCTGTTTTTTCAGGGGTGGAACCAGATTCAGACAGGCTAAATGGCTGACCCCAAATCACTGTTTCTCAAAGTGGAGAAAGAACCCCACATCTTGTATTTCCTTACTATATCAGAAAAGGCTCCATCATGATCACATTCGAGCTATGTTGCACTTGACACAAAGCTAATTTAAGACAATTTTCTTCTAGTTCCATAAATATTTTCACTGAAGCCACTTCTGTCTCGAGTTAAGGGATTGCTCAAATGAGTAAATTGCATTTGTGCTATGAAGAAATGTCTTCTGTCCCCACCACACCCACATATCTAAAATTTGTGAAACCCTCTCCAACATTCTTCAGAGTATGTGGAACTCCCAAGGTTTTAAAGCGTGACTCCCAGAAGTTATGCCACTGAAGAAGGCATGGGAGGAAGAAAAGGAAATGAGTGTTTGTCTTCAGCTCTCAGGGAAGAAGATGCCAGGGAACTTGAGTATCCTCTGGCCCTTCCAATGAATGGCTACAGAGTAAAGAAGGTGTACAATTGTGAGTCAGTAAGCCTCCTGTTTAAGGAAGGACACCCCTTCCTCGTACTCATCTCCACTCCCTCCCCAACTCCTCCCGATCAATGGCTTGGATCCAGAACCACTGAGAAAGAATGGAAAATTGAATTTTTTCAGTGATCTACAAATTGGTGGATCCACAGTTCTGAGCTTAAAACATTTCTATCTCAATTCTTTTTTTTTTTTTTTTTTTAAAGTAAATCTTATATCCTCTGCTCTGGAAAACAAACATTTAGCCACACATGCATCTACTCACAGGACCCACATGTTTTCTCAAATAGCTTGTTCTCCCTAAAAATATTTAGAAGGAAAGACTTTCTTCACAAGTTCTGCTCCCTTTGAGAACTTTGGGATTCCCTGATGCCCTGATTAAACACGACGACCGTGCTTTCAAATACATCTTCAGGGATCACTGTGCTTGCCTTAAAAATGTAACTGTTAGGGTATCTTTCTTTTCCACTTTCTCTTTCTTCTCGTTTATTACATCTGATGGAAAAAATGTCCTATACTCCCTCACCAGAGCCAAATCTACTCCTCCCCTTCCTTATAAGAGTAAACTTATAACAGTGAATCCTCAATTTCTCTTAGTTCCATTGCCTCAGTTTTTCTGAGTAAAGACACAGATGAAGCTTGATAATCTTGCACATTGCCCTGCGACACAGGGCAGGCCTGGCTGGTATCACGCTTCTCAGAGGAAAGGCCAAGTTGCCCTTACCTTAAGACGACTTGGGGTGTGCTGTGGTCTCACAAATGGCAGTCATTTCAAGTTAATATGCTTTACCGTCATACTTCTGTATAATGTGGATGCCATTTCTGTTGACATTTTATTGAGTTCAGCGGGAGACTTTATCCTTTCTTCCCTGTACATCCTGCTTCCGTCCTCTCCACTCTTGTCTCATCATTCTCCATCTCTTTTCCCCAAAACATACACTTATGTTCTGTTTCTTCCCTTCTCTTTTCCTGAATTCCCCTTTTCGGGAATTCTTTAGCCGTGCCATATTAAAGCCTATGAGCTTTTCAGGTTATAGATTCATACTGAAATCACAGATTTTTTTGGTCCAGGTTGATTTGGGTTAGATTAGAGTAATCCTAACAGAGGTATCTGTAAACCCTTACTGATTTTATTTATGAAATGCTTGCCATCACCTACTCTGTGACCGGTCCTGTGAAAGTTACAAAGGGTATATTTCCTCTAGGTACTTATCATTGGTCTTTCATGTGTGGATTCTATCTGGCAAAAGGAAAAGAAGGCATAACAAATGTCTCTTTAGAGCGGAGCCCTCAAATGACATCCTGTAGCAAGAATATACATTCCTAACCGTGGTCGGCAATGCATGCAACTAGGTTCAGAAACCTGGGCGAGAAGGCAGGAAACCCCATCACCAAGACAGAAACAGCTTGTGCCTCTCCCCTAGTATGGAGACAGCTCCTCGCAAAAGAAGAAGGCCTGCCCTAGGGGAAGGAGGACGGACGTGGAAGGGAGTTCTGAATCTGACTCTCTGCTACTCCACTTACTAGTTGTGTGTCTCTGGGAGAAGCTGACATTCTCTCTCTGCTGTAGTTTCTCATCTCGAAAATATAATAGCCCTGCCTGTCTTCCAGGTTGTTATTATTATCAAACGACTTAAAATTAGTGGAGCAGTAGATAAACACAAAAACACCTGATAAATATTAGGTACTCTAATATTTGGGTCTCTATTTACAGAAAATAATCCATGTCATCATGTCGTGGGAAAGGTGACTTATCAGTGTCTCTATCCCAGTTGGTGGCACAACTATCATTCCATGAATGACAGATGAGTCTGGAGGCCATACGTATCCCTTCTCTCCATCTATTCTGGCACCTTCCCCACTCGTCAATCATTTATCCTGCTACTTTTATCATCTAGATGTTTCTCAGTTCTGTTCCCTTTTCTCCATCCTTTCTTCACTACCATACTTCATGCCTTCATATCTCTTCCAGATCACTGGAACGGCTTCTAACCGTCTTTGTTTCCTGTCTGCTTACTCTTGAATTCATCTCCAAGTCACTCAGGCACCAGAGCAATCTTAGATGCTAGCCTAACCATATCTTTTCGCTGTTCCAAATTCAATGCCTTCCCAATCACAGCCCTAGTATTAAAAATGCCTTCTAGGTGCCTTCTATCTGCTGATTGTCCAGCATGATATCTGCCCATCTAACTCTACTCCCACCAAAATGGCTGATGCCTTTTTTATTCCCTAAGAAAGTTCAGACATCTCTGAAGCCTTCCTCAACCTCCCTCTGCTACTCACACACTTATTTCCCTTCTCCAGAAATTCTGTGTTCCTCCTCTGGACTCTAGGAATACCCTGTGCCTATCTCTACCTTTGGACCATAATTTTCCCTCTAGAGCCCACTTGGAACCTGGCACACCACAGAAGCTTGGTAAATGTTTGTGGAATAAAAGAATGGATGCCCAGATGGTAATGTACTCATTCATGTGAATTTCTTTAACCAAATGTAAAAAATTTTAAAAAAATGAATTGGGTACCTCACCCTTTGGTATTTTCAGCCATATTTAAACATCTAGTTAGCAATTACCTACGACAAGATCTTTTCACATTTGCATAACATAGAATAATATGAGAAAAATTAGGACACAAAGCCTTTTTCAAGTAATACGTGATCTTTCATCTTTAAAAGCCTTTCTTTTCTCAATGAGCCTCAATTTCTCTAAAACATCATTTTCATTCAGTAGACTCAA
This sequence comes from Ceratotherium simum simum, assembly GCF_057802395.1. Lineage (NCBI taxonomy): Eukaryota > Metazoa > Chordata > Mammalia > Perissodactyla > Rhinocerotidae > Ceratotherium > Ceratotherium simum. The sequence continues at coordinate 17,061,420 of NC_141930.1, forward strand.
AAAAAGAATGAAAAGTTGTAAAAGTTTGACTTTACTCCCAATCAGCGTGAAAGCCATTTCTTTGCTCTGAAGTTGTCCTTTCTGAGAACAAAGGCTCAGGTATTGGGATTCTGAAGCAGCCCTTCAGCTGTGCAGCAAGTGGGACAACAGCAGGGCGAGCGCGTGAGCAGTGGGGAGAATTCACTGACAGATGTGTCCTTGTTCTTTTCAAAGACAGTCCTGGACACTAGCAGGTATCCAGCCGCAGGGCTCAATCCTGCCTTATCTCACTTTGTTTTGGAAATAAATTGAAGGTTGCAAAAGAAAGAAGACTGTAGTGTGGGAAGGCTTAGACATGACAGGAGTTTCTGTTTTCTCTCATTGTCTTATTTTTTTGCTCAGGACTTTATTTCTAAGCTCTTCTCCGTAGAAACCATTACTGTCAAGTATCCCTCCCTCACCTTCTAGACAAGTGCTTTCAAAACTCACTAAACGTCCCGACTCCATGCGGCAGGCTCCTGGATGCTGACATATTCTAGAAAGGGGTTCTGGCCTCCGTGCATTAGCACACTTAGCCGAGAAGTTTCAAACCAAATTTATAGTCATTAACTGCAGGCAAATGGGCAGGGCTGCTGAAGCGTTTAGCTTCTACGGCATTGGATAGGAGGTCAGAGGTGAGAAGCATGTGCCTGGAAAAAGAGCTCAACGGCGAAAAAAAGGCAAAACAAACCAAAAATCCAACAAGCAAACAAACAAAACAAAAAGTAGGCTGATTACTTTTCCCCCCTCTCTCAAAAACGGTCATGTTCTCAGGTTGTGGAACATTTTAATTCCAGGCGCACAGTTGAAAGGACCCTCAAAAGACGCAGCATCTGAGGAGTCTGAAAACCAGCGAAGGAAGCGAGACATTGCAAGTCAAAGTCGCCATCTTATACTGTACAAAGCTCTACGTATCACAGACTCTCATTTCAAATGCGCAGATGTTTGCCTCCGTGTCCCTGACCTTCTGGCAGGGTATTAAGCATTTCTGCAGGTCACTTTGTCCTTTGTGGTTAAAAATGGGAAGCATATAACTTTAATATCAGAGAGTGGCTTAGTCATGCGGGAGAATCTTCTTGAATGATTCACATTCCTGGGGTACCCCTAAGATGCCCACACTCATGCTGAGAGTAGAGCTAAGAATTGTTATATCTATTTAATATAGCATACTCGTGGAGACCAGAAGCTGTAACAAGAAAACCTTTTAACAGAATGATGCATATTTAATGATAGTTTCTGGCAATAGAAATCCATTCATAGGACATTGAGTTGAGGTTATCAAGAAGAAATGTAGCAAACTGCCAAGTGATTGATACCTCGGGGGATGAGAAGCAGTTTTCAGCCAGGGTATCAGCATTCATTCAACAAACCTCTAAGGAGCCCCACTCCTTACCAAGTGTACCACGTGCTGTCAAGGATGCCCAGAAATCTGGATATTTGCCCCTGGTTCGCTAGCATTAGCGAGGTTAGGAGATTCTCCTTCCACCTGCGAGATTACTCCTTCCACCTGCAGAGAGAAACAGAGAGAACGCTCTGAAAGACCCAACTCAGGGCTTCGCTCTCTCCCAAGGGCACAGATGCTCTTAAAGATGGGCACAACGGGAGTCAGAGATGCTAATAATAAAAGCATACACTCGTTAAGCGCATAGTTTGTGCCAGGAACAGTGCAGTAACTCCTCACAAAACCGAGGAGGTGGACTATTTTCCCCATTTTCGGCTGAGGGAAGTGAGTACAGAAAGGTGAAATAGCTCTTCCAAGGTCACCCGCCTAGTCACTGCGGGTTACCTCAAGCTGTCATGAGTGCCCCCTGGGACGGCCACATGAGGCAGGAACATGGTTTTCTACCATCTCACCAGACTGCGTGGCAGCCGCCATTCTATGTCTTGCTTCTGTGGCTTATTCTTTTGAAACACTAACATAAAAATTGGGAAATATATCTGCGATACTGTTCTAAATGACTAGAAATTAGTGAATCAACACACCAAGCATAGAAAAAGGAAATATCCTCAGGTGTCTGTGTTCTGGGGTTCCATCCTCAGCAATTTTATATTTGTAAAATGATCATCTTAAAATGCAACCCACTTTAGCCTGGATAATGTGGCCAGTGGATTATATTCTGTCACTCCCCCCGACCACATGTACCTAGTAGCAGGGTGTCCTGCTTACCGCAGATATTAATAAACATGAATAGCAGGCTGCTAAGAGAGTCCGAATGTCCTCTGACATGTAGTATCAATGATAGGACATGAGCTATTTTTAATTTATATTGCCAATGATACTCAGGATCATGGAGCTTATACAAAGTATAAACAAAATAGATTTCTGTAGCACATGTGATGAAGAGCAACAACATTGACTTTCTGATCTTCTAAACATCCTTTGAATAAGAACTAGATGATCCCATCTTATGCGCCGCAGGGTGAATTTATACACGAAAGCACATGCACAAGGCTTCATTGACACCCACAATGACAGTTGCTTGTACTTTTTACACCAAATAGAAATGGGTAGGGGTGCTAACCAGAAACACCACGAGGACTATTAAGATGATGCGTGTAAAACATCTGGGCATAAAAGCCACTAAAAAAATCACCATCAAGTCAAATTGATGGAGGCTTCTAGTATCTAAGCGATTTCTCCCATCAGGAAGAGTGAGGTGCTGGCGATCGCAGGCAGGGCTCTCACGGCGTCCCCTCGGAGCAGGGTGGTTGTGTTGTTCCCTGATAGGTTGCACGCATTTTCCCATTGGCTCTCTTTAGTTAGAACCTTCATCTTATCTAAGCCAGTTTCATGGGTTTTATATTAATAGGTATATAAGGCTATAGAGTCTTGCTTCATATATCATGGCACTAGAGGGGCTATTTGCCTTTTCCCTATCCAGGAACTGCCCCCTATTTTTGTAACTAGCTTTGATTTTCACTTTGGAGAAATCATTTCTTCCCCTTTGGCATCCCATGGACTTCTAGAAATATTCACCCCTTCCTCCCCTCCTTCATAGGGTACATTGTCTGGAGTGTATTTCTTTTCTCTTCCCCTCAGCAAGACAGATTGTTTCAAAGACTGATAATTGACCAAAGCCAGGTCATTTAGAGTCAGTGAGACTCACTTCAGATGCTTTGTTGTTTGAGCTGTGGAGGAAGGCAATGCTCTGTTGTCCATTGACTTAAGACTGTGAGGATTAGAAGCTGGAGCTGCAGCAGCCACATTGTAAACATGAGGGCATAAACATGCCTAAACACAGAGCCCTCCACAGCAGGCAGACCCAAGAGATGTAGAGAAGGAAACAGAGCAGGTGACTTTAATTGAGCTCTAGCACAACCCCAGCTGCAGCCAGCCCTGTTGCCCGGAATTATGATTTTAGAGCCCAAACATTTCCTTGTTGCCTAGGCAATTTGGGCTACATTTTTTTTTTCTATTTCAACCCAAAGCATTCTAATTGATATATACACCATGTAAAACTATAACTTAAAAAACAGCTTGCTTTTGTGATTGAAACAATCCTTATGAAGCCTAATATTATTTCACTTCCAATCAGCATATTCCTATCTGAATTATTTAAAAATTTTTCACTTTGTGAGTGGTGACTTTTGTGTTTAGGATAACTTAAAAATATAGCTCTTGTTAAATATGTGTGACATCAATTGCATCAATGTAACACATTCATTTCATAGGCCTGGGAAATTTGTAATCTTGCCAACCTCTCAAATTGCTTTTGGATACTGTTATCTTGTCTCATTTCTCTTAAGTCTCAAAAGAGTGATGAAATAAAGTCTTATAATTCATTCATTTGTCAAGGAAATGCAGTCAATGACATATGGAAGATCAAGCTGACTTCACCAAAGTTGAAGTTTGAATTGGTAATAAAACAGATATAAGTGAAAGGAATGTAATATTCCTGCTTTTGTGGCTAGTTCTTATGTATTATAAAACTCTAAATGATTGGGGATGCTTCTAGACATATATCCCTAGTCTTCAAAGTTGGCACCTTCAAGTGCACTAGATTCTTGTTTCTTATGGCGTACAAATAATTCCCTTAGAAACTGAGTTAACAGTAAGTCACCCAGAAATTGACCATGCTCGATTTAGTGAAAACAGCTATTGTGTATCTCTTAATTAAGGAGTTTCTTAAAGGGCCATTTGGCTCTAAAGATGTGACATTATATTATAGACATTTAAACAAATCATTTGTAAATGCTTCCTGAATTTTTCAATTTTCATCTGGTCCTTGGAGATTGTCTATTTAATTAGTAGCTACTTCCTGCAAGAACTGCCAGTAAGCAAATCTAAGGGTTCAATAATGTGAAAGGTACATTAGCAAGTATATTTAGCCTCAAGATGAACTTCGATCATGTAGCTCTCACTAAAGTCATTAACGGAAGACTTTCCTAAATCATTGATAGCTTCCTTATCATTCCCATTCAACGTCACGGTTTTGGTCATTATAACTGCTAAGAATAAAACTCCCTTAAGCCAGGAAAAATAGTCGACTTTACAACTGAACCTTACAAATATTTTCTCCTGCTCTAGTGTTGCCTTTTAACTTTGTTCATAGAGGTTTAAGCTATTCACCACCAGCCTTTGATTTTAATATCACAGTAGCCACAAACTGGGGGCAAAAACAACCACATTCTTTCCAATATGTTTGGTTTGGGAACGAATGGCCCAAGGGCCTTCAGAATTAGGTTTTACCACTCTCCATAGCCCAGTATGACCCTGGCCTGGCTGGGATTATAGGTATCAATAACTGGATTTTCAACAGCTTTTGCACAAAACCAAGCACATAAAAGACTGTACTAGAGACAGTAACAGCCAGATAAATGTTCTTAATTACTTAGCCAGTCCGAGTTCTACTTTGTGATTTTCTTAATTACACCCAGATTAATCAATTTGCACATCTAAATCTTATTTATACTCACAATTATTCTAATTAGTAATAAATCTGTAACATCTACAGGTCAAATGGGTATTTGCCCACTTTCCCTTTGCATTCTTTTTTCATTTCTTACTGTAGATGCATTTAAAGAGCATATAACGCATTCCTTTCTTTCAGAGGGCAGTGAAAGCCCTGGTCCCTTGCTGTCTATGAGCAGACTTTCCTAACAGTTATTAATGGCAACAAAGTATTTGTTGTTGTTTTGGGAAAAAAAGGAGTTAGTGACCTGTTTTTCACAATGCTAATGAATCTAGTCTATTCATATCGCTGCCCAGTTTCTTTTGTTAATTGAAGGGTTTTTTCCCCCTAAATATTGAAAATTCTTTTAAGGTTCAATGAAGCTTAAAGCTTTCTCATGTGTCTGTTTGTTTTGAAACAATTATTTTGAGACATAGCATGACTTGTTTCCTCATAAGATTCTCAGGCAAAAAAAGAGTTTAATGAAAAGATATAAAGTTTGAGGTTATATGATGACCTGAAGAACAATTTTGTAATCTAAGGGGACAGGCTACCTCATTTAAGGCTTGTTTCTCAATGTTCTTGAATGGAGAAGTGGTGACTTCATGAATACTCCTACTTCTTAACCCCTAACTTGTTCCTCTGGGTCTCAGCAACGCTAGAAATGAGCCTATCGTAGATCATCAGCTGGCAAGTGAGTCTCAGGTCTTCTGTGGAAGAAATGCCACTGTCATTAAGGACGTGAATTCCCGAGCTTGGCAGCAAAGTGTTCCCCCCATAGACGGGTGGTGGTGTATTTAATCAGCTTAGAACTGCCTCTCTTTCCTGTTGTGATACTGAGCTGTGGAGCTACCACACAAGCGGAAACAAAGAGGAAAAGGTCTTCTTGGTAATTACAGAGAAAGAGAAAGCATTGATTATAATGTGCCTGCATTGAAGAAATGATTCTAGAATAAAAAATACTTCTACGATGACAGTAATATGTAGGGTCATAGTCACAATGCAATTGACTTTTCAGCTTCCACATTAATTACTATAATCACAACTCTAAAGGGGACAAACGTATTGGCTAAAAAGAACTTTTTTCGGGGGGCATAATATGTACAAGTTTGGGAGGAAAATAATATTATCTTAAAAAAGGAGAAATCATTTTTTCTCCACCCATAGAAGGGAACGCTCAGTGGGTTGGGATGGAGAGGGAGAGGTGGGTGGTGGCTTGGGTGAAAATTTGCCATGAGAACAAAAACTATCTTCTGAGCTCACATGGGCTGAGTACCCTATTGGTGGAGAAAAGGGAAATTGGAAGGAATACTGTTATTAACGAGATAACGATATATTTGGAAACTCTTCATTTACACACATATGCAAATACAAAGATAAAATAGCTTTTAAAGCTCAACACTTACAAAGCAACATGGGCCAATCTGAAGCGACAGAACATAGGAGTGACCTAGGCCTGCTTGCTGAGAAGTCAGTTTCAGGTGGTATTTGGACAGCTTAGCAGGTAGGAAGACAGGCCCAGGTGGATCTAGATTGAAGTCCCAAACCTGCCTCTTGTTCCCTGAGCATCCCTGGGACAAGTTACTTACCTCCTCAGTTTTCCCTTCTGTAAAATGGGATAATCATGCCTCTTACCTCATAGCATTCTTGTGGGGATTAAAGAGCTAGTGTGTGGCCGGCCCCGTGGCTTGGTGGTTAGGTGCGTGAGCTCTGCTGCTGGCGGCCCGGGTTCGGATCCCGGGCGTGCACTGACGCACCGCTTCTCCAGCCATGCTGAGGCCGCGTCCCACATACAGCAACTAGAAGAATGTGCAGCTATGACATACAACTATCTACTGGGGATTTGGGGGGAAAAAATAAATAAATAAAATCTTTAAAGAGCTAGTGTGGGTGTGAAATGGCCAGCATTCTGTCGGGCGCACAGGAGGCCCTCAACAAGTACCTTATGCTTTTCTCACTCTGCTCCACTCCTTCTCGCACCTACTTACACAGAAAGTACAGTTGTCTAATTTGACATATTGATCAAAGGGGATAGAAAGTGTTAATTCAGGTATGGGTCAATGCCAGTCTGGAGGTTTAGTTCGATTTTCCTCTTTCTAAGATAAAGGAACCAGATTATGTGTCCATAAACAACCTGTGACTCTCTACTGAACTCTAGAAAGATGCACAATTCATTCAAATGGTACATCTGGTTCCTTGAGTAGGGGAAAAACAACGAAATCCATGAAGAACCTCTAAAAACAGTTTTAGGCCGTTGTTTTGATTGTGATTTCAATGAGAAGTTAAGGCAGAATAAGCGTAACCATGTAATAATAAGCAAGTTTCAGTTTTCTGGAGACTTCCATTTTCTCATTTGTAATCAAGGGTGGTGGTTATATTTAATCATCGCTAAGGCTAATTTTAGCAATGAATCTCTAAGAGTAGCAGACTGAGCCTTCCCAATGGTCCATTATGTCTAAGGTGCCGCAAAGAATGTGATTCTGACTACTGATAGGTATCCAATAAATATTTGTCAAATAAATGGATGAATATGGAGAGTAGTCTTGAACATGCCTGCCTTTTCTATCTGCTCAAGGTGCGTGACGGTTGAGGGTCTTGATGAGCCTTATACTCAGACACAAGTCCTATCCTTGATGTCAGCAGTAGGGCAAGAGAATGACTGGAGTTGAGAAGCCAGCAAGACTTCTCAACTCTAACTCTCCTGGGACAGATGGAGCGCAGACTTCCTGCTGCAATCATAACTGTTTGAATGTATTCACTGCTTTTAGTCCATCTCTCTGTTGGTCTTGCTCTGAAGCAGAAAAATGAACTCAAATCACCAAACAGTGTCATTAATAAACTGATAATCTGCGGCAGCCAGCCTCCAACACAGACCCCTATAATTTTTTACCTCCCAGTATTCATACCTCTGTGTAATTCCCTCCCACACTTAATAGGGCTGACCAGGTAACCAATGGCATATTGCAAAAATGATGGAATAGGACTTCTGAGGATAGGTCATAAAAGTCATTGCTGCTTTGCCTTGATGTCTTGGATCATCTGCTCTCGGGAAAGCCAGCTGCCATGTTGTGAGGACACTCAAGCAGCTCCATGGAGAGGTCCACGTGGCAAGGAATTGAAGCCTCTTGTTAACAGCCAGCACCAATGTGCCAGCCATGTGAGTCGGCCATGTTGGAAGAGGATCTTCCAACCCCAATCCATCCCTCAGATGACTGCAGGCCTGGTCAGCATCCTGATCGACCCTGAACCAGAACTTCCCAGCCAAACTGCTCCCAAATTCCTGACCCAAAGAAACTATATGAGATAATAAATGTTCATTATTGTTTTAAGCCATTTACATTTACTGTCATTTTTAATGCACCAATAGATAACCAATACAATGGGCTTCTAAAAAAGATTGATTTCATGAGTGACTGAAGTCATCTTTTGGTCTTGTAGTTATAGTGCTAACTGCTAATAATTCATGAGAATAGAGGGTAGAGGTGTCTTGAAACTTTAGTAGCTATATCAGTGATAGTTCAAAGGCATTTCCTAATGGCTTTTTCAGAAGATCCTCACCTCTTTATACAAGCACGCTTTTAGCATCTAGCATAGTGGTTTATAATAAGCACGGGTTTGGGGATTTGACAAGCTGGGTTCTCATTTGGGCTCTGCTACGTGCTAACTGTGAGAACTTGCACAAGTTAAACTTTCTGGACCTTAGTTTTCTCATTAGTAAAGTTGAGACAATAGTACCTACCTCACGGATATTGTGAGGTTTAAATAACCTAATGTATGTGAAGTTCTTAGGAGAACAGCTGGCACATAGAAAGGTCCCTGTAAGTATTATCATTTTTATTACCAATTTATTTTCACAATCTAAACATTTTAACCCTGTCATAGTTTCTTCTTCTTTTTACCATGATCCATGAATTCATATGCCCTTCATTTAGTCAAGTAAGATATTTTCCAAATTGAATCTGAAATCTGAAACAGACAAGGCAGTACTCTCTAAGAGAACCTTTGTGGTTTGTCAGCTATGCAGCCTTCTTTTCTCTCTGCCTTCTCCAGCTGATAGATCAAAAGCCAAGCCGTGGTTGTCTCATTTCATGCCCATTCCCAGACCTAAATGACACCTTATCTCAGGGTACACTGATATGACTCTGTCTTCTAAGAGTTGTATATCCAAGAGTTGAATTTTTAAAAGAAAATTTTAGATAACCAAATATTCTAGTTTTCTAGTCTGAGTTTACCAGTGTACAATTAAAGAAAACCAAGTATTATAAGAAAAAAATCAAGAGTCACCTCAATTTCAAAAGCACAATACTAAATTGACTGATCTTTTGAGAATTTGGTCTGACTTTTTCACTTTTTCTATATGAAAGAAGAAACTAGAATCCACTTCTGTCTCTGAGATCTTTCATTTCCCTTCCTATTTGTGTCGTGGTAGGAGAATTATGAAATCTAACCAATTACTACAACCATCCCATCTTACAGGAATTGTTGAATTGGGGATATAGTGTGGTTCAGAATATTAGCATATTTATACATTTTGGTGTTCTGTTTGAATTCAGTGGTGGGGGAAACAGTAGAGTAGAACAGCAGGTGGTATCATCAAAATCTCCCTGAAACTCTGAACTCTTCATTTTTAAGGTTAGGAGGCAATATGCCAAAGGTCATGTGGGGGCAAAGGGCAAGAAGACTGAAAAGGATTAGAAGAAGATAGAGACTATGCAGTGGACATAAAAGAGTTACTGGGAAAGCAAGAAACTGGCTGGAAAGATCACATTTTAATTATTCAGCTTAAATTATTTAAATTAGCTTAAATAAGCAAAACCAGCCTTCCTTTAGTTTATTGCATTATACTGAGGGGGGGAGGGGGTTAATAAAACTATTTACAAATTCCGTTTGTCTCATTCCCCTTATCCTTGTCTCTCTCTGCCCTACCCCAGTGAAACACATATGGATTTTGTTATTCAAGCATCGTTTTTCATCATGTCATTTTCCGTGTAATTCTAAAGAAAAAGAAACACACACACACGTGTGTCCACACTACATGGACAGAAACCAGACAATGAGAGTCTCATTCATTTTTAAGCCTTTAAATCTGTACGGATATTAGTTGTTTATTTTTCATTTAATCTATCTGTCTATCTTTCTGTCTATCCTCTATTTACTTAGGAACGCGTGGAGAAATACATCCTTTAGAGACACCTGCAATTCTGGTTTCTGCATAACTGGTATTTTAAGTACACCCAAACTCTGTGCCTGCTTCGACCCTAAACCGCCCAGGAATCCCCGCTGACACCAGCCATCCTCTGTCTTGGAGCATCTGGAATGAAGTCTTTCGACCTCTCCGCAGAGCCCTTTGTTATTTCTGACCTCTGGTTCTCTCCTCTTGCTCTGCTGGTCATTCGCCTCGTCTCTTCACTTGCCCCCAATGACATGGCTATACAAGGTTTTTGTATTATTTTCATTTCTACAAGGCCTTCTATGGAACAATCTGCTAGCTAGAGGTTTGCTCCCCTTATTATTTTCTCTTTACATCTTTTCTGTGTATTCAATTTACAGACTGAGAATATGGGCGGAAACTGTTAAAACGAAGCTCTTAATACAAGCTGTTTTTGCATCCGCAGTGTCTGTCCTGAAGAGTGCTTATATACTCTGCCCGCCTGTTGACGCCATCCTGGGGGAAGCTGTGCATCGCCAGCAAACCAGAGCGGGCTTCTCAAGAACATCAAGTTAGGGCCCGCCCTGTGGCTTAGCAGTTAAGTGTGCGTGCTCCGCTGCTGGCGGCCTGGGTTTGGATCCCAGGCGCGCACCAACGCACCGCTTCTCTGGCCATGCTGAGCCGGCGTCCCACATACAGCAACTAGAAGGATGTGCAGCTATGACATACAACTATCTACTGGGGCTTTCAGGGGAAAATAAATAAATAAATAAATAAAATCTTTAAAAAAAAAAAAAAAAGGAACATCAAGTTACCAGCTGAAGCCACACAAGAACTGTTCACACTGACATTTTACTATTTGTATTTCTAGAGTGTTCAAAGTACTTTTGGATTAGTCCTATCATTCAGACACTTACAAGAGACATTAATTTTTTTTTTTTTTTTTGCTATTTTTCTCGTGAAGCCAATCCTATAACTTGAGTGCAACTCAAGTAGCCTCTCTCTATAAGCCTCAGGAAACAAGTATTTTGAAATAGAAGTATTTCAAAAAATTGACTAATAAACAAAGGTCAATCATTTTAACAGACTGACTAATAAAATAAAATTTAAGAAAATACAGGTTGATCTTTGGAAATAAAAGTCCACAAACTTAAATTCTCCTTTGCACTAAAACACAGCCAATAGCCTCAGGAGTAGGCCCTTTATGTTTAAAGAGTATTGAAAGACATTATTTGTACTTCTGACATGGCCACACAAGGAAAAGGATTTTGTTGCCCTCAAAACACCTGGTTGGTGAGGTTACCGGGAAATACTTCCCGCCACCTTCCTAAGCATCCCTAAGCTGGCAACGGTGCACAGAAGCCTGGCATTTGGTATGAGCCATTTGTACTCAGAAACCTTACAGTTCTGGGGAGGACCTGGCAAATTTTCATTATTAACTACTAATCATTATTCTGAAATACATTCTAACGAACAATGGAGTTGGAGTTATCATCCACCAAAGAGCTTTAAGAAATGTGTACCAAATATGTACCAGCTAAAGACTGTCCACTAACCCTTGGAAGACGCAAAGTCTCTACAGTCACCCCTACAGGGAGCTTCAGTGAGTGTTACTTCAGCTCACCCGGGGCAACCTTGTGGTCATCTTGGAATGTAAGCTCCCCAAGAACAGGTCACATCTGACATTAGAGCCTCAGTGCCTAGAACAATACCTTGCACACATAGGCATGCATTGACATTTGTTAAACAAATGAATGATTGAGATATGCCATGTCAGGTAAAGTCCACAAAACCCACTTCACATAGTATCTGCTTCCTGGGAAGCTTATTGCAATTTATAATATTATTGCTATTTACTGTAAAGTATAAGCAGGATTCTAATTTATTAAAAATCCTCTACTTAATGTTCTTTTCCCATTCGAATATTTCTTTTTCCCTACCCAATTTCCCAGAAAAGTGCAAGCAAGAAGGTTTCCTCTGGTTTACTGATTTTTTAAAAATTTTTATTATTTTTTTATTGAGGTAAAATTGATGTATAACATTATATAAGTTTTAGGTCTACAACACTATAATTTGATACTTATATACACTATAAAGTAATCACTACCATAAGTCTCATTACCATCTGTCACCATACAATTGACCCACTTCACCCATTTCACCTACTTCCCAACCCCTTTCCCCTCTAGAAGCCAATCTGTTCTCTGTCTCTATGAGTTTGTTTTTGTTTTGTCTTGTTTGTTCATTTGTTTTGTTTTTTAAATTCCACATATAAGTAAAATCATATAGTATTTGTCTTTCTCCATCTGATTTATTTCACTTAGCATAATACCCTCAAGGTTCATCCATGTTGTCTCAAACGGCAAGATTTCCCTTTTTATGGCTGTGTAGTATTCCCTTGTATATGTATGTATGCATGTATGTATATATATATAGCACATCTTCTTTATCTATTCAACAATCAATGGATACTTAGGTTGTTTCCATATACTGGCTATTGTAATTAATGCTGCAATGAATGTAGGGATGCATATTTCTTTTCAAATTACTGTTTTTGTATTCTTTGGATAAATACTCAGAGGTGGAAAGCAGATAGCCAACAGGTACATGAAAAGGTGTTCAACATCGCTAATTATGAGGGAAATGGAAATCAAACCACCGTGAGATATCACCTCAAACCTGTTAGAATGGCTATTACCAAAAAGACAAGAAATAACAAACGTTAGAAAGTGGAGAAAAGGAACCCTCGTATACTGTTAGTGAGAATGTAAATTGGTGCAGCCACTATGGAAAACAGTATAGAGGTTCCTCAAGAAATTAAAAATAGAACTACCATACAATCCAGCTATTCCACTGCTGGGTATTTATCCGAAGAATATGAAAACACTAATTCAAAAAGGTTTACAGATTTTTAAAATGAGTCACCTGGTGTCATCCTTGCCATTGCTCATCACAGACAATGACACAACTCATAAATATGAAAAGGAAAATTACTCCAGGGAAATTTTACCTGGCCATCTTTCTCAATGTCCCTCCAAAGAAAATAGGATTCATCTCCACTACAAAACTGAACTTACAACAGGATTAACAGTCAAATGACTCAGTCCCATTGAGTACTTTCTTAGGATCTGTGGGCTCAAATTTGTACAGAATCTGACCAAGGTTCTGTTCTCGGCTTCCCGGAAATTTTTTTCAAATATTCCTTTGGCATCAAGAACGGAATATGGCTTAACTATGAAAATATAAAAATTTGATCATCTCCTCTAAAACTTCACCAGGATAAACAGTGTGAATTACTTTTGCAGGCATAAGTCTATATAGGTATCATCAAAATAAATTCACATCTGAATGACCTTATGTCAAAGGAGAAGACACAAAGACATAAAAAGGGGTAATAAAGACACCACAATGCATATAAAGCACTATCCACTGCCCTTCAGAGACTTCAGCTCTTTCTCCCAGAGAAGATACTTGCTTTATTATTACCATAAAGCAAGCTAGACCATCTATGCCTAAATTGGATTCCTTCTTCTATGCTGTTGTTTGACACCTTTTTGAGGACTTTCTTGTTTATTTCACTGTAAAACAAGAAGCAGTAAGTTATTGGGCATCTTGATAGTTTCTAGTGGGGAAAGGGGAAAGAATCTCATTTTGGCAAAATGTTACTTTATACAAAATGTAATGATTTATCCAGGTTTGTGTGTAACTCTACTATCTTTGAATAATAGAAAGCTAGAAAATTGAATGCAAATTTGGGTGTCCAGCGTGCCTTCTTGCCTGACTGCCTTCCTTCCTTCCTCCCATCTGCTCTCCTTCCATCTCTCTCTCTCTCCTTTCCTCTTTAAATCCGTGTGCTTTCTTATTTCTCATCTTAGAAAAAATTTAGCTCACATCGTCAGATTACACAGCCGACTACTCACACAGTTATCCACTGACCCCAGGACGTTCTTCCTCATTTCTAAGTGATTCTTAGCTCCTGCTTCACTCTCACTCTCTAGGTGGAGATTTCAAAGTTCATGGATGTGAGCTCACCAGCACCACAGCCTCTTCCTTCCTGGACCACCTCTCCTCCACCCCAGCTACTCCCCAAGCCAATCTAGTCACTCCCTGGCCCTGAGCAGTACTGGTAACCGCCACCCTTCCTGTCAGCTCAATTTCACGCGTCCTGCCCTCTGATGTTACTCTCAGTCTTTCCAGTGTGCCAACCCCAACAATTCTTTGACATGACAGCGCTCTTGAGGCCCTTCATCCTACCACTCTTTTACCATCCCTCACTCCTTTGATGTCCTCACTCCCCTCCTTATCAGGTTCAAGTCATTTTACACAGGTAGTCATTATAATCAGTCCTGTGCACATACTCTCAACCTGCTTCCTCCGTCACTTCACCATCCTTGCTTGGCCTACCACGACCCTAGTGAAACCCAACTCCCTGCCTACTCCATGCACCTGTGCAACTGAGCATGCCTGGAGAAAAACACCTCACCCCGAATGGCCTCATATTACATTCAGTGCCTTGACCCTCAGGGAGCCCTAAAGGCTGCCAGGCAGCCATACTTTATTTCTCTAGTCCAGCTACTCGTCATTGTCTCATGTGTCCATCCCACATCCCTCCTCCCTCCTCACACCCCTGGCACTCCTCCTTGGCCCTCACTCTAGCAGACAACCTCGGTTCATACTTCACTGAAGAAACAGAAGCAACTGGAATAGAACTTCCACAGGCTTCCCCATCTGCTCCCCTACATTCCGTCCGCTCATCTATTTGAGTGTATGAATTACCCATGTTCTCTCTGTCTGAAGCCAAATCTTCTACCCGTGTACTAGGTTCCATTTCTTCTCGTCTATTCAGAAAATCATAGCTGCAGCAATGCTCTCCTTTTTCGCTCAGATCATCATTTTTCCTCCCCAAATTACATCATTCCCCTCAGCAAATAAACATGCTGTTATTTCTCCCATCTTTTAAAAACATTCTCCACCCAACTTCTCTCATCAGTTACTGCTCCTTTCTTTGCTCCCCTTGTAGCAACTCCTTGGAAGAGCTGCCAGATTTCTGTCTTAGTCTCTCTTCTCCCACTCTCTCGTATGCCTACTACCGTCAGGCTTTCTCTCCCTCCACGTCACCAAAGCTGCTCTCGTACATGTCACCAGTGACCACCAAGGAGATAACTGCAAAGGTCAGTTAATCCTCATCATACTGGACCTGCCAGGCACAGTTGATCACCCCCTCCTCCTTGAAACACTGTCTTTATTCAGCTTCTAGGAAACCAGGAACTTCCTGACCCCTCTGTCCTGCCCCTACTTCACTGGGCTCCTTCTCAGTGTCTTTTGCTGATCTCTCCTCTTCTCTTTGACCTCTTAATGTTGGAGTACCGCAGAAGCTAGTCTCTACTTCTTTTCTTTGTCTATACTCACATCCTCGTTGATATCATGCTAATACCTTCCAAACGCAAATCCCTGTTTTCAAATCCCAGACTCATAAATCCAACTGCCTACTCAATGACATCTCCAGTTGGAGGTCTAATAGACACCTCAAACTTTATTTCCAAAACTGAACTCCCTTTCTTCTTCCTCAGAACTCTCCCAACTGCAGTCTGTCTAATCTCAGTTGATGGCAACTCGATTCTTTCAGTTGCTTGGGCCAAACCTTTGAAGCATCCCTGATACTTTTCTCCCACCTGCCCCCCATTCCACATTCAATCAATCAGGCAATACTGTTGGCTCTATCTTCAAAAATAGCTAGCATCTGACTACTTTTTGCTACTTCCATTGCTATCACCAAATCTGAAGCACTCTTATCTCTTTCAGTAGCCTTGTGATAAGTCTCCTCTTTTTGCCCTTCTATAGTCTACTCTCAACACGACAGATGGAGAGAGCATTTTAAAATATAAATCAGAATGTACTATTCCTTTGTACAAAATCCTGCAATGGTTTCCTTTTCATCCAGGGAAATAGCCAAAATCCTTCTCATGGCCCACAGGCCATGCGCTGGCCTTTTGTTACTTGTTTGACCCCATTTTCTACCACTCTTCTCTCTGTCCACTCCATCTCTGTCATATGGTCTCACTGCGGTTCCTCTAATATGTCGGTATAATTCCTTCCTGCGGCTTTTGCTCTAGCTGTTCTCTCTGTCTGGAATGTTCTGCCTCAAGATATCTGGTTGCTACTTCCTCAGTTCTTTCAAGTCTTTGTTCAGATCTTACCATCTCAATGAGGCTTTGTTTGTGAATCCTTTTTAATATGCCAACCTACCCTGATCTCTACTTTTCTTTTTTTTCATGGTACTTATTACTTTCTATATATACTTGACCTATATATTAGGCTCAGTCTTATTTTCTGACTTCTGCTAATAGAATGTAAGACCCACAAAGGTCGGCATCTCTAAATATTTTGCTCACTCACAGATCCTAAAGACCTACAACAGGGCTTGTAGGGCACGTCATGTGGTAGGTGCTCAATGAATATTTGCTGAATTAATGAATGTAGAAATGAGGGAAAGAACATAGGAAAATGAATTAACCTGGTCTCTCTGAGATATTTACTTAAAAACCCTTTTGCTGAGATTTCAAAAGAAGTTCTTTCCCCAAAGTGTTATGCCTGACACTAGAGCCTCTATTATTGAGTCTGTCTGGTTTCCTAATTAGAATGGGCTCCAAGTAGCTGAGAAATTCTCCCCCCCATTATACTACAATAAGGTGTTGCTTCACTTCAGCCACTAGTAACTATTATACACACTCTTGGGACATCATAATAAGAGCTTTTGGAAACACGGAACTAGGTGAGTGGCCTCATTTTAGGATCTGATAGAAAATCATAACGCAGAGCAGGTTCATCTAAAGCTTGGCCATGGTTCCTGTAAACCTGGCTCACCCCGAAAGAGAACCTGAGCTGATACATCATCTCAAATGGAAACTATGCAAAATTCAGTGGCTTCATGTGGTTTCAACCCCAAACCAGGTGGAACCTGAGGCTTTGGCAAAGGTTCACTTGAAATTCTTAACTGGGGAATGTAAACCAAGGGGGTAAATGTGGGAGACAAACAAAGTGAAATAAAACCTTTAGTTTTGAACAGCTCTGGAACCACAAACTTAAATCACTGCTCTTTAAACGTCATCTCACTCAGGCTTTAAACAAGTACAACCATTATTTTGAAAAATTTCCCTCAAAAATGAACCAGTTTTTTGTCATCCTGTATTAGAATTTCAGAGGTCTTTCATACTCACGTGGAGATCAATTATTATTTCCATCTGGTAGGTTGTGTAATCAAAGAACAAAGATGAAAAGGTGACTTACCAAAGGTAACTAGAGGAATGAACCAACAGAGATGACATCTCAGTCACAGCTGAGTTCCTTAACCTAAAAAACTGCTGCCTTTCATTGAAGGAAGCCAGAAAAATAGTCAAAAAGAAACAAAAAGGAGTTTCAAGAATCCTGTGGATCAAATGAGATTAAGTTTTAAAAGACTGTGTTTTTGATAATAATATTGTGCAAACCCTGAATTGACCTAGTCAGTGGGAGTAATTTATCAAAAATGTGGTTTGTATGTGTGCACATGTGCATACACGTGTGTGTGTGTGTGTGTGTACAGGATTGGAATACTTCTGAATTTTAGGAGCCCTTTAAATGATGAGGTGAAGGTATTCTAATTATAGGAAATGTACCTATATCCAGAGATTTTAAGCATCATAGATTTTTAAGAGACTTCCACAAATCCTATACTCTTCCAGATACAGATATTCCTTATATAAAACTTCAGAGGTGTTATATTAAGATTTCAGAAGGAAATCTCTAACACGATAATGAAGGATTTCTTTCCTGCCCCATTTCTGCAGTTTGTAGCAGTTTGACTGTAATTCTTAATTTGTAAGTCTGCTTTTTCATCATAGGAAGAAAGCTAGACAGACTTTGGAAAGACCAATTCAATACATCTTGCTGTTTAAATGACAAGCCACCACAGTCCCTTCAACAGACTAAGGCAAATGAAACTATGGTCTAGAAGTTCACAATCCTGGTATACGCTCAGAGGGAGAAACCCTTGAAGGTAGACACTGCATCTTCCAACTTCATGGACTAAATGTTAAAAACAGCCTCCACTACGTTTAATTCTAGAATAACTTGTCATTACTGTCCTACAGGTATCTGGAAACACATGATCTTTGTTTCTGGATACTGGCATGTTATAGCTGTTAAGGAATGTTAAGTCAGCTTAACATAGAACCAGTCTACCCTAGCACTAATCTCTAGCTTATATGAATTCAGTTGTTTAATAGCTTTGTCTCTGTTGCTTAAAAAAGCACGTTACAAAAGCACCTAGATATTTACATCAACGTCTCAACTAAATATAGATACCCTAAATATTGTGGATCAATTTAATAATAGTCAATCATCCTTTCATTCAACAGTATTTATTACTCCTGCTATGTGCTAACTCTATCTTAGACATTGGGAATACAGAGAGGAATGAGACCCTGTCACTGCCTTGAATGGTCTTACTGACTAGTGGGGAGAAAAGAAATAGAAACAAAGTTTGAATACAAATGTGGTGGGACTTCCATTTCCAGTCAAGATGGAGTAACTGGTACCAGACTAGTCCTCTTGCTATAAACAGCCAGAAAACAAAGTATATGAAGCGACTATCTCAGACATTGACCAATAGGCTGTGATCCCTGAGACAAGGGACACAAGTAAGGTATGTCCCACTAGAGACACTTTCTGGACTATGGCCCAGAGAGAGGAACCCAAGCAGAGCTGAGGATAGAGTGCAATTTGGCGAAGTGAGGTGGAATTTGTGGGGTGGAGTATGAGAGGAGAGAGCAACAAAGAGAAAGAGCTCCAGAAATATGTATGGGATCCCCTTGAGTCCCTGGCTGAACATTAAGCTACAGATGTGTGGGGTGAGACCCCACGAAGTTGGGCAAAGGACAACCACCAGGCAAAGAACACTTAGCAGGAGGCTGTGAGAAGAACAACTTACACTACACATGGCTGGGAGATATACAAGTTCTGACCAGCCATAGTGGAAAGAACTCATTCAACACACATGGGACATTCAGTAGAGACCCCAGAAAGGTCAAGCCTTAGGAGTAGGGTTCAATTAGCCCTGGAGTGTAGATCATTCTGGAGACAACCTAACACAACCAAAAAAAAACTTTAAAAGATCCAACTGATCTTCAAGTAAATTAACTGCCTGCCAGAATAAAACCCAATATTCTTTAAAAGAAGACACCAAAATCCAGACATTCAACAATGTAATATTCACAATATTTGGCAGCCAATCAAGTACTACTAGACAAGTGAAAAAGCCAGAAAATGTGACTTCTAATCAGGAGAAAAATAAGTCAACAGAAAGAGACTCAGAAATGACAGAGACGACAGAATTAGCAATTGAGGACTTTAAAATAGCTATTATAAAAATGCTCAAGAATTTTAAGGAAAACATGAACATAATAAAGAGATAAATGGAAACTATTAAAAAGGACCAAATAGAATTTCTGAAGCTGAAAAGTACAATATCTAAAATAAAAGGCTCTTCAAAAAAGTGAATACAGTCTCTGTGACCTGTGGAATAATTTCAATATCAAGTAGTCTAACACAGATGTAATTGGAGTCCTAGGAGGGGGTGGTGGTAATGGAAAAATATTTGCAGAAATAATGACTGAAAATTTTTCAAATGTGTTAAAAATATAAACCCACAGATGCAAAAAGCTCAACTAAACAAAAGCATGACAAATACAATGTGACGAATGCTATAACAGAAATAAACACAAATGTAAGCCTATGATGCCAGCCCTGGTGTTCTAGTGGTTAAGACTTGGCACTCTCATCGCCCTGGCGCGGGTTTGTTTCCCAGTCAGGGAACCACAGCACTCATCTGTCGGTTGTCATACTGTGGGGGCTGCGTGTTGCTGTGATGCTGAACGCTATGCCACCGGTATTTCAAATACCAGCAGGGTCACCCATGGTAGACAGGTTTCAGAGGAGCTTCCAGACTAAGACAGACTAGGAAGAACGACCTGGCCACCCACTTCTGAAAAAAAAATTGGCCCTGAAAACCCTATGAATGGCAGCAGAGTACTGTCTAATAGAGCGCCCGAAGGTGAGAGGATGGCGCAAAAAGTCCGGGCAGGGTTCTGCTCTGCTGTACACAGGGGCGCTAGGAGTCGGAATCTGCTCTTCGGCACTAACAACAAAAGCCTATGATAAACTTAATGCACATAATTTTCTGTGATCGATTTGTGCATTTATTTTTCTCCTTCCTTCCGCACGCAC
Organism: Ceratotherium simum simum; assembly: GCF_057802395.1. Classification (NCBI taxonomy): domain Eukaryota; kingdom Metazoa; phylum Chordata; class Mammalia; order Perissodactyla; family Rhinocerotidae; genus Ceratotherium; species Ceratotherium simum. Next base: position 17,081,742 of record NC_141930.1, read on the forward strand.
TCGGAGTCTTCATGAACTCCTCCACCTTCCTCCCTTACCAAGTGTCTAGATGATTGGGATCTGTGGTGATGAGAAGGGGAGAAGGCAGAAGTAGACGATGAAAGCATAGAATGAAAATAGAGAGAAACTCTCTCTATTGCCTCTTTGTGGTTCATTGGCTTCTTATCCACTATACATTGTTCCTTTCATTTTCCATTCGTGTCTTACAATTAATTTACCCCATACTTACTGTTTAAAGCCCCCAGGCCCTCATATCCTCAGCTCTCACTAGGGCTCTTCCATCAATGGTCCTTATGCTCATTTTGCCCCGTCCATTGACCTGCCTTTTAAGTGCCTCATGGTAAAACCCCATCTCCTTTCTCTACCTCAAGTCTTTTCATCTCCCATAAAACCCTTATTATCCTGGTTCCTAAATTTATGTCTCATTAGAATCTCAGGCCTGAATATATCATCAGCATTGGCTTACCAGGGAAGGAAGAAGCTTTAGTCTCTTGCAAAGGGTAGGGAAGCAGTTAGGGGACAATAAGCATAGAAGAGAAGACAGGTCTCTGGTATTACAGACTATCACATGAAATGCCTTTTTCCCACCTAAACTTTAAACTTTATGCTTAAGATTTCTAAGCAGGACTGCTAAGGCATTTATCCTTTAATGGATCTGTAAAAAAAAAAATGGCCTCAATAATAATACTTTTAATAAATAATGTTATAATACAGACCAAACCACTGGTAGACTGGTTTATAAATGATCATCTTTAACACTGTTTCTTTGAAACTAGGGATCTGCCTATATTTACAAACATCTATATCAATAAACATTCCATCTCAGTGGCTGAGAGAATCTAGGGTCAGTCTGAGTAAGGGAAAATAAAGTAAAAGCCACTTATGTTTTCCCCCTGTAGTCTCATTGCATTATTTTGCTGACAAAACTCAGATGAGAGGTATAATTCTCATCTGAGTGGTGAAGCAATCCTTGGCAGAATATAGTAATAGCATAATCTTGTAGAATCTGGTCATGTAATCTGAGAACTGGAAGTGAAATCCATGTCATATTACAGATGAGAAAATGGAAGCCCAGAAAGGTTAAGTGACTTGCCCAAAGTCACACAGCCAGTTAGATATGCAGCTGGGACAAAGTTCAGGCCTCCTGAAACACTCCCTTATACTGTCTTTATAGACAACGACAAAAATACATTTTAGAACTCTTTCCTAGAAAACTTATTAAGAGCGTGTGTTACTATTTCTCTCAAATGTTAGCGTTTGCTGGAATCCTTTCTCTCTTTTCATAAATATGGCATCATCATTTTCATAAAAATGATGAAGGTCTGACAGGAAGCCCTGACCGCACCAAGTGCATGGGTGGGCTGTCCTCTGATCCAGCCACTGCTGCTGGATCACAGAACACCATGTGGTGTGGTGGCTCTGCCTTTTTGGGATTCATAAGAGCTTTGTTCGGATAAAGGCATCTCATTTCAGGCACCCAATGACCAATGTGGCTTTTCTACTGCCGCCATCTTGTTATTTCTCAGCCATGAATGGTTGTACCATTAGGCCTCTAGGTGTCTCTGTAGTGTTCCTATGTCCAAATGATTATGGTCTTTCAGTGATCCCTTGTAACAAGCTATCTTTAAGACACATTGGTGCATGGTTTGGGGCTTATTAAAGAGCTTTGGGGATTATTCATTCATTATTCCATGGGGTCCTTGCCTTTCGTGGCAGTTCTATATGTACCTGGTATTGTCACCAGCCATGGACTGTAACCCACTTCTCTTGTCTTGCCCAAACTCTAACCCTTTATTTCTTGTCTTGTTTGACCTAATCCTCTTGTCTTCTTGAAAGGTGCAGATGTTCCTTTCTCTAACGACTTTGGGGTCTTGAGCTTATGTAGTTTCAGCTATGTTCCAGGAAGAAACTCTAAGTGACAATTGCCCTGGACCCAACCACTCTGAACCAGACCAGACCGGTCCAGACCACAACCACAAGAATGACACGAGCAGACAGGCAGAGAGTTGTACTAAAGCAACCTGCCTTCATTAACATCGCAAATTCTTCTCCTCTGGGAGGGGCAAAGCAGCCAATTTTAGATCATGCAATGTATGTAAAAGCATATATTCAAACCATGCATGTGCAAGCTCATGCCCACCTCTACATGCAGTGATGAAACTTGTCCTTTGAATATTCATTCCCAATCCCAAATAAAGGTACCCACCTCCCCGTGCTCGGGGAGCCATAGTTTTGTGAAATTATTCCCTATGGTCTCCATTTTGCTTCCTGCATGCCGCAAATAAAATTCAGCTTTGTGTGACAACTATTCTGGTGTAGTTTGATTAACTCACCAAGGAGTGGACTCACTTGGTCCGGTAACAGTCTCTCTCACTAAACTTTACAAAACAGATGCTAGGCCACAGGCTCCTCCTTGACATTTAAATCATGGGTCTATTTGCACAGGAAACTTTTAAATATTCAAATACTTAAGCAAATAGAAGAAAAATTGTATAAATGAGTTTTAAAATTTACCCCTAGGGAACTGGCCCCAGCCAAAGCATGGATGTCTCTTTTGGACAATTCACAAAGCTCAATATTTTTAAACCAGAAGTTGCAACTTTGTTTTTTAAACTAAAAAGGAGCATTTACTGTGCACTTAACTACTTGCAAAGTAATGTGCTAAATGCAATAAGAAATGAAAAGATGATACTCCAGTCTCAAAAAGCACACAATCGAATGTGAGGCAAAGATATGTAAATGACAGCATGGTACCAACAAGATTGAAATAAATATGAACCATAATTAAAGTATAAAGTCCCCACGCTTCTCAGATACATGCTATCTACGCGGCCCTGGGCTTGGTGCTCTACAGACACCTTCTCTTTGAGTCCCTCACAACAACATTATCAAGTAGATGTTGTTGTCTACATTTTACTGAAAGGCAACGTGAGGCTCAAAAGGCTATGCAGCTTGTCCGATCCCACACATTAGCAAAGGGCGGAATATCTCCATTGTCTTTTCATAATACCCTATTTCTTCTCTCATACTGATGGTCCTTGGAGGACCTTGAAAATGTTCAGACTTAATTCTCTACACAGTGGGCAACCACTGCACTGTCATTCATTCCACGCTAATGATCGCCTTTAATTTTCACTTGGGGGATGCTGAGGGGAGACGATAGAGACAACAATACCCACTCACGAAGCACTTTTTCTACTTTCTTCAATGTAGCAGGGATTTGCCAGCTCTTGGCACACCTACCTACTTAATGATAAAGAAAGAGAAGTGGAAAAACCAAATCTCAAGTTTATTATTATTATTTTGTGTGTGTGTGAGGAAGACTGGCTCTGAGCTCTAACATCCATTGCCAATCCTCCTCTTTTTGCTGAGGAAGATTAGCCCCGAGGTAACATCCGTGCCAATCTTCCTCTATTTTGTATGTGGGATGCCGCCACATTGTGGCTTGACAAGCGGTGCCTAGGTCTGTGCCCGGGATCCGAACCCATGAACCCCAGGCCACCAAAGCAGAGCACGTGAACTTAACCACTACAACACTGGGCAAGCCCCTTCAAGTTTATTATTTTAAGAGCCTGTGGCAACATTTGATATGCAATGAGAATTTTGAATTTTATATATAAAATATCTTTTTCAGAAGGATCAAATACGGCCAGAATTAAGAATTAGTGCTCTCTCTACTGTGCGAAAAATCTCCAAAATACTTAGAAAAAAAATCTCTCTTCGTGAACCTTCTTTTCATCATTCTCTAAGGATATCTTTTTCTCTCCTTTCAACAAGGGAATCTTAATAATGGCACAAATGGAACAGCAGGGTAGAGTCCAGTTGCCACCCTGGGGCTCTGAAATTACATCATCACTTAAATAGTGATGGCTGTAAAAAATCATCAAATGTATGTAATTTACAAACAAAAGATTAAAAAATGTTTTCATGAGGCCAACCCATTTTACCCTCCTGTGGCTCTCAGCATCCAGCTCTCCGAAGCTGCACGAGGGAGAGTCTAGACCAGAGAATAATCAGCATCTGGGCCCGCTGAATCATCAGAGCCTCCAAAAGGAGAATCTAAGTATTGGATTTCAGTGATTAGTCATTTTTATTTGTTAATATTTGCCAAATCGTGGTTGGACAGGCGAAAAAGTTGAAGCTAAGGCTAAACAAATCTAAAGGGAAATCAAATTAGAAAATTAAAAGCTGGTTTAAAAAAAGCTTTCCCTGTGTATGCTGATAAAATACTCCCAAAGTACTTTCCCATTCATCACGTCATCTGACTCTCTCAACAACAGGTATAAGTGTGCAAATGTACATTTTAAGTGTGCAAATGTAAGCTATTATCATTGCTCTTCTTTGTGAGGCACACGCACATGTCCTACTCCTGACTAGCACCAATTTCCACAGGGTGGGCGCTGTAGCCCGTGACTGGTTTCTCCATGTGCCTGGTACACTGACAGCATGCGTGTGTGTGTGTGTGTGTGTGTGTGTGAATGTATGGAATTACGGGCAGACTAACATTATGGAAACTTATTATCCACTTTGTGCATTTCTGGATTAAAATTTCCACAAGTAATAATAATAGTTAACATGCATGAAGCACTTTACTGAATGCTGGCATTGTTCTGAGCCCTTTATACATATGGAATCATCTAATCCTCTAAACAGCTAAGGAAAGTCAGTGTTATTACTGGCCCCCATTTTTCAGATAAAGACATTGAGACACAAAGAAATTAAGTTTCACAGTTAACAAATGGCATAGCAGGGATTCAAAGCCAGGCAGCCCAGCTCCCAAATCTGTGCCCCTAACCACTAAGCTACACTTCTCTCATGCGCCACTATCAATTAGAAAAAGAGAGAGAGTTTTCCATTTTAGGAAGACAAGACCACCCTTGCTGGTGATAACTCTTGAACTTCTCCCAAAGGCTCCATAAGTTAGGAAAGGCTCTTTTTACATGACTAACATACATCTCTGCCAGTTTTCAGACACCCATGAAGGCCAACAGCTCAGCCTAGTTATTATTACCATGTAGATGCATGGTCTCACTATCTACATGAGTCAGGGGGAAAAAAATCAATGTTTTGATAGTCAGAATTATTGTCTGTCACATTTAGGAGTTGGCTGTCACCGGAACAGTTATTCATACATATATATACACCAGTCGCCCCGTAAAACTCTGTCTTAATATTTCCATAACCAGAAAGTTCTTTAAACTAAGAAGAACTTCCAAATGAGAAATGTAAATTACATTCCTCCCCTTTCACCCAGAAGGGACATTTCAGCACTTACAAACTACTAAGCTGATACTGTATCTGACATTCGAAAGAAATTCCTTTATAAATCAATGCTTGGGGGTGGAAAAAGCAACTAGAAAATGGAATATTTCCCTAAGAGAAAGGCAGTCTTCCGACAGGCAGTGACAGAGAGCAGAGGGATGTCACTTTCTGTCTCTGGCCTCTGTCCGGGGGATGCAGACGACGGCAATTTCTCAATGCATTTTAGTGCACGATGAGCCAATCAACAAGGTATTAAAAGCAACGGTACCCATTCCAGGGGAGTTAATCTCACACATCTATTTTTCTAATCATAAAGATTATTTGGAGTCAATCCTTCACTGAATTCCAACTATAAGTATATAATACAGTACAAGCTATTTTTTTCACTTCTATTTTGAATGCTTCACCCATTAAAGATATTTCATTCTGAAGCTTTTCTTAAAAATGCACTGAATACATAGTTACAATCCGAGTGATTCTATAGCATTCCTTCTTTGCAAAGCATTTTTGAGTTTTTGCCAACCATCAAAAATACACCTTGGGATTAGTTTACTGGCAGAGGCATAAAACTACAAGAATAATGAGGCAGAAATCAGGTGCTGGGAATAACATAGTATGATGGGAACTGATGATTACCACGCAATTCCTTAGCCTTTTAATATCACAACAATAGCAACAGGTTGCATTTGAGTGGTTCCATACATCTGCTCCCTCCCAATGTACTTATACATTCTTTATCTTTTAGTTACAACAACCCAGTGAGGAAAGTGGGACAAGTACATTCTAATTTTGTAGAAAGTTACACAGTAAACAAAACGCCTAAAAGTAGAACCAACTCACTACAGTGTTCTTTGGACAGCAGAACTTTGTGACTAGTTATATCATGGCATACTTATCATCAGGAGACATACTGAAAATATCTGTATCCCTTACAGCACGGGCACGGACTGCTCTGAATGCTGCTAGTCCTTCTCCCATAGCTACTGTGCATTGCTGAGCATGATCATGCCTGGCAAGACCCAACTCCTATGAATATCGTAGGATGGATTTAATCTGCTGGGGCATTCTTACTTTATGTAACAAATAAACACATTTTAATGCCAAAAATGCATCAAATCTTTTTTTAATAAAACTGTAAAAGCAAATAATTTCTAAATTAATTTTATGGTGAATCCCATTGTAAGAAGCCATGCTTACAGGCTTTCTTTATTTTGCAAGTAATGTATTTGCTTAAAGTAGCACCTACATTTCAGATGTTACTGTCAACTGGCTATGGATAATGGACTTAGATTTCTTTAAAGGCTGCTATAAAATAAACAAAAGAAAATGAAACACTGTCTTGAAAGCTTGGGAACTTCTGATGGTGCTAGCCATTTGTTTGGAAATATTTCGGTTACTTTTTTATTTTTAAATAATTATTCTCCAGCCAGCCCTGATGGCCTAATGGTTAAATTTCAGCACTCACCACTTTGGTGGCCCGGGTTTGGTTCCCGGTAGCAGAACCACACCACTTGTCTGGCAGTTGCCATGATTTGGTGGCGGCTCATGTAGAAGAACTAGAACTACTTACAACTAGGATATACAACTATGCCCTGGGGCTTTGGGGAGGGAAAGAAAAAAGAGGAAGATTGGCAACAGATGTTAGATCAAGGCAAATCTTTCCCTGCATAAATAAATAAATAAATATTCTTTCTTAAAGGCCCTATAGACTAACTACCTTCTATTTAAAAATAAGGAAAGCAGAAATCACTGAAGTTCATGTGAGAATCTGCCAAAAAAAGGACTCCTTCAAAACGTGCCTCTTTCCATTTTGATAGCCATAATCCACATCAGCTTTCAAACACATTTGCACCACCCGCCCTATACCCTAGATGACCAGACAAGATTCCCTAGCAATTTGAGAGCAAAAATCATAAAACAGATACAAATTCCTACTGTAATTCATTTTTATTTTTACGTTTTTGTATATTCTACAAGAGAGAGAAGGACCTTGTCCCTGAATATATACATGCACCTGAAGACCAGTGGTTTACCAAAATTGAACATTAAGTTTTACAAATTCTCTAAACTGCAGATGCCAATGTAAAAAGCCTACAGTGTTCCAATTCTACTATTATGAATACTTGTGCAGCAAAAACATCCTCAAAAAAAAAGCCTCAGTCAATGACTTATTTGTTTTAAGTCTCATTAACGCAATAACAACAGAATTAATAACAGGATTTGACTCTGTCACCTAATTATTCCAGGGATAACTTTTTAGAAAATCTAACCTTCATTTGCAATTGTGATGCCCTCTTGTGAAATCTAAGCAGATGAATGAGGTTAAATTAGGACACCAGCGAGAGAAGGGACCTAAAATTGAATATATCTGCCACTGGTGGCACTAGGAACTCAAGATTGCCACAGATCAAACGCATCCTCTGTAAGCAGAATTAATCAGTCCTAAAAACGCCCTAACATGGTACAAGGTAGCATTTCTTTTCAGGAAGTGCCAACTTTCTAGCGAGAAATATATTCCACCTTAACGTCAGAATGCTGTTCAAAATTATCCTACAAAAAAGGGCACCCATTTAAAACACCTGGCCTGACGCTAAGTTGTGCAGTTACATTCTGCTTCTTGAGATTCACTGTGCTCTAAGACCTGGACACTTTTTCTATCCTAAAATGTGGCTTAGTGATCTTAAACAAATGTTGTGAGCCTAGTGTGGGCCATTTCAGCACTGGATGGAAAGATCCTGCCCTTCTTATTTGTTTTCAAGATGTCTTGGGGTCTATCTTAATGTGAGCAGGGCCCTTGGACCTTTCCTAAGAAGAGTTACCACACAGTAATCTCTTGTAACACTTGTGGTTCTGGGCACAGAACAGGACCATTGTGTGTGCCCTGATTTCATTTCAGTGATTGTCCCAGTAAAGAATGACATCATCCCATTCTTTTTTTGTGATCTCCACTTGTGTGCCTGTCCCCCAGCCCCCACCCTCATCATAATTAAACTGCTCTCCTCCCCACTCTCCACTTCTCATCCCCAGGGGAACAGCTATTTTCCTCTTAACTTCCTGCCTGAATGTGTCATTATGGCAAGAGCAAAGGGTTTTCCTCCAGTCGATCACCATCCCTGGAGTTTGCTTCCTCGCCATATTAGACAAAGCACTATTTTGTTGGCAGCCAAAGCATACTGAGAGGGCCATCTGCTGGGACAGGTCTCAGTCAGCCGAGAATGGAGAGGAGCCAGCTAAAGGTGGCACAGCCTGACGGGCACAATGCTTCTCATCCCATTGGAGGTTGGTATTTTCTTTAAACACAAACTCATTGGCTTTGAGGATGTGTTGTCGAAACAGATCCATTTAACTACATACGTACACGTGTGCGCATATGTATACTTGTACATACTAACACTTGCTTTATCACTGAGATTTGTACTGAAGACTCGTGTGAAAGTATTTAGTTTCAGAGGGGTGAAAGGATGATACAGGAGAAGACAAGAGAATAAAAACTGGCATTAGAATGGAACCAAATACAATGGCTGTGTGAAGGAAGGTATTGATTGTTTTTTTTTGAGTGTTATCACTTATAGGGAAAAAGGAAAATCAACCTATATATTGCACATCCATGTAATGGAACATGATGCACAGATTTAAACTATGAACTAGGAAAACAATGTAGAAACTGTAAACTGTTTTGATATAAAGGCAAGGGAAAAAAAATCAGAATAAAATTGTGCATTCTCCAAGTTTTCAATTATGTAAAATATTAGGTAGTACCATATGAAATTGTTGCTTTTGTAGGTCAAAAATAGTCAAAGAGCAGCAATTTTCTAGGATTCCACATCATATACAGTCATATAGAAAAGATTTATGGGCTTAGGTTAAGTGTGTGTGTATTTTTTTAACAAAAAAAATTCATAGTAGGTAGCTATTATACTGTTTTTACAATAAAGACGTTATTTTAACTGACATTAGGATTTTATGTGATAAATTGCTCTCTTTAATGAGAAAAGTTAAGGGTAAGAGTGATCACAAAGAAGAAGTGTCTGCTTCTTAGCATCCTCAAATTCAAATCTTAACATCCTTTTCTTTTTTTGTGTGTGTGAGGAAGACCAGCCCTGAGCTAACATCCATGCTAATCCTCCTCTTTTTGCTGAGGAAGACCGGCTCTGAGCTAACATCTATTGCCAATCCTCCTCCTTTTTTTTTCCCTTTTTCTCCCCAAGGCCCCAGTAGATAGTTATATGTCATAGTTGCACATCCTTCTAGTTGCTGTATGTGGGACGCAGCCTCAGCATGGCCGGAGAAGCGGTGTGTCAGTGCGCGCCCGGGATCCGAACCTGGGCCGCTGGTAGTGGAGCGCGCGCACTTTAACCACTAAGCCACGGGGCCGGCCCTCAAATTCAAATCTTTATATGCCGTAACAAGCTTTAAATGCTTATTGGAAACCAAGACGAGGATAATTTTAGCAGTTTTTAGGGTCCACATCTGAAATTGAGTCCCTGAAAAGACACAGTTTACTGCTATAGTCTATGGACAATTTTAAAAAATCACTTAAATTTAAATTAATGTGTTGAATATAACTTAATTAAAGTAATATATAAAAAAGTAAAGTACCAGGAGGCACAGCTAGGGCATGCTTATGATAAAATTTTCCATTGCAAATAGGCATCAATAGGGCTAGGAAAGGTCTTAATTTCCTTACAAACAACACGGGCGCTGTTCTAAGTTATCCCATCTGTGTGCACCAAACCTTGTCTGACAGTGCAGTTTTCGAGTCCAGAAGGTACAATAGCGGCCATTCAGATTTTGGCAGGTGTATTTCAAGCTGAAAACCAGGCTCCACAAAAAATAACAGTCTGTTCCACAGGTGTGAACATTTTTGACAGGAACCCTCAAAATCTCCCCCAAGCTGTGAAATTTAATTGTCCTTTTGGTGTCTTATTATAAGTGAATATGACCTATCTCTCCTTGGAACAAGAGAGAATCTTCTGGCAATCGGACAGTCGGGAGACACTTGGGCAGTTTCTGAGATTTGCTTATAACATCTCCTCGTTCTGTTTCTTGCATTATATATTTTGGAGGTGATGCCAAGCTCAATGAACTGTAGGTAAACAGTTCTTAAAGCCGGAAAAATATTAAATAAAAGAACTTTATACCCAGATGACATGAGCAGAGAGGCAATCAAAAATACACAGAGCAGCATTTTAAAACCCCAAGGCCCATTACAGTGGTCCTTATTTTACAAACCTGACTATCTGAGCACACACAGAAAGGACCCATTTCTTTCTACAAAATTTACCAGATGGGAGGATTATGGATACATGAATACAGATGTAGTGGTGTGACATGACTCAGCTACCTATCTAATCCAGCTCAAAGGATGGATGAGGAAGGGCAGAGATCTCTGAAGCTATCAGCTGCTCAGACTTTGAATTTTAATTTTCCAGTCCAAAGATGGAAAAAGCAGATGGAGCCTGCTGATATAGGGGGTCCACAGATTTTTAAGAAATAAATATCGTGTGTGTTAAATTTGAGCAAATGATTCTAACTTGATCCAATGTTAAAGTAAACACATTTCTATTTTCTCATAATAAGGATATGCTGAGAAATGAAAAGGATATAATGCTTAAAGTGGTAAAATTACCCCTTAAAGGGAGAAAAGTGTGAAATGAAAGATTACTGGCCAGATAATAAACAATATGGCATCCCAGAAAAGTGGTCTCTTCATAGCGCAAAAGAAACTAAGACAGATGCTTTGAGAAATCAGGTCCTCAGTGATCTCTTGAGAAGAAAAAGGGTGACCTCTAGTATTAAGGGTTTTCCAGCCTCTTCTATAGTTAATTTTGAATGGCATTATACTGAAGGCAAACCTCTTTCCTACAGAAAAATTGATGCATGGGCCTAGGTTCACAAAGAAAAGGTTTGGCAAACTGACTCAAGAAGATGAAGAATTCTTAAGAAGTCACAGCTCTAGTGTTTACTGAACTTGTTCTTCAAGAGAGATCTTTCTTAGTTTCTGTTTTGTAGTATTTTCCTTTCCTGTTTGGAGTTTTGAGGGAAGGAGACCTAAACTTCAATTTGTCTTCTCTTACTGTTGATTTAGCTTATGGATAACGAGCATCCAACACATTACTGGTGATATCCCAGAACACCTGCAGACAAAGCTCGTAGAACTATAGAAAAACTGCCAATGCTCAGGATTTTACGTCCATCCCAGTCTCCCACGCACTTTCAGCCATTTCCCTTCTCCATTTGCCATTTGTAGTGTGAAGACAAAATATTGAATTCCATGAGTATTAGAAAGAGAAGCTGGATTATAAATCAATCCTCAAAAGATGAACCTGAAATTCAGGTCAGACTTGAGGACTTTGTTTTGTTTTGTTTGTGTGATCGCTGTTTGGTGATTATAGGACTTATTCCAAGCCAACCTGGGCCAACACAAAGCTTAGAATGAAAATCAAGCAAAGGGCAAAGATTCTGAAGAGCTACAATTCGAAACCAAGAGGAACTCAACAGTTTCCAATGCTTCAGTGTTGGATGGGGATGGAAGGGAACAACTTTCAATACTGACATTTGAGAAAAGACTCATGGGGATGTAAACTCATATAAATCAACACCTTTAAGAGTGTTCTTGCAACCAAGGTTGTATTGCTGAGGTGGGTCTCCGTAACTCTCCCCAGCCGCACAACACTCTTGGCACTAATATTTATCTGTCCAAGGCAAGAAACTGTGAAGGCCAGCTGTGAACAAGACAGGTGACATTTGTACACTTTTCACTCCTGAGAATGTGGATGACTGAGAGTACCTGGTCTGCCATTCACTATCCCTCTAATTTCCCTGAGCTTCCTGAACAGCTCACGACATATTAATAAAGTTATATGATTCTTTAAATACCCATTTTTCAGATGGTCCTTTTGTCATTCCAGAAGACTAATTTCATGAAATGGCTCCGTCACATTTAATGTCCCTTTTAGCCCTCTCAGCCAAGAAGGATGTGAATGCTGCAGGAAGGTGCAGGACTATTGACAACTCAGTTTTTTACAATTCCCCATCCGTGAAATGTCCCTCTCTTCAAGTGACATGGAGTGCTCGGGGTTTAATTAGTGCCTTGGTTTAATTAATCAAGAGATAAATATTTGATATGAGTACCTTTGAAGATTTTCTGCAGTTACTCTGTCTTGGAAAACCTGCATGTCATTTGCCAAATTCACCTTCTTCAGATGATGAAGTGACAGTGCCGTCAGAACCTACAATGGAGGAAAGCAAAAGTGTCCTCAGTTGCATTTTACCAGTGATTTATCTTTCAGATGCTGCCCTTTCACAGCTTCAAAGAAGGACATCATTAGGAATAATACTCTCCAAATTTCATCCAGACTGATTTTCTTACAATCACTCGCAAGAGACTTTGAAGCATTGTGGGTAAATCGGTCCTTTTGTAGAAGTTTCCATTTGACTCTCTCTTCATCAAGGGAAAGATTTTCCATTAGATTCATTTCACATTATTCTTTGACTGGATATCATAAAACCAATCAAGAATAGTTTCTTTTTAAAAATTTACAAAGTGTTCCAAATTTAAAAGTTGAGTGACTTCTAATTTCAGGTTATGAGACCTATTTTAAAGGAAAATGTGCTGAATCATGAAATCTTTTTTTTTTTTTAATATTATTTATTTATTTATTCTCCCCCCAAAGCCCCAGTAGATAGTTGTATGTCATAGTTGCACATCCTTCTAGTTGCTGTATGTGGGACGCAGCCTCAGCATGGCCGGACAAGCCGTGTGTTGGTGCACGCCCGGGATCCGAACCCGGGCCACCAGCAGCGGAGCGCACGCACTTAACCGCTAAGCCACGGGGCTGGCCCATCATGAAATCTTCTAAAGTCGCTACAAGCTGTTATTTGATGAGGAGCAAAGTAAGCATTTTCAAGTGGTTAAATTTGTTTCTATTCTGCATTTATGACAGTTGAAAAATATGTGACTAAAATCATCTTAGATACTTTAAATAAGAGGAAACATGCATTTTAATGTATTAAGTATTTGATGAAGCAATCTTGCTGCCCTGAGCAGCACATTTTAACATATACATATTACATATAAATGTGGATACAACATAATATAAGATAGAAGAGGAAATATAAGATATATAATATATATCTTAGAAGGAAATATAAGATAAAGAAATATAATAGGAAAATGACAAACACTAACAACTCAAAATTTCCTTTATACGTAAAAAACATGTCTCTTGCCCATGTAACTATTAGAGTATTTCATTCGGAGCTTTCTTAGCTCTTCATTGGTGAATACAACTGTATGTTGGTACAGAGTGGAATCTCAGAGGCAGAGGGCGTAGATTATTTCACTCAATACAACAGACCTGGAATCTCTCCTTGTTCTGAACTGGCCCTGGTGATTCAGGGTAAATGTGGGCAGTGCCAGGTCCTTCGCTCTGTTCTGAGAGCTTCCCTCTTGCAGCGAGACTGCTGCAGCCCGGCCTCCCTGGAGCCGGCCTCCCTGGAGCTGGCCTGTTGCTGCAGGACTCTCCCTCCCACACCACCCGTATCATGTCTCTTGGCGTTCCCAGCAGGAGCTCAACGCCTCCACCCCTGTACGCCACCCACTGTAATCTGGCACACCCAACCCACTCAGCCTTTTGGCCACTCCCCTGTGCTTCTCATCCTGGGAGCTGGTGAGTTTTTACATTCTCCGTTTCCATTTATCTGATAATATTACGAATTATATAAGAATCACGCAGATTTCCACTTCTTAAATGTGTTCCAGGAGGACCTTAAATGTTTGTGTTTATAATTATGCCATGGCACCTCATGATTTCCTGAAGTCAAAGTTCACATCTGAATGTGAGGCTATAAGTATCTGGCTGTGGTCATGCTGGCATAGCCTAATGTCAAAATAATAACATCCTTTCTGCAATGATTCTGAATCTACTACTGAGAGCAGCAGACTCTGCAATTCAGTGCCTGAATTCCAGGCTACAGCATTCATTGGCTATGCGACCTTGAGTGAGTTACTTAATTTCTCTATGCCTCAGCATCCTTCACTGAAAAATGGAGGTTAAAAATAGTATCTACCCCATAGGGTTGATGTGAGGATTACACGCAAGCATCCATGTAAAAAATTTAGAAGAGTATGTGGCACATCAGAAACGTTCAATAAACATTGGCAACCATTATCACTTGTGTTGAATTTTTTTTAGCCAGTAATAAAGATACAACGTACCCTGTAATGGTAATTTGCAATCAAAAGACATTTTCATGGAACGAGACCAGAGTTTTCATAAAGTTTATAAATGGAGACTTTGATTTGTCGTCATTAAAATGATAATGCGTGGGAGAAAAATATAATAACTTAATTGCTATAGGCTATTAAACAGAGAACAGAGCAGCCTAAATACCTGCTTGATACATGTATGTACGTGAGAGTCACACACTTCCTCCTGTGCTGTATGAAGTTTTATTTGCCAGACTATATAGTAAGGTGACGGGAGGACTGAGCCACCACAGTGCTTAGTTCCATGGTCTCGACCCCACTGGATGTGTTGCCTACATCCTTTCTTCCTTTATATGTGCCAACTGTAACAATTCATTATAAATAGGCATAGCCCTGAACGTGCAATAGATATTTTTTATTAAAATATTTCTCTCGGGCGGCCCCGTGGCTTAGCGGTTGAGTGCGCGCATTCCGATGCTGGCGGCCCGGGTTCGGGTCCCGGGCGCGCACCGATGCAGCGCTTCTCCGGCCATGCTGAGGCCGCGTCCCACATACAGCAACTAGAAGGATGTGCAGCTATGACATACAACTATCTACTGGGGCTTTGGGGGGAGAAAAGAAAAAAAAAAAAAAAAGAAAAAAAATATTTCTCTCTTTTCTTTACAATTTCATTAATGAACACTTGGTTAAAGTGAATTTATTCTTTAGTTTCAGCAAAACGCATCATCTGGCAAATAAAATTAATATTATTAATTTTAACCTATTAATTCTAGTCTAACCAATAGAATATTATTGGTTTACAGTTTTGTTTATATTTAATTAGCAACTTATTTTGGATTTTTAATGATATAAATATAATTCTATTATTGTGGATTTATGGTTATACAAATATAATTTATGCTTAGTTTTTTGGGGGTACTTATTTCAGTAACATTTTAGTAGATAATAATGTAAATCAATACTGGGGCTCCACAGTCCATTGCTTAGGTTGACAAATGCTGCTGGACGGTCTCCCTCAGCCTGGCTTCCTCAAGGTCCTGCTTATGAGACCCTCTCCATGCTTCCATTTCTACTAGAAAAATCCACCTTGATTCCCTCTACATATTCAAATTCTAAGCACCCCTCTTGGATCAGCTGAAACCACTCCCTGACAACCTCAATTTTCATTTACATCTCTCATCAGAACTCCTACAACACTTAAAATCTGTGCCACACCATGTAGCATTTAGTTATCGAGTCTCCGCTGTTGCTGCTGCTGCCTGCATGGGTGATGGTCTCGTCTCTCCGGACAGGTTTTAAGATTGCTGCGCGTGAGGATTGTATCTCAGGCTTTGTCTGCATTTTATTTTCTACTCATAATGTGGTCCTGGTAACTACCATGCACTGATTGAGCATCACCGTATAGTCAGGATCTGAGTCACAGATTGATCTGCGGTTTGTTTTGGTGTTTATTCAAGTTTTGGTCAAAAATATCTAATCTGAGACCCTGAATGTTTCCTGAAGAAAGCACAAATTGTCGGCCCACAGCCCTGAAGCTGGGGCACCCAAACCTGAACGGATCAGGGACTCATCGGCCTACTTCTGGACATTTTGCCCTTTTCTTTTCTTAAGCCAGACCTATAATGTTTCTTTTTCTTAAGCCAGACCTACGCAGTGACTCAGCATAAGACTCAGGTGTGCGAGTGTGTGCGTGTGTGCATGTGCGCGTGTGTGCGTGCGGGGGTGTGTGTGTAGAGGGAGAGCTCATATGAGTCTCGGTTTCTCTGTCTTAAAATAAAAGGATAAGGTTGGAAGACCTCCAAAATCTCTTCCGGCTCTAAAATTCTATAAAACATTGGCATGTATGCACATTAATTTGACATTAACATCCACAAATAAGTGTGCGTGCGCCAGAATTTCACCTGCTGATAATATGTCGGGAAGTTAAGCTCGATGGTTTAAGAGCTGTACTTTAAAAGTTTGGTTTGGCTTCTGTCTCTGTATCAGTGTGTTATTGCACTTAGCACTTATGAATCCATGCTCTAAAGCAAGTAGATGATTGAACTTAACTTTCTTGGCTTTCTCAGTTGTTCAGAAACTGAGCTGCATTTCCTGGCTCTCAAACTCCGTAACTTCATCAGATTTTGCTACAGAGAAATGTCATTAAAATAACAGTCCTCAGTGGAAAACACTAACACCATTCATAGTTAGTGAAATGCTGAAACCAGTAACTGATATTTTTAAACCGTGAATTAGAGGCATTTTTCTATACTGTACATATATATTCATATACACATTTGGATAGATGTGTAAGGGAAATGTTTATTTTTCTTAGGCTGTTGTCCTTCAATTGTCTCCTAAAAGTAGCTTTCGTCTTGTTGCAGACATGTATTCTGTTGTTGCTCCCTTCACCTTGGAAAGTCATAACTGGTTCCAAGCTGCTTTCCCTAAGGAGTCATTGGAAGGTCCAAAATGTCCTCATTAGAAAACTCACGCTGAACCACACAAATCTTGCCATTGTGGATGGTGCACGCATGTGGGACTATTACTTCATGCAGAATGACATGAGACCAGAAAACATGTGGACAGGAAGCCAAACCCAAGAGAGAGCTGGGGAGCTTCCAGCTTTCCGTGGAGCACAGAAATGGAGCAAAATCCAACAATATTCTGGACTCAGGTGTCTGGGGGACCGCACAGCTGCACCCTATCCACTCTTCAAACACTGTGTAGGAGAGTACAGTGGCTCAGGCAGCACCCAGTCTGGAGTAAATCATCATGTCAGCAAATCCAAAAAGGTTGTGAAGTTGTAACACTTGCTTATGAAGCCAAGACTTTAAATGGCTTGAGCAACCTAAAAGTGGAATGGCCAGCACCATATATGGAAGTTGAGTCTATTCTTCCTACTTTCAATTGTGCTAATGGGAATTCTCCCAAATATATCTTGTTCCTTCTTTAAATAATAAACTTCCCCATGTTGCAAGCTCATCTTATTCTAAAGTATACATTTGGTAATTATTTTGTATAAATGAGACAGTAACTATTCCTTTTTGGGACTCTTCATTTTTTTTTTTATGGTAGAAGCATTTTAGCAAAAATAGAAACCTTTTTCATCATTTCAAAAGCCAAAGATAATTTCTGAAGTTTGGGGAATTTTGAAGTAAGCCATCAGAAGCCAGATGGAATTCAGATTATAACCAAATACTATCTTTCTGATGAGTGATAAAACTCTTTATATTTAGAGGTGGAAAAAGCTTCTTAAATCTGTTTTTAAATGTGTTGATACAGTTTATGAACCAGAAAGAAATATTAAACGACTTTGTGAGACTAGCCATGAAGTCTGGGGCTAAGCCCCTTTCATAATAAATGGTATTTGCTCTGAAGTGTTCAGGTGGGGTAAGAGCTCAGAAATCCAGGAAATCCGATCGAGGCTTTGCCATAGAAGATTAAGTGCTGAGTGTAGAAAGGGTGAACGGGTATAAGAAAACTGAGGTTATCAAGTAATCAGACCTCAAAGACTTAAAAAGTCACAGCTTCCTGTCTGCCAATCAGATTGTTTTCTATTCATTCTAAATCTTAAAATTCTTTCAGTTGTCATCTTTTAAACATTTACAAATACTACCCACCTCTCCTTTCCAATTACACACATTCAAAAGTATGGGAAGAACTTCTCATTCACACTGAAGAAAGTAGGCTAAGTAATGGCCCGGTAGGAAATCACTTTCTTTGCTTTGGTCTTAGAAATGACCTCCTTTACTCTAGTCTCTGAGGGGTCCCCCAATTCAAGAGAAGTAAAAAAGCCCCAAGAAAAAGGCTGCTTCTTGATGAATAACTATAAATTCTTTATGAATATGTGTTCTTTATTAATAAGTATTCTACTAGCCCACAGATCTTTTTTCTAGTCTCTGGCTCATTTCTGAAGGCTCAGAGGAAGTACAAATTACTCTTTTTGAGGGTATACATAGTAACTGGCAAGACTGCCCTAGACATGGCCTTCCTGTTGAAAAGTTAATGGGAAAACAATTCACTCAACTGCAGGGATGCCGATGAAGGCTCAGAGCCCAGCGAGCCCAGATATTGACATTTCTTGGGGGCATTGAGCATAACAGGGAGAGCCCAGTCTTTATGTTTCTCCTCAACATTTCCAAGAAAAATCTGACAATTTTATACTTTTTAAAAAACTTTTCATTTTTACTTAATGTTGCAGTCTAACCGCTTACTGACATCACAACCAACATCACCCCAACTAACTCTATCTTCTTGTATAAACTTGTACCTTTCTTGTGGTATGGTATTCCATGATAGCTACCCAGTTGCTCAAGCCTAAAAACTAATATTATAGACATTCCCTTTTCCTTCGTTCCCTTCATTCAGTCCCCAAGTTGAGAACGTTCTACCGTCTAAATATATCTGGAATCTGTGCCCTGTTGTCCACCTCCACGGCTCAGGCCCTGAGCATTTCTCACTTGTATACTATAAGAGTCTTTTAATTGGTCTCCTAGTTTATAGTATTGTCACCCTCTAGGCCTTTGCCCAACCTACACTCCAAACTGGATGGCAGATGATGTATATAAAATCTTCCTAGGGCCGGCCCTGTGGCTTGGTGGTTAAGTGTGCGCACTGCGATGCTGGCGGCCCGGGTTCGGATCCCGGGTGCGCATCGAGGCACTACTTCTCTGTCCATCCTGAGGCCGAGTCCCACATACAGCAACTAGAAGGGTGTGCAGCTGTGACATACAACTATCTACTGGGGCTTTGGGGGCAAAAAATAAATAAAATCTTTAAAATCTTCCTAAAACATAAATCACATCCACTCTCCACCTTCTTGATCCTTCCTTGTCTCTCCATTGATTAAAGAGCCATCCTGAAAGCGCCAGACCTGGGTGAGTTAGGGAGCTTGTGCTACATGATTGAGATGGGTTTGCTACAAACAAAGTCTATTGAACCAAACAGTGCCTTAGTGATGTAATTGACTTACATTTCAGTCCAACCTTATATTGATGTGAACCTATAAAACAAACTTTTTGGATCATGAGCTAATCCATGCATGAGTTTGAGTTTCACTAGAGTAACAGATCCAAACATCTTAGCACAAAGCACCAGAATACTCATGACTGGGCCCCTGACTAAATCTCCAGCCCCCTTAGTTTTGACACTCTAGCACCAGTTGAAACCAGTTCCCATCCCCAGAATTTCTCACATTTTCTGCTCTCCAATGCTCTTTCCCTCTGGAATGTCCTTCCACACCCCTGCTGATCCTTTAAAACTCACACAATCAACACCATCTCTGTGACAGTTCCTTTGACTTTTGCTAGGAGATAAACACTCTGGCCTCAATTCTGTCACTTAATCTCAACACACGTCTATTTTTGCAGGTATGCTGTTAAGAAAATTATCTGCTGTTTTGGTCTGTTTCCTCAGAGTAGGAACTCTTCTAGGGCAAGATAATAATCTTATTCATCTTTGTATCACTAGTGCTTAGCATAGTATGCAATACATAGTAGATGCTCAATAAATGGAGCAGAATCAAAGATGAAAAAATAGAGGCTATGGAAAAGCCCTAAAATTGACTGAAACATTGCTATTTTCAGACACTGTGCTAGACATTTTACATATCCTATTTCCTTTTAGTCTTTCAACAATCCCCTCCTTGGGGAACGTAGTATTGGTCCTATTTTACAGATGTGAAACCTGAGGCTGAAAATCTTAACGATCTTGCTGCTGGTCATGTAACCAGGTAATGGCAAAACCCAGCCGCAAAGTTTCCTACAGTGATTGAGTATTCCACTGAGGCTAACGTTGAGATTATGTGGCTGATCTTTGTAATTAAATTAGCTAGAGTATAGAATTTAGTGTTGACAGATCAGTTTTAAATTTAGGGGTAAAGCAACTAGACTCCAGTCTCACTTTCAACTTTAATTATGGCCTTAGAAGTTCTTGGAAGCCACAGAGAATTTTAAGTGGGAATTGTGATTTAAAGGAAATCTTAAAAATAGACACAGTTTTATAATGTTTGTCATGTTTGTTGAATAAATAATGAATAAATAGCTCTATTGCATTCTGAAATTTGATATGAAATCTTTCCACTTGGCCCATTTTGGATATTACACTACCACATAAAATACTGAACACCAGATAGATACAACAAATGTTAAGATTTCAGGATAATTAAATATGTACATATATAAACTAAACTCTTCCATATACGTGTGTATACACAAACACACACACTTATACATACACACTGTATGTGGTTTTCACATCTGTTTATCTAAAGATAAAGACAGTCAAGCTTAGTGGATTAATCATAGCACTTACAGTGCGCAAAGTAAGAGGGCTCGCTTTTCTACATTATTGCCAATTTACATCTCTTAGTTTCCTTACTTGAAATGAAGACAGTAATTTTCTATATCTCATAGTGCATCAAGTTATAATCATGGTTTTACAAATGCAAATTGTACAACTACCCAAAATAGAACTTTATATTCATGGCTTATTCAATTAGCAAATCATACTTTCTATGTGTTCAGAAACTGTATCTTAGCGTTGTTCTAGACTTTTAAATTCACCTTTCTTAAAAGACAATTTCTCAAAGCAATGAGCATCATCCCTGAGAAAAATACTACGAACTCAGCATTCTTTACAGAAACATCGTTTAATAGCAGAGCTTTGCGTTTCGCCGGTGCTTAAGAAGTTAGTGTCCATGTTCCTTGAATATTTAGACCCTTCAGCTATGCAGTGAAAAACTTGGTAAGAATTCACATGTCCACTATAGTTAACAGAGTTTACAGAGTTTACACAGGCCAGTGCACCGTTTCAAGCCTACGCTGAACGATGGGATCTGTTTCATAGTGTGAAAAGAAACTTCCAACAATTGCATTTATTTGCCTGAAATTGAGAGCACTGGAAGCAGAGAAATTCAAGAGCAAAGTTGTTGCATCGCTTCTGCTGCCGAACAAGCCAGGTGACTAACCAGCGCTCCTCCAGGGTGGCGGGATGTGTGTGCGTGCCTGGCTGTGGGTAGAACATTCAGACAGGACCAGGACGCAGTGACAGCGGCCCATTTCAGCATCTCGCCTGGCTGCTATTTTGCTAACTGAATTGTCAACAGAAACCTCATTCTCCTCCTATCACTTTTAGGAAGGACCCAATTGGGTGGAGGACTTTGGCCAGAAACACACTTTCCATCATCTAAGAATCTGAATGAGGGAAACCATTCTAATGAATAAATAATATGAAACCGACAAGGGCAGTAAGGAAAGTCTGCTTCCTTCCTCTTGAACGCAAAAGCAGAGCATCGTACTTACAAAAGCCGCCTTCAGAGTCTCCTCTAGAGAACCAGCTCTGGGAACTGGGAGCATGCAGAGGAGCAGAGATAAGGTGGCAGCGGGACTTCCTTCCTCCTCCTGAGGGCGAGAGTCATTGTTCCTTATCTCCGCTGACCTCCGAGGCGCGGGGAGCCAGGAAGGCCTGGCCTCTGACCCTCCCTGCCCTCCCCTCTGGCCTCCGCGCCTCGGCTTGGGGTTTCCTATTTGCCGCTAGAGCCGAGCGGCCCGACAGCGGCCCCGAAGATTCAGTAGGGACTGTCTGCGAAGTGCTTGCAAGATGCGGAGGGTTATATAAGCCCGCGTATTATTATCATCACACACCCCCGTAGAACCACGGCTGCCAGACAAACAAAAGGCAGTTCCAAGAAGAGGAGGAGCAGAGGCAGAAGTTACACCGGGGGTGAATTTCGGGACACTGCTGAACTGGCTGGAAAAAAAGGCAACTCAATATGTGTATGCAAACCTCGGCAAACAAACAGTGCGCTGCAGCTGGCCGGCCGGCGGCGGGGCAGGCCCGGGGAGGGAGGAGGGGGGACGGGTGGGAGGGAGTCAGGGTTTCCAGGCATGCTGTTCCGGCCCCCCCCCCCCGCCCCGAGCACCCGGCACAGTAGCTGCCTGTGGCAGGATGGAGTGGATGAGGAAGATGTGGTGTTTGGAAAGGCAGGCGGCGTTCCAGGGACCAAGTGCTTAGTAAATACTGATGTTTCTTAGACTCAGACCAGGTGCTGCTGCTGTTGCTTCTCTTTACTCCTGGTCTCCTGTTTTCCTAAGCATGATTTGCTGGGAGTTCCCTGTGCCAGGGCCGAACCCTCTATTTTAATCCTCTATTTTCAATCTCTCTGCTCTTTTCTTTGTGGGAGCGATAAAACCCAGCCAGAAAGTTCTTTCCCAGAGCTCGGGGCTGAGAAAGTTCTGATTCACTCTGAGTACCCATCCTCCCTCCCCGACTCGCTACCTCCTATTTTCTTTAGATGATTATTATCCTCCCCTGTTCCCGAAACTGCTCCCCAACGTGTAAGGAACTTCCTCATCCTGGCGTTCAAAGCCTCCATGTGTCTCCACACTAATTTCCCACCTCCCATCCGGTCCTCGCCTCACCTACCAGCACATTAGAATATGAATCATTCTCTAAAGATGGCCTTTCAGTTCCTGCTTCCTATCCTTACTCACATCCTCCTCTTCACCCTGGAATGTCCTCACTCCCATTTCCTTCCAAGCTCAGTTCAAATCCCATCTTGCCCACAAAAGCCTTCCCACGTTTCCCCTCTTTTCTCCTGCTTGACTCTGCTTCTCGGTTGTAATTCCTTATGTGTTGGCTGGCTTCATAGGTTGGGTGCCTTGTGTGATTCTCCGGGGTGGCCTGGGACCGGGGCCTGGGTGAAGCTGGCGCTTAATGAGTGTTGGCTGAATTTACCTGATCTTACCTGGGCCGTCAGTCTCGGAGTGAAAGGGGCCTGTGTAACCGCCACGGGCTCAGGTGCGAGCTGCCACGTGGTGGTGAGGTGTTGACGTTGGAGCTGTGCAATAGGCTTATGAGGGCTTGTGATAGCCTTTGCTTTTGTGTATGTTTGGAAATTTTCATAGACTTAAAGAAAATAAGAGCTTTATAAAGCGTGGAGAGGAGAGTCTAAACGTCACCTGAGTCTGCTAACATTAGGACGTAAGTTCGTGAGGATAACAGGAATGCTGGCATTAGCGCGCCTCTGCTACTGCATATTAGAGGACCTATAGAGTGGAGCTTACTTAATAGAATGCCAGGAAAATTCCCAAAAGGTGAGATTTTCAGAAATCACAGACTTCTGGGATGCATTTTATGGGGGAACTCCTCCACCATTGAAAGAATGCAGGCTATCGCAACAGCAGCTCAAAAATGAACAATAGCTCTCTGCTGAATTGTTTTACGATATGGGGTGAAATACAGAATGTGAGCTGTCAGGTACTGAATTTCTTCTGGCTTAGTATTAGAGTGTTCTTAATGACATTTCCCTTGTTATTCTTTGGTGAAAGCAACGTGCTTTAAATTCCATCTGTGGTGGTTGGATCGACCGCGGTGTCATTTAAGAGACTTGGGGTGTGTCTACACAGTACATGCTCTCCATTGCATACAGACGGTTCAGTGAATTAGAATAATTTTCCCACCTCCATTAATTTGGAAGAATAAAAACCAATTCAGGTTCTAAAGAGCAATTTTAGCCTCAAGTTCTTCTGGTTTTAGCTTCAGAAATGACACAGGTCTCATTACAATTTAGGAGTTCAAGTATAGGATCTTCCCTCATTTTGTTCTGCTCAAGTCAGAGCCATAACCTTTACAAATAATTGGAATTTTTACCAATTATTCTACCATTGGTGAAGCTACCATTGGGGAGTCCCTACTATGTTTCAGGCTCTGGCCAGATGCTTTACATGCATTCTTAACCTAGCAATTGTCCTAAAGTAGAGCTGTTTTTATCTTCACTTTACGATGGGAAAACTGGTCATACAGCTTAGGAAGTGACAGAACTAGGATTTGAACCCAAGTCTGTCTGACTCCATAGTCTATGGTTTTTCCATTCTGCTGAAAGCTGGAAGGAACCTGAGATAGTATCTCATCTGCTGGTTTCCAAACTGGGTTCCAAGAAGCCCTAGGCTTTCATGGAAGTGCTTCAGGAATCTTGGGGGAGGCAGGGATGGGGAGGGAGCAAATGTGAGGGGGAGGCCAGGTCAATTGGGCTTAGGTTTCATTCCTTGGATTCAAACCAAGAAGCTTCCTTTCTATCTGTTTTATAGGGTGACTTTAGATTTGGTTTGAAACAAAGATTTTACTAAAAAAAAGTTTAAAAACTCTTGATCTAGTTTAAGTTCTTCATTAAAAAGGTACAGAACTTGAAGTGCCTTGCCTAAGACTTTACAACAGGCCCAGCAGTAACTCCAGATGCCCACGCTCTGCCTGGAACTACTGGCCTCCCCGTGTCCTTTATCTCTTCACTTGTGAAATCACAGGGGAAGTGAGAGAGAGTCTGGGCTGATTGTGTCTCCTGACAGTATTCTTAAAAAACGAAGGCAGGGATACCTTCACTTCGGCAAGCTAGACCATTTTTTGGCCCTTTGGCTGTATGTCTAAAGCTGGTCAACATTCACCTCGTGACAAATTAAAATCAAATGAAGAATTAAATATGTAATTTGTCTGGATGGTTTAGGGCTCTCTTCATCTTGTCATTCCATTCACAATGAGTAGCAAAGGATACTTCTGCATGAATCATCTAGCTAATTATATACCCTCGGCTTGAGAGTACTCTTGCTAGAAAACTGTTTATGCCCCCACGTTTATCAATCCAGTCAAAAAACCTACTCTTTTCAGGAGACACAATAGGTGTGGCAGAGACATTACTCTTAGAGGGGTCAGGTATAGCCAAGGGAAAGTGAGCATGATATAATCTGACATAGTTTGTATGGATGACTGGCTTGTAAGGCCTAAGATTTCACATGCTGCCTTGACATCTTTGAGCCTCACAGGGCACCAAAGGCCTGTGAGTTCCTCTGCTTTCCTCTGATATGCCCCCACCCTCTGAGTGGGAAAGGCTCCCCACCTGGCTAGTTCTCCAACAGCTGGACCAGCTGCACTCCATTGGGTCCTCAACCTGATAAGTTTCACTTGCCTGCCAGCCCACACAATCTTTCAGACAAGCCAATCACATCCCACTCTGGGAACCAGGGTTCACCTCACCTTCTTGTTACTACAAAGCCTGCCCCTCACAGCCTCTTCTTGTTCACTCTGTTCCTGAATGCAACCTCCGTGTGGTCCTACGTGGCATGTAGTGCCCTCCTGCCCCAGGCTATTAGTATGTGTGACCAATAAACTGCTGTTTATCCCATGTGTCTAGTGTCAGATGTCCTGTGTTTGATCATCCCAGAACCCTGGGGCAGGACTCCATCCCTCACCAACAGGGTGAAGAGGAGGCGGATAACACAATGACCAGACATTAATACTAATACTAAACGGAATTTTCAGAGAACTAGTGCCAAATATCACATCCTTTGCAGTTTTGCTAAGTGTCAGGCTATTTGCAAATAGAAATGAATTTTAACTGAAATTATGTCAGCTGGAGCTGACCTTTATTAATTTCAAGGCCCCTGAGCTTTCCCATGTGCTCTTTTTAATTT
Organism: Ceratotherium simum simum; assembly: GCF_057802395.1. Lineage (NCBI taxonomy): Eukaryota > Metazoa > Chordata > Mammalia > Perissodactyla > Rhinocerotidae > Ceratotherium > Ceratotherium simum. The sequence goes on from NC_141930.1 coordinate 17,107,659, forward strand.
TTATTATTCTCACCTGGAGCTTTTTGGGAGCAACAGTGTTGTTCTCTTTCCTGGGATGGCTTAACTCTAGTCCTGCCTAAAGACAAAGGAATAAAACGATGACGCTTCCATTCCTGTCATTTAAATCTTTACTAACTGCATTCTTTCAGTAAAATGTAGCAGAACGAATTTTTCTCATCTCCACAGACAAGAGATTGTAATAAACAGATCTTTTTTGCCGTCTGAAACATCCTAATATTAATATATTTCAAAATTCTCAGCCCTGGAAACAAAGCTTTGGATGTAATTTCTTTTCCTATTCATGAGATTTACAATAGGAAGGTCATGTTTGTACTAGATTTTGGTTTGAAATTAATCTTCTTTTCCCCTCAGCCTTTCTATAGACTCCAGGCACTTCATTATTCAGTCATTTCAAAATATTAAATGCTTGTCATTCTTGAAGAACAATCTAATCTTCCCTTTGTGGGTGGGGAAACCAAGCTATGGAACTTGCAAATCATTACCAGGGCTAGTAGATCACTCTAAAGGTTGTGGCTGCCCATTGAGTTGCTTTCCTCCACATTCTTGGACTACAAAGTAAAATTGTAAATTGTTTCATAAGCAGCACGTATGGCATCCTCCCACCATTAGAAAGTATTAATTAAAAGCTCATTTGCGTTCTGCCTTATGAGAGAAGCTTTATGGAGTACATAAATATATTCGAACTCCACAACCAACCTCAACACTGAGGCTGTACTATGGTTACCGCCCGTCTCTTCTGACCTGTGCCTCATTCCCATCAAAATATATTCGTAGTTGTGTTGAACAAGGGTTCATTTAAACCACATCTGTTGCTCATCAAACCTCTATTTTAGGAGTGGGGAATTCTTTTTCAGAGATAGATTCTGTCTGGAAGGTCTATGGCAGCAAATAGTTCTCATTAAATTGCACAACATTTTACCAACATATATACAGTACTCGCTTTTATGTGATTATAACATCCAGGCAAACCCTGCACCCTCATTTCAAAGGATTCCTCACTTGACTAATTCTAAAGAGTAAATTGATTTTCTCATCATTTGTTGTGTTTGACAATAGAAAGGCTGACGTAGCAACATTGCTAAAATGACAGCTCGTTTCTATTCAAGGGGAAGGAATTTGTGTTAATATTCTTAATGACTGGCATCTTTATGAGAAACATGAAATCATTTATCCTTAGCAATAACCTGCCTAGGATTAAAAAATCCTTGGTACTTAGAACGGAAGTCATCTGTCAGGAAAAATTATTTAGACTGACACAAATTAACTGAATAAATTGGCTTGCTAATTATGATGTGTATATTCAAGTTTGTTAACATCAGTTTGAACTGAAGAAGAATTTGGAGAGGATCTTTCAAGAAGTAATCTGAAATTCTGTTGGAGGAAAAGATAACACATTTATTTGATAAATTCCTTTCACATTTCCTAAAGAATTTCTGGAAATGATTTAAGGAGCAAGGACATGTAAATCAAGAGAAAACACATTAAGTAAGCGTGTATATGCCTTGCTTATTTACAGCAGTAATAATACCTTACGGAAAACCTGAGCAGCATGTTCATTGTGATGCTCTAGATTCTAAAGAAAGAAACACTAGAGTAGTTCCAACCCTCAGAGCTGGCTTGGCTGGAGCCCATGGGACATCTCTAGAAGAGATGAGGCGCTTAAGCCAGCCTTCAACAAGCCATGTACAGAGCAGTCCGTGTATTCTGTAGAAGTTGTTCCACTCTTAATAGGCATGGTGTTGCACACCAGTTAACAAGTTTTTATTGGAATCTCAGTCTTCTTTTTCTCACCAGTTTCACAGCAAACCTTCATTTAGCTCTTTACCAAAAAGCCTAGTAAATTGTGGGAAGAAGCCACTTCACCCACGCTAGGAATTTAATTAGTCTGGAAAAAAAAAGGTGTCAATTGCAGGAAAATGTAAACTCCCTCCGTGTAATTAATGACTAGGTTTTACTGTTTAGCATTTATATGGAACTTTCTTTTGAGAGACAGCATCGATTTTGGAAGACAAATTGATTTGGGTCGAAATCCTAGCTCTACAGGTGTGTGATTTTTTTCGTCTAATTCCCTTACTTGTAACTAGAAAGATGAGTATGGGAATAACAGAGTCTGACAGTGATCAGCAGCCCAGCATGTAGTAGGTACTTGGTATCATTCAGTTCCTCCTTCCTTTTCTGAGTCTTTTAAGGCGCTCCTGGCCTAAGCTCTAAGTCGTTATTTCCTTGAGTGTGTAAAAAACATAGCCCTTTTTCCAGTGAGCATTAGCTGAGGGGTGACCCTGAGAACAGTTGTCTAGGTTTCTGTGTTTAAATATAAATCTTAAGTGATATCAAAGGAAAACAATAGAGATGTCTTTAAAAAGACGGTGATAGGGGCCTGCCCTATGGTGTACTGGTTAAGTTCGGCGCACTCTGCTTTGGCAGCCCTGGTTCGAGGGTTCGGATCCTGGGTGCAGATCTACACCACTCGTCAGCCATGCTTTAGGGGCCACCCGCATACAAAATAGAGGAAGACTGGCACAAATGTTAGCTCAGGGCTAATCTTCCTCATGTTTTGCTTGAGGAAGATTAGCAACAGAGGTTAGCTCAGGGCAAATCTTCCTCAGCAAAAAAAAAAAAAAAAAAAAAGATGGTGATTGATAATCATTAATATCAATCTGATATTATAATAACATAACATAATCTGAATGTTATGGTTGTGACTTCAGCCCCAAGGACAAACAGTTATTCAGAGGATCAGGTAAACTCAGGGTGTTGAGGTTGGGGTTAGCAATCTTAAGAAAGCTTTCACTAGAAAACAGTGGATTAAAGAGATATAGAAATTTCTAAATAAGGCAACATCCAAGAAATTTAGTATGTGCTGAATCCAGTTTGTCCCCTCCAGTCTTTTTGTGAGAAGTGGAGGAATAAATTGCAAACGCAAAGCATATAATCAGAGAGCAGGAGCTGGGGCAAAGCATGAGAGCACAGACTGGGCAGAGAAGATGAAGGAGAGGCAGGAGGTGTGGGGAACAGGGCTCTGGACACAGCTGACTGCAGAAGTTGCACACTCTGAAAGATACTGGTAGAGGATGTGCTGAGAACCAAAGAGGAAAAAGCCTCATTCTGCAGAATCTGCAAGTACCCATGTCTGGGACTGGCAGGTGCATTAGTAAGAAGAACCAGAGGCTAAGAGCCCAAGCCGGAGGCAATGGTGATGGACAGCACAGGGAGTGATAACGGGCAGTGCCTGAAAGGAATTGCTGTAATGCTTTAAGCTGGTGCCAAGCTGAGTAACCCGAGACCCAATGTGTGATTGACTTCCATGAATGCAGTTTTCACCCTGAAATCCCCTTACATTGCAGTCAAGTTAAGCTGTGCACTTAAGGTGTCTGTGTGCTGTGCTGGAATGCTCTGGCTAGGACAAAGGCTGTGTTACTAAAGAAGGAAGGAGGTATGCGAATGCGGTCGTCTTGGCTCACCTAACCATTCTTGTTGGAGGAAAAATGTGTATACAAATGAATATTATCGGAAACTTTGGAGTGGGAAAAATCCAGAAAAAGGACAGCTGGAAGTCCAAAGGGCTTCCCTTAATGACTGTCTTAACTGGTTATAGCAAAGAGAAAAATCACGAAATCCAACCAGCAGTGAGATTGAGTGTCACTTTTTGTCATATAGACAAGAGATTATAATCTAAAAGAGGTTATCCAGGCAGTCAAAAGCCACATCTGTCAGATTATTGACAGAGCAGTTCAACTTTCCAAAGACTGGCTTAAAATTTGTTAAAAAAAATGACATTTGTTTTCTTCTTTTATTATTATTTTTTTCTGGCTTCGAAACCATGTGCTTTGCTGTAAAGCTGACATTTGGCAAATTCCACCAACTTGCTTTTTAGCTCTTGATTTTAAGTATTTAGATCATGACGTCTTAAAAGCTTTTTAATAGAGGACTCCAAACATCATTCATTCATTTAACAAACATTCATTGAATGCTTACTGTGTACCAGGGGCTGCTGTTGATGCAAATAAGATGTGGTGCCTGCTCTTTCATACATATGCTTTTCCATACACACTATGTTCCTGGAAAGAATTTTCTCAATTGCAGAATGTAAAAATTACTGAATATTTGGAAAAGAAATTGGTTAAAATATCAACTCAGCTTAAGGAAAAAAGGGAAAATGTGGGATAAAGACTATGTAATGAACGGTAGGGGTCTGGAGTGGTCCATGCCCCTAGAGGTCCATCACCTCAGAGAAGTTGGTCAACCTCTCAGACCCTGTCTCCTTGTTTGTGTGATGGAGACCACGAGAAATCCATGTCACAGAGATGTTGCAAAAATTAAATTGGGTAATTATATAAAGCACTAACTTGCACGTGGCAGGTAGGTACTCAATAAATCTTAGCTGTTGTTATATGTAATATTAGTAAGTAAAATATAAGCATCTTTTTCAGTCATTTTGTTTTGTTCTTTAAGAGAATGTTATTTTTTTCTATTGCTAAATACAACATGAGCCCTAGAAGTTTTAGATCTGGTCATTAGGAGTATGAAAAGGCATGGGGATGTCAAGAAGATATACTGGAAAGAGTACTGGTTCTGGAATTTTAGGACTTGAGTATCTGTGTGCAGAATGTGACTCTGCCATTTAGTAGCTATGAACAATAATGATACAAGTAACCTTCACAGCCTGTTTCTTAATCTGAAAAGTGGATCCAATAATGCCTGTGCTATCTACTTCATTCAAAGCATTATGAGAATCAAATAAAATAGGGTTGTAAAAATGATTTACAATAGATAATATGATATATAAATAAGAGTTGTAGTTAAATAATTATGAGTTTTCCCTGAGCTATGGTACAGATTATTGATGACTGATTGGCAAAAGTTGTGATTGTGGTTTATAAATACTTTAAGTGGAAATTAAAGGATTCAGTTTATACAGAAATTTCAGTTTATACAGTTTATACAGAAATAGATGACAGGTTTGGAGGAAGTGGGGAGAAATAGAAGACCTGGATTCTTCAGTTTGTCTCTAATCAGCCCTATTATGCAAATTATTTTACTTCTCTGTGTCTCTGTATCTTTTTAAAAAAATTTGTATTTGAAAATAATTATAAAAAAACTGAAGTTTGGAGAGTTGAGCTAACTTACAGAAAAGTTGACAGAATAATAGAAAAAACACTTGCGTACAAATTTACTCAGATTCATCTATTGTTATCAGTGTGTATATATATATATATATATTTTTTTTTTCCTTGAACTCTATGAGAGTAAGTTGCGTACGTCATGGTCTTACACCCCTAAATATTTTTCAGTGTGTATTACCTAAGAACGGCGCTCTGTTTCTTATTCTTTAAAAGGGGCACGGGGGCCGGGCCAGTGGCATAGTGGTTATTAAGTTCGTGAGCTCTGCTTCAGCGGCCCAGGGTTCGCGTGTTTGAATCCTGGGTGTGGACTGACGTACAGCTCATCAAGCCATGCTGTGGCTGCATCCCATATACAAAAAAAAAATAGAGGAGGATGGACATGGATCTTAGCTCAGGACCCATCTTTCTCACACAAAGAAAGAGGGGTGCGCCACAGGTACTTGGTTGTGTGACATGCTCCACAGGGTTGTCAAAATCAAATGAATGTTCGAAAGCACTTTGGAAAGCGTAGGTTGTTATATAAAATTGAGGGATGTGTATTTCATAAGGGAAAAATCAAATTACATAAAACCTCAGAGGACTTACAATTCGTAGTAGAGCACAAATTAAGAAAGTCCATTGTCTACGTGCGTGACAAGCTGAAGATTAGAGGGAAGGGTCTCCGTGACGAGTGAGAGAGACGAGGAAGGTGCTCTCACACCGGGTGTCATACCCGTTGAGTTATATTCCTCCTCCAAGGGCTTGCATCTTTTTGTGTGTGCTGTTTTTCACTTTAACGGTTTGCCATTTTATGTGGTATTTTTGGTGGAAATTACGAACGTATTTGAGAAAAGGTCACAGAAACTCAAAGGCACTTGCTGCTCAATGGCAGAACAACAGAGCTGTAAAGAGTTTAGTAAGAGCTCAGCTTTACTTCTTCTGGTCCTCCCTTTGAGTGGTGAAAATGACCTGCTTTATTTTCATTATAGACAACAACTGAGATGCAAATAGGATACGAAATAGGGAAGCATGTTTTACATAAGTGTTCAGTGCATAGGCTTAGTTGGAAATAGTATGAACAAAGTATTTTTATGGACCAAAGAAATAATTTTTCATAGAATCCTTTTTCAGCATTCACTGTAACAAGGCTTAGCTATATGACTAACAGGTAATTCTTCCACCACGTTATCTTCATACTCTCAACAGAATTCTCCCCTTCATCAGAAGTTGTAAAACTGGTAAGCCTGATTTCTTTTTTTTTTTTTCTGTGAGGAAGATTAGCCCTGAGCTAACACCTGTTGCCAATGCTCCTCTTTTTTTTTTGCTGAGGAAGATTGGCCCTGGGCTAACATCTGCGCCCATCTTCCTCTACTTTATGTGGGACGCCTGCCACAGGCGTGGCTTGATGAGCGGTGTGTAGGTCTGCGCCCGGGATCCGAACTTGCGAACCCCGGGCCGCCAGAAGTGGAGTGCACGAACTTAACCACTATGCCACCGGGCTGGCCCGGAGCCTGATTTCTTTATAATTCTAACCAGATTTGCAATCACATGCTCCAGTTGATTGAAATATGACCAATAACTTAAAAATATGAATGAAAATACTGTTTTTCCTGCAACATATTTGTCATTGCTCTGAAAATCATAATGGATTCCTTTGGATACTTACAACAACAACAAAAAAGGAAATCTAGAACATGTTTTAAAAACAAAACTGTTTTTCAAAAAGTCAAAACCACAGTTAAGTATTCTAAGTTAATCTTTTATTTTGAATGATTAAATTGTTATTCTTTATAGTACAAAATGAAAAATGTAAGTGAATGACTATGAAATACATTTATAATTCAATAATGATTGATTTTATTTCTTTTACAAATAAATCAGTTTTAAACATAAATTATATAGATATATAATGGTATGTCCACTCATGTAATTTATTAAGCTACGAAGAATATTGCTCTTATACTTCTCTTGGGAAAATTCCAATACCTAAGGAAGTATTTCAAATGTTTATTTCTCAGTGAGGTGATGTTACTGAGGAACAGCTCAACTGTTCAAATGCAACAGGTTTCCCTAATATTGAGAAAACGTGGTGTATTTTGAATTACTTGAAGCATGGAGCAGTGAAGTTGGAGTTGGAAGACAGGGCTTCTAACGCTGATTACTCCACTAACTAGCTCTTTAGACCCGGGCTTGTGCTCTGGTGTGCAGAAATGGTATTAACTGCTTTGCTTACCCAAATATTACAGTTCCAATGATTTAGCTCAAGTGAAGATGTTTTGAAGCAGTAATGATCAATACTGTCGTCATCGTTTGGGTCCCGTTCTTTTGGATAGGTTAAAAAATGCCCCTTCAAAGAAGTTTCTCTATAATAAAGCTACATACTTTCAGACCATCTGTAGCAATAGTGCTTGCATATTTCCATTAGAATGGATTTTCTGCAAGGAAGACACCTGAACAATAAATTGGCTTTTTCTGGTATTTGTTCCAGTCTCAAGAATTCTCTCCAGTACCTGATTATTCATCATAGCACTCAGCAAGAGCGTCCATGGTCACAAAGAGAGCTGGGCTCATACCTCCATGTTAGGTCCTAATGTGCAATGGACACGTGAACTCCCTTTAGTCCTGGTAGAATTTCATTGACTTACACTTTTTGACAAAGCCTCCCTTGTAGAACTCTTTGGTAAGGATGAGTTTTGTGATTTTAGGCAGGTCTCTGAACACCCCCAGGCCTCAGTTTCCTCGGATGTAAAATGAGGGATTTTACTCAGATGATCTCTAAGGTATACCTCTAAGATTCTGTGATTCTTATCTTACATGCCTTTCCTGGAAAACCTATCCCAATTCTAAATTATTTAAGAAAACAACAAGAAATAAGATCGAGTAGCTTTGACAGAATGTGCGATAATTTTCTCTTTCTTCTAAGTAATTTAAAGTGTCTCATCTCACTGGCTAATTGTCCTACAAATGAGAATGTGACTCTTAGCCAAGGAATTTTTACAATCAAATCCCACTACAAAAAAAAAAAACCAACCCAATATGATTTACTATGGAGGTTACAGGGCATTTTAATTTATGTTATGCAGCACATAGTGAATATATTCATTCAGGTGGGACAGGTCTATATATCTGGCACCATCTCTGAAATTCTGGTCTAGCCATAATTTTACAGGTCCTTAAAAATGGAATTGTCACAATCTCCTCAGTTCGGCTCTCAAGAGAAATTAATTGATAACATAGAATCCTGAGTGGCTGGCGTGTGAGTGACACCCAGCTATACAATTTCACATCTAATCAAGGAAGATGGGAATTCTAGTTGGCCTATTGTCTATTTGAATCTGTTTCTGGATGGAATCCAGCTGGCTCAAACACAGCCCTGGAGAGTGATGTGGGCAGAGGATGGAAAAAAAAATGTAAGCCAGAGAACTAGTGCATGAGATAGTGCCTTCCCCATTGTCAAAAGAATTGTCTGGTCTAGCTGTGGATTTGCTGCTGATTAGTTTCCTAAGATTTCTCAATGACTAAAATGCAATTTTCTACCCCAGTTGTTCTTAAAAATCTATGAAGAATAGAATAGCAATAAATGCAAAACTGTACTGTAAGAGCTAAAATTAAATGACAAGATTTTAAGTGTTAAGAGAGCACCTATGAGAAGGAAATTATTGATGGTCGGAATAATTAGTAAAAGAAAGTTCCACGGAGGTAATGGGGGTGATTTTCTGTTCAAAGATGGGTGAGGGCCGGCCCCGTGGCTTAGCGGTTAAGTGCATGCACTCCGCTACTGGTAGCCCGGGTTTGGATCCCAGGCGCGCACCAACACACCGCTTCTCTGGCCATGCTGAGGCCGCGTCCCACATACAGCAACTAGAAGGATGTGCAACTATGACATACAACTATCTACCGGGGCTTTGGGGAAAAAAAGGAGGAGGCTTGGCAATAGATGTTAGCTCAGAGCCGGTCTTCCTCAGCAAAAAGAGGAGGATTAGCACGGATGTTAGCTCAGGGCTGATCTCTCTTACAAAAAAAAAAAAAAAAGATGGGTGAGATTTGGGCACCATGATGGGAGGGCAGCAGCCCCAGCCCAGAAAACAGTATGAGCAAATGCTTAGCAGTAGAAGTAAATGATTTAAATTCAGGAGATGCTTGACTAGCTTAGTAAAGATCAGAAAGTATATAGGGGAAATGGGATGGTTATAGTGGAAAGGATTATGCAGGTCCTTAAATGCTGGTGTTTTATTTAGACTGCATGCTGTAGAAATTGGGAGATGGCTGTTTTAGAGTAATGGAATGACATGATGAAAACGGTGCTAAAGGAAGATTAGTTTAACAGTCGTGTGTCAGATGAGTGGGAAGAAGAAAGAAATCAAGTGTAGAACCCACTTTAGAAGCATGAGGTGATGGAGAACTGGATGCAAGTCCTTCCCCTTTCTCCCAACCCTGCTTTTTAGTTTCAAGGAGAATGTTTTATTTCTTTAGGCTTGTCTTAAGGGAAAAGCAGAGTTTGCCAGTAGAGGAGAATAATGTAATCTAGATGAAGGAACGGCAGAATAAATGCAAAGAGGTGGTGGGTGGCATGCTCTTGAAAGGTTAAGCAATTTGCTCAATATGACACTATTAATGGTAGCCAAGTTCTAGAATCCAGGTTTCCAATGTTTTTTCCACTGTACCACCCTGCCTCTTTTTCCTAATTATAACACGACTGCCATTATTCAGCAAATTTTATTTCATTGTCACTACATCTTACTTTTTTACTTGCTCAGCAAGAAATGTGATTTACCTGAAGCCAATGAAGTGGTCCAGTGGGGTATTCTAAGCTTCCAAAGGGTTTATGACAGTGGCAGAAACGATTGTGGGAACACCTCCAAGTCCACTTCTGAGATTACTGTAGTGGTAGATCAGAATGGTAGATCAACAGATAATGATTTTTGGAGCAAAACGGCTAATGAGAATAACAATTGTTATACGTGAAGCATATACCTCATTTTCTCTCTATTTTCTGTCCATATTTTTGTGTCAAATAAATGTAACTCTCTGAATGAACATGTTTTGACTACACTGATTTCTTTTTTCTCCCCTTCCTCTCCACTTATTCATTTTTCTTTTCTTACAAGGACCATGCTTCTCCAATTCAAGAAGTCATTGTATTTCGGAGATGGGTCTAGAAGCTGAACATTTAGGAATAGAATCCTGAACTGAAATCTGATTTAGACAGTCTGAAATTAAGAACTTTAAGAATATCAGCTTACGTTCTGTACCCTCATCTCCATGCAAACACATTAGCCCATTGACCTAAGTGGGTACCAGAGGAAGAAATCTGATCTAGTATTAAGCTTGACAGCTAAGCCCAACTTTTATGCCTATTGCCAATGACATTTATTGACCTAACTATGACACTTGTGAATTATACTTTTTCTTCTTCGTTCATTGAACTGGATGTCTCAAGAATTACCAGTTCAGTCATTAGCCATTAATAGCTCCCAAATATAAACTGGCTCATGCCAATTAGACCCTCATGCATGGCAACCTGAATGAGAAATAGATTACAGGTGCTGATACTTAGGCTGGCATCTCTCCCATAGGAACTAGGGAACGTGGTTCAGAAAACTCAGTTGAGTAAAATAAAACAGGCCAAAGTCTTCGTTAAAAACTTGAATGAAACCCAAGTCTCTTTTGAGGAACCAACATGCTGTCAAGTCTCCACAGGTCAGTGCTATTCCACAAATTTCTAGTAATAGGACTACATTTTAATTCCACATCTTGCTGACCCAAGCAGTGTATTCTTCTAATCATGCTGCCCCCAACATCTAGTGCGAGAGTTTGAAATGGCAAAGGTGATCTTTTACTTCTAAATTATACCTAATCCTGAAAACTATTCATTGATTTAGTATAAGGATGTGACCAGAGATTGGCTCTCCTATTGTGAAGAGGATTTTAAAATGAAATGTGGCTAAAACAAATAAAAGGGCAAAGAAAGAGGGAAGAGAAAGAAAACCAGGTGGATGGAAAAATCTTTCCCAAACCTTAAAATTAAGAATGATTTGTCTTTGTAGTGAGTGAAGATGGGAATGTCTATCATTTGTAAAATAAGGCATTCATACATTTTGCAAAAGGATGTCAACCCATTTCTTCCAAGAGAAATCTGAAAGTTTATGAGCAGAAGCAACTTAAATATTTCATCTCTTCTTGCCTCTAGACTCTCTTTAAATTAGATGTCCTTCTCCACCAACATTTTCTTAGTTGAAAGAAGAGAATTCTAGGTATTTTGCAGATGCAGTTTGTTGTTCTGACTTGAAAATTCATTACATCCCCCAAATTTAAAAACACTAGAATTGTTATTTGGCCAACCATTTTCTTAATCTGAGAAAAGATCCTTTTTATCCAGGGAGGAACATGTCATAAATCACAGTTGTGTATTCTGTCTTATGTCCATCGATGATCAGAAAATTAGATTCTATCTGTTTAAATTATATTATTAAACATTTATATACACATATATCTACCATGTTTGCGTTATAAAGTTATCCCAAGCATAGCTATTAATTTACAGATAACTGATAAACGTTTGTTCCATAATGACCATTTTCACTTTGGAAGTTTATGGTGTTGCAAAATGAAATTCCACTTCCAGCACCCCCATTTTCCTTAGGTGGTGTCACCATTCCCCTGTTTCCTGGGCTTGATACCTCAGTGTGATCTTTGTCTCTTGTCTTTCTTTTGTCCTCTATTTAACCAATCATCAAGTTGTTGATACAGTTATTTATTTCTTCATAATGTTTCTTACACCCATCCTTTTGTCATTCTCAATGCCATCAATGGGACTAGGCAACTTTTTTTTCCACTTTTTTGGGCTTTTGGTACCCTCCCAATTGTCTTGCTCTGCTTCCTTCCTTCCCTCTCCACCCCCCACCTCTCTCTCTCTCTGTCTCTCATTTCTGTCTCTCTCCCCCGCCCCCATTCCTGAAAAACCTACTGCTTAAACTTCCTAAGACACCTATTTAACTCTAAAATCCAACCTCTCTACCTGATGTGTCAGGACGCTCTAGAATCTGGCCTAATTTAGCTATGACGTGACGTGCTTGCAACAGAAAAGGGCAGAGAGTAGAGGCATCAGAGAACCACTCTTTCTCCCCCCTCCTTCCTCTTCTTTTTCTCTCTCTTCTTTTCCTCTGTCATTCCTCTTTTCTTCCTCTGGCCCTTCCTTTCCTCTTTCTCCTCTTTGCCTAGTGCCTCCCTTCATTGAATTCCCAAACTGCATCTATACAGATCCGCTGATTCAAAAACACTGTGTCTTTCTTTGAAAATGAAATACTCAGTTTAACTCTAAGCCTCTGCTCAAGCAGTTCTTTTTGCCATCTTGGAGGGAAAACAAGCTGTTTGAGCACTTACTATGTTCTACGCTCTGTGTTAAGCATCTTACTTTTATCTCATTTAATCTCTGTAACAATCCTTTGTGATAACCATATTTCCATTTTATAGAGAAGGAAACTGAATGAAAGAGATGGTAAATAAATTGTCCCCACACAGTTTGTAAACAATGGCGATGAATCACTGCTCTGATCCACCTGCCTACCGACATTGGACAAAGTCTTGCCCAGCTCAGGTTCCAGCTCCTTCAACAGGGGGCTCTCTTGACATCCTTTTTATTTAATTAGTACTAATAACTGATGGCCAGACCACCAACTGGTGGTCTAGTGGTTAAGATTCAGCACTCTCCCAACCATGGCTGGGGTTTGTTTCCTGGTCTGGGAACCACACCACTCGCCTGTCAGTTGTCACACTGTGGAGGCTGCGTGTTGCTGTGATGCTGAAAGCTATGCCACTAGTATTTCAAATACCAGCAGGGTCACCCATGATGGACGGGTTTCAGTGGAACTTCCGGATTAAGACAAGACTAGGAAGCAAGACCCGGCCACCCATCCACTTCAGAAAAAAAAAATTGGCCCTGAAAACCCTATGAATAGCAGCAGAGCATTGTCTGCACTGGAAGGTGAGAGGATGATGTAAAAACATTGGACAGGGGTCCGCTCTGCTGTCCCCGGGGTCACTAGGAGTTGGAACGGACTAGAGGGCACTAACAACAAAATAACTGATATAACCACAAAATTCTTTGTATTACTACTAAAAAAATTTTTTTGTATGCGTGTCTTCCCCTCACAGCTAAACTAGATATTCCTTCAGGGTGAGGATGGTGTCCTACGTTATTTTGTATTCCTCTCTTCGCTAGGATAGAAATACACGCACAGGAAGTTCTTGAATACATATGGAATAAATGAATTAACACATTGACAGAGCTTTCTTAAGCCTGTTCCTTTTGGCTCTGATTCTATTTAGAAGGCACATTATGGCTGTTTCTTAGGGCATCAACTCAACTGCTAAAAAGTAATTTAAGCTACTTGATATTGAGTATATCCCCCAAATCTCTTTTACTAAGTACAGATGTCATATATGAAGAAGAATGTGATAACACATGCGAAGCCTCTAGGCGTAAAAGAATATTACATACCCTATGCTTTTATTCATCTGCTATATTCAGAACACTTTCCTTTCTCTTCGCAGCATGAAGCTCACAAGAGGAAAAAATGAGTGCATGATCTGTAGGGCCTCTTTTTCTGGGATGCACTTCTTGTACATGCAAGTTAAAAGCTGAAGTTTCAAGAATTTCTGGATGCAATGCCAAGCACATCTGTTTACTAGGACATTCTATTCAGGCGAAGATTGATTATTGGCAGGTGAAGGTTAAGGGGGAGGCTTTACACTGGCAGGAAGTCTATTGAGAGGACGTGTTATATTATAGAAAGGTGATTTTGGTGCTAAGCCATATTACTGAAATGAATGTGAAGATAATATCCACAGGTGCACACTTCTAAATTAACTTATCAATAAGTGCATGGTAGGCATGCAATTAATCTTTTCTTCCCATGGCTCTCGCATAGCTAATATCTTATAAGAGTTTAACCTTTGTTTTATTTTAAATTAATATAGCAGGTGTTGCCTGAGTTATAACATCATACCACAAAATTGGACAATAACAAAAACTCTCTGTAATTCAGATTTCTCTTTTGTTTATTAGGAATGTTCTATTACTGCTCAGAAAAATGAGATGACTCTTAGGTTGGTATATTTGGGGCCTCTTTCATTGAGGGAATGGGTCCAGGGGGATTTTCCTGAGTTCTTGAGGCAAACTTGTTTCAGACCTTTGATGTATTCTATGAAGTGGAAAAGTTGTATACATCAGTAGCCCTATTTGCAGACGGGAAAAACTGTAATGCAAACTAATAAAAAACTAGTTCAGGGTTTCAGTTAATTGTAGCAACAGAACTAGTATCTAGCAACAGCAATTTGTAGCTGAACTGAAGATTTGGACAATGCCAATAAAAGAATCAGGATTAAGGGCTGGCCCGGTGGCACAGTGGTTGGGTTCGCACTCGCCGCTTTGGCGGCCCAGGGTTCGCACGTTCGGATCCCAGGCACAGACCTATGCACCGCTTATCCAGCCATCCTGTGGCAGGCGTCCCACATATAAAGTAGAAGATGGGCACAGCTGTTAGCCCAGCACTGATCTGCCTCAGCAAAAAGAGGAGGATTGGCAACAGATATTAGCTCAGGGCTAATCTTTCTCACAAAAACAAAACAAAAAAAAAAAAGAATCAGGATTAAAACTGAGAAAAGCACAACAAAAGCAAAATATACTAAGGTAGATGAGAATCTACGTCAGGGTCAATTGCTTAGGAATAGATAATTCAATTATTATAGTTTTATAACGTGCTCGGATACGTGATAAAACGAGTCCCTGTCTTCCTATGGTCCTCTTGTCCCACAACAGTGTCTGAGCCTGCTCCTAAGTTTGTTATCCAGATGAACTTTAGAATTTTTATTTTACATTCAACCAGAGTCATTCCCAAACTCTGCTCCCACCACCAGCCAACCAACCTCGGGTGAGCATATGATTAGTATGACATGCAATGTGGAGATTAATTTTGAGAGGCTCTACCTTTCACAATGAAGATTTTTTTTACCCATCAACACGGTGTGTCTGTTCATTTATTCAGCAGAGCGGTTTAATATGAACCTCACCCACTGCAGTTAAACAGTGGCATGTCCGAGTCCCTTAGATTCACATTTTAGAAGACATAGAAATAGTTTCCTACAGATTTATAGCTGTGTAGTAAAAAAAAAAAAAAAAGAAATCAGAGTATAAGAAAAAGTTTTACCTTTAAAGGTAAAGTAGAGAGCTACATTTAAAAAAAATTAGCAGGGCCGGCCCTGTGGCTTGGTGGTTAAGTGCGCGCGCTGCGATGCTGGTGGCCCGGGTTCGGATCCCGGGCGCACATCGAGGCACCACTTCTCCGTCCATCCTGAGGCCGAGTCCCACATACAGCAACTAGAAGGATGTGCAGCTATGACATACAACTATCTACTGGGGCTTTGGGGGGAAAAAATAAAATAAATAAAATCTTTAAAAAAAATTAGCAGAGGTTTAACATATTATTGTGCAGTCGCACATGAGCACATATTTTGAGGGCAAAGAGAGCTGGTTTAGCTGATCCAGCTGAGGAGGAGGTCACGCAACACCACTGTCAGTACTTTTTGGAAGTCCTGTAGACATGTTTATGGGGAGGAGGGGTCTCCAGGAATACTGCCTTGCCCTTCGCCCCAGAGGAATTCTGGCTTCTTTCCTCTCCCTGGCCTGGGGCAGGTGCAGACCAGATGATCAGGATAGGAAAGAATATCCTTTGATCTCTCCCAAGATCCTGAAAACTCAAATCGAATGACTAGTGTCCCAGGACATGTTTGCTAGGTGGCACTCAGTGCTTTGTTAGAGAATTGTCAGTCCGCTGCCCTCTGGGGAAAGGGTGTAGATAGAGGGCTCAGTGTCTGATGGTGGGTGCAGAGTTTGGGAACAGACCAGAGCTGGGGCTGATAGCTTCCAGCTTTCTGTTCAATTTGGTTTGGAGGTGAAGGACGGCAGAGGTCCAGGCCCCTTGTTTTGTCTAAGTGGTATCTGGCTTTACCAATTGCTTCTGGAAGCTTGACCTGACTCTACAATGTTTTGCCAAGTTATTATTTCTTTCTAAATAGTGGGCCAGGAGGAAGGGAGAGGAGCACATGACCCTTTGGTGAATCAGCTCCCTGCTGGGGTCCACTGCTCAGCCCTTTGTCCCGTCCCCGTCCGTACCCCCCCCCGCACCCCCCCCTCCCCCCCGGCACTGCGGCCCAGTGCCTGCTCTTTATTACCCTTTAATGCAGGACCCAGGACTCTGCTCCTCCCTGCAAAGTATATTCAACTGTCAACATTGTCCCTACAGATCCATTAACTCAGTTGCTCCAAATCCCTAAATGCCAAAAGTAGCCCCCTCCATCTCTCTCTCTCTCTCTTTCTCGTTCTCACTCTCTTGATCTCTCTCTTTTCCCCATCTCCCTGCCTTTGGTGGCAGAAAAAAAGGCTCAAGACACACAGTAAATAGATAGAATTAATGATTGAACACATTCATGCATCCTAGATCTCTATCTGTATGCGCATCTACCAGCCTTCTTTCTCTCCCTTCTATTGCACATGCGCTAAGCTAGGTGCTTTATATGTTTTCTTCACAGCATCCGCAAGGTAAGTATTTCTATCGCCATTTCACAGGGGAGGGAGCTGAATGGTTAAGTCACCTGTCCAAGGCCACACAGCCAGTGAGAAGTGGTCCCTGGATTAGAACACAAGTCTGTATCAATCCAAAGACTGTAGTCTCCTGCTTCCAATATCATATTTGAAATTTCATACCATAGCGGGGAAGCTAATAGCTGCAATTTCTACCATAATTATAGAAAGCTGAGATAGATGGGGATTTTCCATATAACACTCAAACTTAATTTGGAAAATAATTTCACATTCTGCTTAAGTGGCACTTTTCCTAAACTACCCCAAAATACAACCAATCAAGTTTCATCATTTTTTTCCTTTCCTCTTATGGGTGGAGAGCACTATTAGAGCTGGCAAATGGCTCCAAAGTGGGGTAACTAAAGAGAAAAGGACCTTGGATGTTTGAATGTCCCTGTGAGCTAGTCAACACACATTTGTTAGTGTCTTCTGTAGAGCACGAAAGTGGACCAGGCCAGTCCCTGTCTTAGGAGACTTCATCCTAAGCAGGATGAAGGAGTCAAGGCATAAAAAGGCAAAATAGAAAGGAGGCAATTGTGCTAAGTGCAATCCGTAGATAACTAAGGTTCAGCTTCAGGGGAAGGAAAACATTGCTGGGAGATGTGGTAGTCAGGGAAGGCTTCTTGGAGGAGGTGGAACTTAAGTTGAAACTTTGAAAGATGAGTACATAGAGGTGACGATGATGTTCCACACACTGTCTTATAAACGTAGAACCAGAAGGAACTGTGCCGTGATAACAAACTCTCATTTTGCAGACAACGAGATAGAAAATTACAGTGGTTAGGGTAAGAAAAGACACTAGGAAGGGTAGACTTGAACTGGTCACTTGAGCTGCAGGGGAGGGTAGACTTCTGCTCCTGCAGGGATTGGTTAGGAAATACGGTCAGAAAGGTGGGGCCAAAGAAGAAGGGCCAGCACATCCATCAGACTGAGAAATTCACATTTCATCCTGTGGATAATGAGAGTCCGTGGGGCAATTCTCAGTTAAGAAAGGTTTTGATAGAAGCAGGGTTTTGGGAAGCTCAGTCTATAATGGTGGACAGAAGAGGGAAACGGAGGCAAGTGGACCCGTTGGGAGGTGATTGTAATGACCCGCATGTGATCCAATCATTGCCCTGGAGCGGTAGCTGTGGGCCAGATGTGGGAGATGTTTTAAAGGAAGGACTCAGAATTTGATGACAGATTAACTATGGGGAGTGAGGGGAATATCAGAGAGAAAAAAATATCTAACAGGCTAATTCCCCTCCTTCCCAGAATATTGGAGATAGAATTGAAAATATTTTAAATAGGAAACATATTTCAGAACAAACTTTTTCCAAAGAGTATCTTCTTTCAAATACCGTTTTTCCCCATGGGTCTAACCTAAAGTAAAGGCAAATTTACCAGTGACCATAGACTTAATTTCATACACAAGCCTCTTTTCCCTCAAAGTCAATAATGATGATAAAAATAATAATCTAGCTCCTTAAAAATTTTAATCCCCTTAAATTTACTCCATGCTCTACACACAAAAATATTGCACAGGGATAAAAGAACCAGATGTCCTGACCTAACCCATTGGTTGGCCTCATCCACTTGGCAGTGATTGGGGAAAGCTCAATATTCAGTATCAAAAATCCTGCTTTATGCATTTTTAAAGAATAAACCATTTTAAATCTAAAACACAATAGAACCAAGCCCCTACCCATTCCCATATGGATATATAATAAAGAAAGGAAATGCCAAGTGTCACACTTACCACTAGTCTCTACCATTACAATGGAAATGACCACAACAATCTGCCTGAAGTCACATAAATTTCCTTAGAAGGAAACAAAGTAGAACTTTTTTAGTTCTTTGATGCAGGTCTCTACTTAACTCTACCGCGAGTTCAGTGATACCTGGATTAATGTATTTTGGTTTTCCACTCCACCATAAAAATGGATTTTGTAATTTAATGAATCAAGCTTTCAGATTGCTTTTCAACTCTAAGATCCGTCACCTTACTGCATGGCTAGATAGCAGGATGCGTCCACACTGCCAATTGAGATCTGCACCCCGGTTATTTTTCACTTGCCTGGGAGGGCTATGCCTTGTGCTCACTTTCACAGCTGTTAGATTGCTGATGGGAACTTCATGTGTGTTACCAGCACAAGTGCTGTCAGGAAGAAACCAAATGTCAAACTCAGGTATGTGGAAGTCACCGTAAATATGTCTCTGAATGTTTACCACCTGGACTGGTAGATTGAGATTTTGACAAGAGGCTGGGAGTGCCCTGTGGGCACTGTTTTTTCAGCAAACCCTTTTAGTTTTGCTAAGTGACTTCATATTACTTTAGTCTTGCTAGGGGGAATAACACACAACTTTGCCTTCTCAAGGCGTGAATTTATTATTTCTCCATATTTCCTTTCTTGCTTCCATCCTGCCCAGTCTTGTGTTCAGTTGACTTTTGCAGGGGAATTCTCTCATATTGTCAAAATCCTGGGCAGGCAGCGTGGTGGTCCGTCTGTGACATTAGCGACATATGCTCATGGGGCTCCCGGGGCTAAACCGCAACTCAGGCCGCATCTCACGGAGGAAAAGCCCATCTGTGAGGAGGAACTTGACTTTCTCCTGAAATGTTGCTGCGATAGTGAAAAATGGCCTTGGTAGCCACCCCCGTCCCTGCTACAGGCTGTGCACGTAGTCCTAATCCTGACACAACACGAGATATTAGTTTGCCTCTCTGCCTTTATTTTTTCAAACCCCAGTACCATTGTAAAGCCAAAATGGAATGACTGGAATTCCAAAAGACTTCAGCTGAACTTAGTTCTCTTTTGGTTATGTAATATTGGGAATCGGATAATACTCAGTCGTAATAACTGCCTGGTTATTCAGGAGGATATTTTCTCAATGAAGTTGATTTTTAAGACTATAACCAGAAAACATTCTGAATAACAACTAAACACTATACTAAAATATTGTTTTGATCATAACTTTTTAATCATATCATGAAACAAGGATTAAAAAATAGTAAGTGACTGCAAAAATTATATAATGCAACTTGAAACATCATTTTACAGGCATCTTTATGCAGTTGAATATAAAAATCACAAAGCACTGGCCATAAATCCTGTTATTCAACCTACTCAACAGCTCCTATTTCAGAATAGCTTATATACAGTATTATTCGGAGAATCTCTCACCTGCAAAGAAAGGCTGAGGACAGTATTGGGTTTCTCTACCAAATGTGAAAGTCCAGTAGGAGCAAGAATTCTTGAGCCCCACGGGTCTATGAACATTGATGCAGGAGGCAAGTCTGTTTGGGTGCAAAGGAAGTAACCCATTGACTTACCTAGCTTGATCAAAAATTTGAAAAATGAAACCTTTAGTTTTTGATTCCTGTAAAAATAGGGCATCAGCTCGAAAGGCTTTCTTTTTGGTACCACAAATTAAACATAGTATATAAAGCCCATTGTTATAGTCAGTTCAATTTAATTTGGGTGGTTTTGGCAGAGTGGTTACATTAACGACTACTCACACATATGACGACAACTCATTTTATGTTCCTTGGGCACCGGATGACCATTAATTTCCAATGACTAATTTATAATTAAAACCTTTTTTAATGTTTGTTTATAACCAAGCCTGAAAATCTATTTACATTTAATTAACACTTCAGATAGCCTGTTTAAAACCTATAAATGTAGTGACTTTAATGATCCATTACAGAGATGCTACTTTAGTTTTCAATGACTTGTAAAACTTTCACAAACAGATCTGCAAATGAATTACCTCCATCTGCTCCCCTGCAGCTGCAAGAGGGCTATGTTAAAGAGCATTTTCTTCCTCTTTTTCTGCTTTTCTTCTAGCTCTAAGCATTTTTGTTTTAAAGCCCATCTCTCAGCTGCTCAGATGGCAACCTCTTCTCTGAAGGAGTTTTCAAACTTTAGAATCAACCTCCAAAATTTCTTAAAAACACTTTGGTCCGTCATAAATCAGGCATAATCTACATTGCAAAAATCGGTTAAGAAAGCGTTTCCATCTCCGCCAGCAACTCAATAATAGACGCGTCAAAGAATCTTTATGAATTGAGTAGTAAAATGCAACAGTTTGAAAGTGAATTTTAATTTTGAGAGCTAAAATAAATGCTTTCTTGGGCGTATCCATCGTTTATGAACAATCTATAGCTCTCATTTTGAGTATGTAACGAGGATGTGAAAGGGGACAAACACCACTCCAAAAGACATTTTCTTAGCTACACCTTGGAGAGCAGGACATGAGGAGCGTTAGCTCCATACAGACAGCATTAAGCACCAAGCGTGCTCACTGTTATCTGTCAGCCGTACAATAGCAGCATTGATAGGATAGCAACAACTGGCTTTGACAAGTGTGCTGTGCTAGCATTCCATTCAAAACTAGGTTAAAAGAGAGAGAGGGAGAGAGAGAGAGAAGCATTCAATGTCTTTCACTTTACCTGAAAAAACCGCTTTTCTTGCGGCTGCAGAAAATGAATTCCTCCTCTTCCTCCAAAAGCAAAGTGGTTCTCTTGCCTGCAAGTCGCACTTGGAGAAGACCACACAGCTCCAGCGAGGCAGCCTTCCTGCTCCTAATCCCCACTCGAATGTGATGACACACACTAACCCCAACCATCTGGAGAAACACGTCCTCAAGCACTCAGCACAGTGGTGTGTCAAGACAGACTGCCCAATCCAATTGCTGGGGTGGGTGTCTCTCCCCGACCGGAGGCAGAGGGCAGGGCTGAAACTGGAGGTCTGAGAACGCCCATCAAGTAACCTGAGATTTTCAGAGAGAAAGGACTGTTATAAAAAGAGGAGAAGTGGGAGGTGCTACAGAGAAGGTGGAGGGAATGAATTATTCCGGTGGCCAGTTGTGCGTTACTTTTCACAACTCCTGCGCTCCCTGGGGACGACGGGGGACCCTCCGTAGGATGCACGAGAAGGCTAAAAATCCTTTCCTGCCAGCCTAGTGAGGGCAATCTTCTCAGCGAATCACTCCCCCGCCCCCCAAGGAGATAAAAGATTCATCCTGACATACTGATAAAGTGTTAATGTAGGAGTAGTTTGCACTGAAATGTGACATCTACATTTTGAAATCTAAACTCCTACCTTCCTTTGATTAGATCGTGGCTGCCTCCAACATTCCTGGGGGCAAGGGGGTGGGGGCGCAGCTCAGAGCAGGAACTCCTCTATTCCCACATTCAGCTCTTCCCTCTTTGCCACCGGCTGAACTTCAGGAGTCAATGAAAATCATGTCAGTTTCTACTCATGTAAAATAGCACGTGCTCCCATAGATAAAGGTGGCTTTTTTAATCACTTGCTGCCTTCACAGTCATCTCTTTGTCAAAGCAATTGGTAGCAGAGGGCTGCACTCTGTCATTGATTATTTTTATTGGCTTCCAGTTAATTGCTCTTATAATGTCCATATAGCTCAAACAGCTCATTAACAATTTTGCTTTGAAATGTTTTCAATTTTTGGTCATTTCACTACCTCCTTCTTATGTGCATTTCTTTTTCTTTTTTGGGGGAGGGGTGTTTCTCTGAACTGTTTTATAGAACTAATTACTTTGACAGCAGTCTGAACCAGAAAATGGCTATACTTGTTACCATACTTAAGAAGATATCTGGAAATAAATTAATTGCTACAAATCTCACCACTTAAAAAATTCCATCAGACTTCTAAGGAATTTTAATAATCTGAGAGAGAAAAGAGGAATTTGAAATATTATCAACTCCCTGACAGTGTCTGTGGGAAGCCAATATTTTAAATATTGCACCTTTTGAATTTCTTTACGCTAGGAGGGGGATAGGTGGAATAAAATCCAGAAACTTTAAGCTTGCCTAAAGTATTAAAATCTAGACTATAGATATCTAGTACTCGGAGGGCCAGTATCACAAAGAGAATTATTTCAATATCTAGCAAAATTGACATAACTAGTTTGGGTTTTTTTTCAGGAATTTTTGTGTGATATTATATTAAGGTACTTAAAAATTACTTCTGGTGCAATTTTCTGAAGCACAAGATTAGAGAACTATAATTTTCAGACAATGAAGTTTTCCTGTAGTTGGGCTATAGGGAAGAAGGAGAAAAAAAAAGAATTAGAGGTTGGAGTCCTGATTCATTTGCTCAATTTCTTCCCAGAAGTGATTATGAGGTGTCTGTTTCACAATATATAGTATATTCACTTAACCGCTACTCCTAATCAGCTAAATCCAGATACATAATCAACACAGAAACATTCAACAATGGCAAGTGGCACCACGGGGCTAAAACTTCCCTTGGGCACCATAAAAATTTTAATAGTGCCAATTATTGCAAGCAATTTTTTTCATTTAAAAAAAAATTTGTTTTTGGTTAATCCATCCAGACTCATGTCTGGAAATCTGGATCACTTCAACTGCGTAGAGTTTGAAGACCCTGGAGACATTATTAAGGTAGTTTGCATTCTCTTAACCTGTAAATTGAGTTACAAAAGTAAAACCTAAGAAACCGTAAAGGTGTTGAATCCTGTTTTATCAACCCTGTGCTGGCAACACACCTTCCATAAGACATTTCCCGCGTGGTCCTGGCTCTGACCAACATTATTGCTGAAAGTGCTTTTTAACACAAACACTTTTCTTCTATTCTTAATTGTAAATCTTTTCATCAAATCTCAGTCTCTACTTCTCTTTCATTGATAACCAGCTATTTATACTACTTAAAACTTGCTTTAAAATGAAAAACACTGGTTGAGTAATAGATCCTGCCCATTTGCTATGGTCTTAATTCTTGCTCTGTACAGTGTCTGTAAACATTACCTTTCAAAAGTGTTGTGAAACGAATCCATCACGGCACACTTTTTGGTTGATGTTCTGAAATGCTTTTCTTAGGGGAAATCAACTCAAACACAAACCTGAAGCTAGTGCTGCAGGATCAGGTCCCAGCTCCCCTCCTGCCTGTAGCCAGCTCCAGTGCTCAGCAGAGTGTCAGTCTAGAAGTTACGAATTTTCCATTACCTCCCTTCCTTTCTCCTTGCCATCTGCGAACAGTTTATTTTTTAAGGAAGAAAAAAAAAGTGAAACTGATTCTGTCTTGAAAGATCTGAACCTAAAATTCGGCGCATTCTAGGAGATGATACACAGCGTTTGCATGTAATGTTGATCAGGGTGAGGTTGTGTGCAGAGGGAATAGTTCCATCATAGGAATTAAGTAAGAACACTCCTAAAATGAAAGATTAATGGTAGGTAACGGTGATATTGAAAAATAGCCCCTCCTATTCTGTTCCCACAGTTAAAATGTCCCTTTACTTATTAGCTCCAATTAGTTTCCATGGTAACCGACCAGCCCTTGTAAACCCGCACTCTGAGCCTCACTCATCTTTGTCTAGACTGAGCTCACCACCCTTCTTCCTCCACAGATGGCAGTTTAGCTGGGTCTATATCTATATCCATATCTTTCACGCACACATATAACCAGCACGTAAGTGCCCGTATCCACTTTATCACTAGTACAATGGTAGCCAAGGGAAAATGCAAGTGGCATTTAATCTCTGAGCTGCAACGCGGGCATCTGCTGCCACACTAATTCTTCCCCCTCTTGGTTATTGTTTCTTCCAGTCTTGTTCTATTATCAGCCGTTTGCTGCTCGTAATTTCTTTTCAGGGAAACCAATACAGTATAATAAAAACCTCATTAAACAGAAACACCTATCAGCCTCGGAGAAAGCCCTAAATGACTCCTTTTTGTTTAAAGAATCATTAAAGTGAAAAAGAAAAACCACTTGTTTGTCATGCTTGAAAAAAAGAAAACAAAGCCAGCATAAAGGTTTACCAAGCCGGGGGGCTAATATGAAGATTTAATGCACTGAAGACACCGTGGTTCTTTCCCCCTTGTGTAGCCAGCTGGCCAGGGATCCCAACTTGAGCGCAGTAAACAAATGATCAGTGAGGCTGAGAGAGCGGGCCACTCCAGACACTTGGTGGAGAGGGAGGTACCTGGGATCTGCAGTGTCCTGGCTGTCGCAGGCTGCGTGGTGCCATGGGGCTGCGGGCAGGTGACGCTGCAGGAGTCCCCAGCAGTTAGTGTGACTACAGAAGAATCTGATGTAAAGTCGGTGAGCAAATGCTTGAAATTGTGAGAACTCAGCAAGCTGTGGGCTCTCATAATCCGTGCTGTCTTTACTTCTTTGGACACCACTCAATTTTAAATCAGTGTTCTTTTGAGGTAAACCATCCCTAACTTACAAGAATTGAGAAGATGCCAACAGCTTGGAAGCCAACCTTTTGTACTAGCCATGTTTAATCTTGGTAAGAATGAGTGAAAATGGTCACATTAGATTGCTCCTTTTCATATTACCTCTGCTACCACCGTTTTCCGACACCTGTTTTGACACACAAATAATGATTGGGAATAAGATTCCCCAAGTTCAGATGAAATGTTTTATTCTTAAAATAGTTTCTGAGATCGGCTTCTGAGGTTATCTGTAATCTAAGTTTTAGAAAAGAAAAAGTTCTGATCACCAATGTTTTATTTGATAGGATATGAAAATCTGTGCCGCTCCTTATTCAGATGAATTCTTTTCTTTGATGGGAACATTCTATTAGGTTTTTTCCTTTTTTGTTTCTTTGGTATGAGGAAGATCAACCCTGAGCTAACATCCGATGCCAATCCTCCTCTTTTTTTTTGCCAAGGAAGATTGGCCCTGGGCTAACATCTGTGCCCATCTTCCTCTACTTTATATGGGACGCTACCACAGCATGGCTTGACAAGCGGTGAGTCAGTGCGCGCTCGGGATCCGAACCTGTGAACCCCGGGCCGCCCGAAGAGGAGTGTGCACTTAACCGCTATGCCACCAGGCTGGCCCCAGGTTTTTTCCTTTAAAACAAATGACAAATGTCATCTAAAGTCCCACGACACTAGCAATATGTGTAACAATTAGCCCATTGCTATTCATATCATATGAAGTGTCTGTAGATGTACAATAAATCTTGTAATTTGGAACATCATACCCTTCTAAATTACTCAGGGCTACCCGGCTTGACATTCACTTCTTCTCCTTCAACTAAACTTTACTGCCTGTATTCACATTGAACCAAATTATTCTCGGAAAGAGAGGGGAAATGATTATTTGTTAAATGAAGTCACATGCTAGGCAACCAGCATCAGACTTGCTCATGTTTGCAATGACTGCATAGCTATATGCGCGTTGACACTGGAGCCAGCGGTGGCCTTCATACCAGATGAATGGTTCATCACTGAAGTGAAGTTCCCTCCAAGAAGCACAAACCCAAGTAAGTTGAAAAGGGGTGTGTAGCCTTATGGTAAATAATTTTGGGAGGGTGATTGGGGCGCTACACCACTTAAAACAGCGAGCCACAAATGTAGTAATTTAATGAAAGATACTGGATTCAATAGAATATGGCAAATAGGGTAGTGAAAATTTTAAAAATATACTTTAAATCCATATTTGTGGAAATTAGTGTTTGAGGCACTGGGTATTAGTTCTCATTGAGCAGATAATTAAATTTATGAGACATAATATTAGAAAGTATGGATAGCGAGTAAGAGGAAAATGTGAATTTTGGCAATTAGAACTTGAGGTTTTATTGCATCCATCTAGAGGTAGGGTTGGGGACATTTGAGATGGAGTGTACCTTAACCTAATGAGTCAAATAATTATCTTTTATTTGTAATATGTACACTCCCCAGTTAACGTAAACAGTCTGAGTGAAGGCAGAAAACAGGAGGCAGGAATGGGCATCACTCATGTCCAGAGAATACAGTAGAATTTTCCTTTTGGAAGGAATAATAGACAAAAACAAATCTCCTTATTTTAGAGATGAGAAAAGAGAGGGAGGGTAAGGGTACCGTCTAAGTCATTGGTGGAATGGGGAATAAACCCCAAGATTCAATCTATTAGCTCACATATTTTTCTCCAATAGCAACATGCACTTTTATTAGAAACAAAATTAAGAACTGCAAAGATTCTCTTAAACTAGAGTAATTATGCTTTATTTGTGTTGCATTATATAACTTGAGAAATTACTGTGAATTCAGATGCACAAAATACCTTTAGTTATGCAGTATTTCTTCTGTAAGCCATCAGAGTGCTTAAATGATCATAAATGCAACAGAGCTTTAGTTCATAATTATTGGATAAAATGATTTTTCTTGTGGCCATGCTTTATTGTAAAAAGTAGGATAGATCCCGGGGGTCTATCACCATCATCTCCCTTTCTTGCTTTCCTGTATTTCTTTTCAACACACAGGATTAGAGATTTGGGGATATCTCAGTGAGATGAATGCTATATTGATTTTGGAAGAAATGGATATCAGACTGTGACCTGAAATTTTTCCTTGCTAGGGCCACAAGGCAATCAGGGCATAGGGCAGGAATGTGTCCTGGTTGTTTGCCTCATGTCTGGGAAATTAAGAAAGATATATTGGCCCTCAACAAGGATCGTGTTTTAAAAAGTAGAGTTCACTGCTTTTCTGACATTTATTTGAAAAATTTAAAATGTAAAGCTGAACTTTAGACAAATTGAAGAAATGAAAAATTTAGTGGCAAAACAATAATCACTGAAACAATACAACAAAAGACAGTAGAAAAATGGATACATAGGGCCAAAGTAATTCCATGAAATAAACAAATAAATAAATAACTGTTGTTAGTGAAAAAAAAGGGGGAGAGTTTCCTTCTCTTAGGTCCCCAAGCCAATATATTTTAAAATCACAAACTCTGTGGGAGTAAAAACTGTCTTATTCGTCTTTGCATCCCTTCTCTCTAGAACTTAGCACAGTGCATTTGCATAGCAGATCTTCAATAAAAGTTTCCAATGCTAGTGGGTTGCTCGTCTTAGTAGAATTTACGAGTGCCACTTCTTGAACAACATAGTTCAGCTTGTGTGGGGAGATTAAGCAGTTAGTTTGCTTCGGGCCCTTACTTCTGAGGACATAGCTGACCTGCTGAGTACATAGCTGTTCAAAAGCAGACTATAGTCCTTTGACATACTTTCCTTTCTCTTTTTAAGGAAAGTAATATGGTTCCAGTACTCACTTAACACTACTGGGAAGTAAGTACTTTTGTAAAGTTTCTGAGTAACAGATGGAAAACAGCTGCACCCTCATACTTATTACTGTTACAGCCTTTACCAAGAAACCAGAGCTTACAGATGTTAATAAAAAAAAATTATTCATTTCCATGAATAGTATAGTTCTTTAAATGCTCCGCAATCTTTGGTTGCTTACTCAATAGGCCGATGTAATTTCTGCAAGCTAAATTAAAGTTTAGATTTTGCTAGATTCTTTTAGAAAGATTTCCAACAAATTGACGTTATTAACCTATCCTTATGCTAGTCTTTCTTAGTCATCACACACTAGGATATGCAAAATCCACAACTCTATAAAATAGAAAACTCTTCTGCTTTTTCTCTTGATAGTTGTAAAATGTAGTTTGCTTATTATTTTGACAACCCTCAACCAAGCATCAGCTAAGTTTCCTAGGAACACTGTCGGAAGAGCAGTCACAATATTTTTGCAGTTGCTTTTAAAGGCAGATTTGTCAAGTATTTTCCAACAAACCTCTTTTTGAAAAATAGGACACGCCTAGAGCAGTGTTAACTCTTTCTTATGCTAAGTAGCTCTGGTTTAATTTAACAAAAGCTTTGATTTCAAGTGTAAATATGTCAGAAGCTAGAGTAGAAGTAGTTTATTTCCTTTCTGTTTACATCAATGCAGATTTCCAATTAACGGTTTAATTACCTCTAATGTCATCAATTATAATAATAAAGCCAGAAGCTATAAAACAATACACTTTAGAGGTTCATTGCCCTGATTCTTACTTATTCTGAAAACAAATAGAATTAATTAAAAAAAATCTATTTTCTGAAAGATTTTTTTTGTATTTTATTTAAAAAGTTTAATTTTCTCCTGCTAGAGTAAACTTTGCAAGCATTGACATAGCTTTTCATTTAAAGATACTGTTCTTTAGTCTTGCCTTTTGTTCTCCCCTGACTTATTTCTCATTAAAAGGACTGTTTCTTCTTCCAAATTCTTACCGTAATAAAAATAATAATGGCTAATAGAACACTCAGTATTAGTGAGGCTTTTTAATGTATTAGGTTAGTTTTCGTCATCAAATACTTCAATGAGGAAGACCCTTCCCTTACCTGTATTTTACAGACAAACTGTGGGTTAGAACTATCAAGTGCTCTACTCAAGGTCAAACATCCAGTAAGAAACAGATCCTGGATTTGAAGTCCTACCACAGAGCATATATCGCTATATATCACTAGTGAATTTCTCTTTTTTTTTTTTTTATAATTTTATTTATTTATTTCTTTTCCCCCAAAGCCCCAGTAGGTAGTTGTATGTCATAGCTGCACATCCTTCTAGTTGCTGTATGTGGGACGCGGCCTCAGCATGGCCGGAGAAGCAGTGCGTCTGTGCGCGCCTGGGATCCAAACCCGGGCCGCCAGCAGCAGAGTGGGCGCACTTAACCGCTAAGCCACGGGGCCGGCCCGCTAGTGAATTTCTATTCATGAGAATTTTAAGGTGGTAGCGCCATTCATCAAAAGTCTCTGTCACTTTGCTAAAGTCCAACTGCCCTCATGTTTATATATGTTTATGAAGTGTAAGAATACCTTCTAAGGGGGAGGTTTCTGTCAATTGTAGAAATAACTTCCCATTTTTGCTGTGAAATGAGAGATGCAAGCGAACCCTGTTAAAAACAAGACAACAGGCCCAAAATGGAGTCGCTTATGTTAAGCCTCATGCCGTCAAACTGAGACTTAACTTAATCACAGCTTCCGGTCTCCCAGAAACATAATCTTACACCAGTCGATCAAGAAGTGCCTGGTCAGCACTAGTGAGGTCATCTGCCTGATAGACCCCTACCACTGCTAAAGGAAAGAAACTTTGCAATAGCATACCCGCTTTTTTTTTCGTCTAATTTAACTTCCTTGTTCCTGCCCCCCTCTGCCTGTAAGTCTTTCATTTTACACAGCTCCTCAGGGCTCCTTCCTATCTGCTGGATTGGATGCTGCCTGATTCATGAAGCATTGAATAAAGCCAATAAGATCTTTAAAATTTACTCAGTTGAATTTTGTGTTTTTTAACAAGCTTAAAGAAGAATTTTCCTACAATGAATGATCTGTCTCTTGCATTCAGTGGGAGAGATCTCATTCCCCCCCCCTACCAGTCCCAAGGACACTAGAGCACTTAGGACGCAGAAGGTGCCCAAGTAATATTATATATCATTGAGGCAGGTACATCCACCTGTTTACACCTGCATTCCCTATATCAGATCCTTGGTTGTCTCTCATTTTTCTAAGCTTCTCCATCTTTTGCAGGGCCTAATAACCACATGCATTTGATTTTTTTTTTAATATGGTAAATATCCCCATGGCAGTCATTAAATACCATTCTTAATCAATCATTTCCAACCCCTTAAATTAATCCCAGGGGAATTTTAATTGGCATGCATTACTCTCTCAAGACAACACCATGCATGATTTTCTGATGCTTCATTTGAACCAGAAGTGAGTTCTAATCCCCAAAAGATGTTTGATAACAGTTTAAACCACTGTGAACTCAATTATGCGATTAGAAATTAGATTTAAAAGTAGCCAAAGGGTAAATGTAAAGAGTTCCAGCATTTTTAAAAAAAGATTGTCTATGGTTTTTATTTTTTCCCAGAAATATTGTTGAAAATGGTTTGTCAAACTAAGTTAAAAAAGAAAATTCGATATGGTATGGTATCTTCTACTTTTATTATCCTGCTGTCTAAGTTGCCTAAGAAATTGATTAAACTTGCTTATTGATTATAAAGATCTCCTAACTAAAATATTTAATTTATTGCAGGCTTCTTTATTGACTAAATTAAAAAAAAAAAAGTTTTTCCTAGAGAAAATATATCTGGGCCTTGATTTTCAAAGTACTTCAATGGGTTTGGGGGGGTATATTTTAGCATTTGATTATAAAGTCATGAATAAGATACTTTCTGGAAAGAGTCACTTGAATAAATTTAGGGCACTTTTTTGAGAAGGTAATTGAAAATTAAATGAGTGGAAAGACCTGTATTCAAGGGAGATTTGTTTTTAGAGAAATGCCCCTGCAGAGCATCTACTGTAGAAAGTTCCACATGTCTCATACATGGAGAGCTAACCAAGGCAAGGGCTCTAAACTCCTGTCTTCTGATGGTCTTTTAGAACAGAAGTATCAATCAAGCATTTACATTTTGTTATCCTGGAAAGCAAAGTCTTTGAAAGAGACAACTTAAAGTGTTCTATTATTGCCTTAAATGCTACTGTTATCTGATATTTATGGCATCATGTAATCATAAGTATCAGACACTAAGTTCAAAGTGTAAGGGCACTTTCCTCAGGGTTTGCCATGCTTGCAAGGCAGGCAGTCAATCTGGAAAAAATAAAAAAACTCATCAGGGCTCTGTGCTGATTGAGCCTCATTAAAATGAACTCAGTATAATATCAAACTCAAAACAGAAGCCCAGTGTTCTAAGAGAGGGGGAGAAGATCACTTATAGATATCTTTATATACTTATCTTTAACACAGGAATCTTTGGTGTCTAAAACTGACCCAATGCTTCCCCTCACCCACACTTCCACTGCACTGTAAGTCTCCTAACGTGGAAAGTCATTTCAAAAACCTTGGAATTACATACAATCTGAGAGTTACAAAGTAGAAATTTAGGGAAACTGATCCTCACAGAAAACTCTTAGCCCTGTTGACATCTCTCACATCTGAAATTCCTCTAATGGAGATTTAACTGGTTTAACAGGTGTACTTTTAAAAACAAAAACCACCTGCCCTTTATTCTTCAGAGAAGAAATTTGCCAAATGATGATGAGGATATTGGAGTTTGCACGGGAGGGTGCCGTGGGACAGCGGGGTGGGAAGGATGGCAGGGAAGACAAGAAGAGGGGTGGGAAGACGTGGAATAAAATCTTTTCCTGTTCCAAAACCGTGCCTAGAATTGACCTTTCACTACGCTAGGGAGGGACATTACTCAGTACTGCGTAATTTGGTTATAATTCAGATCAATTAGGCTTCTGACACTTGTCTCAAAGACAACAACGTTTATAACATCAGATCATTGGGAAAAATGTTTTCTTAAGTTTCTAGACATCAGAAATCCAAAGAGAGTTTGAACAATCTGTTTTCTATATTATTTATTGGAGGTTTAAAAATGTAAATTAATCTAAAGCTAATGTTAGCAATATACTTAATTTTTTACCATCCAGGCAGTCCCCAACTTCTTCCTCTGTACCTTTGAAAATTAATGTACTCTCCCATCTCTCTTTATTTCCTTCTTTCACTTTCATCTCTGCAGAGGCTTTTGGGGACCAAATTCTGCAGACCCCTGTAAGTGATAATATTGTCTAGGAGAACATGAGCTTGGAGGAAAGTTTCTGGCATATTAAAAAAAATGAGGCTAGCATAACTTAATACATCCTTGTGGTACATCTTAAGCACGGTATATATTTACATTTGAAATTTTATGCTTGTAACCTACAAATATACAATGTAATACAATTGTGCCACTCACACTATGATTATAAGATTTATCAGAAATGGCAATTCCTGAGAATTAATTCTGAGAGAGCATGGGCCAGAAATAGGACGCACATTTAAATTGAATGACAAACATATTTTCAATCCTTTTAGAGTCCTTCTGGGTTTGTAAATGCAAACAAATTTGAAGATACTATCAAAAGTCTGAATTTGAGTCTCTTTGCGGATGCCAATGCAGAACAAGGCCATATGCAGTCGAGGAAAAGGACATATGGGGGGAGGCAAGATGGGGAAGAAGGCTTAGGGAGTGCGTTCATGAGGCAGGAGCAGGCAGGAAAAAGGGAAACACAGAGAGATTAGAGTTGGAGGTCCCACTAATTGGGAAAGGTTCAGAATTCAAGTGGATTGACAAGAGGTCAGGCATCATGGTGATCTAGAGGTCTAAGCTACGTGGGAGAGAATGCAGTCATAGTACAGAGGCTTGGATTGGATTTGGGGGCTCATGATGATTGGAGAGAAAAAATAATTTCAGGCCAGGAGAACAGAAAACAATTGCAGAATCTGGTGTGTATGTTTGCCTAATCAGTATATGATGGTTGCCCTGATTTTAAACACTTTCCTGGAAATGGTGGATAAGGACTAAGAAGTTCAGGAATTTTTGTACAGACTGAAACAATGTTCCTGGACAAGGGCTTGTGATGAGAGCAGAAAATGCTCTTCTCCAGTTAGCCCAACTCCAAGAGGTGGGAGTGAGGTCCAAAGTTAAAATGCTAACACGTGTCCAGAACATACACACTTTCTTGTTGTTTATCTGGAGAACTTCTGTTTATCCTGGCAAGTCCTGCTCAGGTGTCACATTTGGGAATATTTTCTACCATCATAGACAGAGACAATCGTGCCTTTCTTTTTGCTACTTACCCACTTCGTTCATACCTCCGTTATGGTACTTAATGAGGCAGTAAAATAATGATCTGTGGGCATTGCTGTCTCCTTTACTAAGACAGTGAGCTCAGGATGGATCTTATATTTCTGGGCTCCTCAGTGTGCACAGCAATGAATATCCATGAAACCCACCTCCAGGGGGCTCTCTGAAGGTCATGAGATTAAAAGTGTGGCAGCCCCTTAACCGTTGTCTCACCCCTGGGATTGGCAGGAGTAGGATTTGTGGAAGGCAGAACATTGTGAACAATGTTGCTGTTTTGATATTTTTCAAATGTTACCCTCTTAGGAGTATAACCCTATTTAGGAGAGATTGATGTCAGGCATAATGGAAAGGAAAACGAGCACTAATTTGGGAAGCAGGTAATCCTAGTTCTATTTCAGCTCTGCTCTCCTTGGTTTGAGCTATCCTGGACGAGTTACTGTGGTGCCTGGGATTTGGTTTTCCCATCCGTGAAATGAGAATGTTTGAACGCTTCAAGGTCCACTATAAAGTCTTCTGCTACCCTTGTGGCCCTCAAGGACCCTCCACCAGTTAGCCGTGTGCTGTCAAAGTGTGGCTCCCAAATTCCCCTGAAATAATCCTGGGAATCTTTCCTTTTGGTCAAGTCTCATATTTCCTTTGCTCTGATGTTGCAGACTCTTATGGTGGGAGGAGGACAGATAGTCCTAGAATTATGGAGCTCTTCAAATCCCATGCAGAGTTGTGCATGAGCTCCCCGTCGTGTGATTCTATGTGATGCTATACTCCTGTTTAGTCCCTTCAAACATGAGACTGGCCCTGCTGACAGTCTGTGGGGGGCCATGATTTTCCTAAAATTCATCTTTATTGCTTCTTTTTTTTTTTTTTTTAATTTTTATTTATTTATTTTTCCCCCAAACCCCCAGTCGATAGTTGTATGTCATAGCTGCACATCCTTCTAGTTGCTGTATGTGGGATGCGGCCTCAGCATGGCGGGATAAGCGGTGC
Source organism: Ceratotherium simum simum (assembly GCF_057802395.1). Classification (NCBI taxonomy): domain Eukaryota; kingdom Metazoa; phylum Chordata; class Mammalia; order Perissodactyla; family Rhinocerotidae; genus Ceratotherium; species Ceratotherium simum. Next base: position 17,141,820 of record NC_141930.1, read on the forward strand.
GTCGGTGCGCGCCCAGGATCCGAACCTGGGCCGCCAGTAGCGGAGCGCGCGCACTTAACCGCTAAGCCACGGGGCCGGCCCTGCTTCTTTTCCCATACCTTAATGGTTGGGGAATTGGCATGGGCCTAGACAGGATGCAGAGGTTCGTGCTGACTCACACATACTCTCTGTTTAGTCCAACAGATTTGACGATCTCCCCAAACCCTACTACAGCAAACTTGCTGTGGTTTCAGGCATGCTACCCGGGCCACACCGTGCAGGATGGATTTACAGAGACCTGCCAGGAGGCCACCACAGACATTGAGGCGGGAGGTGTTGAAAACCTGAATTGTGGGGTTGGCAGTGGGGACGGAAGGGTGCAGGTGGATACAAAGACTATTTGAAGGAAAGATCAACACAATTTACTGACTAACGGACATACTGGAGGAAGGGGAAATACTGAGTGAAAGATGACTATCGCCTTTCAGAGTTGCGACTGCCCTGGCCGGCTACGTGGCTGTAACAACTCACTCACATCTCCCGGGTTTTGGAGTCTATAAATTCAGATGATTGGCCAAAAGGATACCAGAGAGAAGCGGCAGATGGGGGATGTTTTCAGGGAGGAATTGTGAATATGTTAATTTTGAGATGATGGTGAGAGAGTTGGAAACACCTGTCTCTGAGCTCAGGAGAGAGGTGAGGACTAAAAATACAAGCCGGATGATCGCATGCGGAAAGTTGAAGCTTCCAAAGGAGGAAGGATATAAACAGCAGGTCTGTGCCCAAGGACTAAGTTTGGAAGAAGCACTTCTTTTTGACATGAGAGAATCCAGGAAAGTTTTAAGAAGACCTGATTACCAGTAGCATCAAATATTAAGAGTTGTCAAAAGAGAGGAAGAAAAGCATGGTTGGATTTCACAGTAAGTAATTTTTTTACAATTCTCTTTTATCTTGGTCTTTTTGTCTTCATCTTTTTGTTTCTGTTTGTCTCTTGAACTGTTTCTTTGCTTTTTCCTTCTGCTTTTCCCTCTCTTCTTCTTTAAACTTTTTTTTTTTTTGGGTATAATATTCATAACAAAATTCACCACTTTAACCATTTTAAATTGTACAATTTAGTAGCATTGACTACATTTATAATGTTGTGCAACCATCATCACCATCCAGTTCCAGAAAATTTTGCATCACCCCAAAAGATAACCCCACACCCATGAAGGAAAATACCATGAAGCAATCACTCCCCATTCTCTGCTCTCCATAGCCCCTGGCAATCACTAATCTGCTTTCTGTCTCTATGGATCTGCCTGTTCTGGATATTTCATATAAATGGAATCATCAATATGTGTTCTTTTATGTCTGGCTTATTTTACTTAGCATAATGTTTTCAATATTCATCCATGTTGTAGTATGTATCATTCCTTCATTCCTTTTTATGGTCAATTAATATTACATTGTATGGATATACCACATTTTAGTTATCCATAAATTCATAAATTGGTGGACATTTGGATTGTTTCTATCTTTTGGCTATTATGCATAATGCTGCTCTGAATATTTGTGTACAAGTTTTTGTGTGGACATATGTCTTCATTTCTCTTTGGTATATACCTAGGAGTGGAATTGCTGGGTAGTATGGTAATTCTATGTTTAACTTACTGAAGAACCACCAAACTGTTTTTCACAGTGGCTGCACCATTTTATATTCTTGCCAGCAATATATGAGGGTTCCAGTTTCTCTACGTACACACCAATGCTTGTTATTTCTGTTTATTTATTTATTTATTTATTTATTTATTTGTTTATTTTATTCTATCCATCCTAGTGGGTGAGAAGTGTTGTGTCATTGTGGTTTGATTTGCATTTCCTTGATGGCTAATGACATTGAGCATCTTTTCATATGTTTGTTGGACAATTATGTTTCTTCTTTGGAGATGTCTGTTCATGTCCTTTGCCCATTTTTAAATCGAGTTGTTTGATTTTTTGTTGTTGAGTTGTAAGAGTTCTTTATATATTCAGGATACTAGACCACCCCCTCCCACCTTTTAAACTGGGCTCTGAAGGAAAAGTAGAAGTTAAGTTGGTAAAGAGTGGTGGGAAGATCTTTCTGGGCAGAGAACGTAGTGCCTACCTGCTGTCTTAGTCTGCTCGAGTTGCCATAACAACATACCACAGACTGGATGGCTTGAACAACAGAAAGTTATTTTCTCACACAGTTTTGGGGGCTGGAAGTTTGAGATGAGGATGCCAGCATGGTCAGGTTCTGGTGACAGTTCCCTTCCTGGCTTCCAGATGGCCGCCTTTCTGTGTCCTCACATGGCAGAGAGAGAGAGAGAGAGAGATAGCTCCCTGGTATCTCTTATAGGGGCACTAATCCCACCATGAGGGTTCTAATCTCATGATTTCATCTAAACCTAATTATCTCCCAAAGGCTACATCTCCAAATACCATCATGTTGGGGGTTAGGGCTTCAACATATGAATTTTGGGCAGACAAACATTCAGTCTATAGCACCTGCGAAGGCTCTGTGGGGGAAAGGGGCATGGTGAGTGAGGCACTGAGGGTACATCTCTGCTGCTGGATCACAGGGAGCCCTGAGGGGGCTGGTCCCAGTGAGACTGGTGCAGTGGCAGGAGAGCCAGATCATGAAGACCGGTGCTTCTCAATCCTTGTGTGTGTAGGAATCACCCTGGATCTTATAAAAATACAGATTCTGATTCAGTAGGTCTGGGAAGAGGTAGAGATTCTGCATTTCTAAGTTCCCGGGTGATACTGATATAGTAGCAAGGACATATAGCCCCCAAACCCTGCTAAGGATAGTGGTATTTTCTAAGAGCAATGATAAGTTATTGAATGGTTTCAAAAAGGAGAGTAACAAGATAAACTTTGTGTTTTTAAAAGATCACTCTAGTTGTTCAGCGGAAAATATATTGGAATAAGAAAAGGAATGGTGAAACAGTTGAATTGATCATGGTTAAATAAATTAAGGTCTGTATAGTCATATGACAGAATGTTCTATAAACATTAACAACACTGCTTATGAAGACATTTTCACGACATGGAGAAATATTTATGATGTAATACTAAATAAAAAGGCAGAAATCAAAATTATGTATACAAATTGGTTTCAACTTCATAAAACAATGCTTGTAAGAGGAGGCAAATGTACCAAATTGTTAACAGTGCCTCTTGGGAGGTTGGCTGATGGGTGATTTTTATTCTTTATTCACATTTTTCTCTGTATCATTTTTCTACCATTCTCACTCTGATATTTTATTTGTTAAATTGCTTTCTAAACAACAACTGAATATTACCAAGTCATCAAAGACCCGGACGTTTCTCCCTATGAATCTTGAAATAAACCTCTGCGGAGCTGCAGCTCTAATACAGTAAATAGGAATGCTGGTAGAATTCATTTCCTGGCCCTTCTTAAGGTGCCATGCTGTTGCTGGTTGTCAATTTCACACATGCTATTTCTATCCATTCAGAGCTGACAGCCTGGATTTCCCCCTCCATTGTGTGGCTGTTCTCTCTTCTGGCTTCCCCAGGCTTGCATTTGGTAACCTTTGCCCTTTTATTTGGTACAAGCCAAAATGCCATCTTTGGAAAACTAATGTACCAGAGAAAATGGTAGCACGAAGCCACACAACCTACTGTTCTTTTCCTTTCTGTTTGTAAAGGTTATTATTAGAGCTCATTTTAGAGAATTTCAAATCCATTCAAAGTATCATGGGTTTAAATTTTTTCTAATGGAAGCACAGCTTTTGATGTTTGGGTTTAGAAAGCTGCCTCGCTTCTTTAGAGTTCAAATTTTCATACACTGGTACAATTGATCAAAGACTTTAAGACAGAGAGAAAAGGCAATTTACCTGTAGTTGTTTTGTATTCTCAACATCATGATTATACTCACTTTTTTTTTTTTTCCTGAACCATCTCTCTGTTTGAAGATCTACTTTTCCACTAACATATATTGGCTTCACCTTCTTTTTGATCGGCCTGAGAAGCCATCTGGAAACAATTGAGAGTGACGTCACAAATCCAGCATTATGATTTCAATGTAGGATCAAAGAATAGGAGGAAAAAAATCGAGGAGTGGAGAAGCTTAATTTAACCTTTAAGCACAAATATCTAATAGGGCAGGAAGAGGCAATAAAACATGATAAAATGAAAGGATTATTGATGGGCGTTAAAGTAGGTGTAGTTGGTTTAGCTTGAGGTTCAACTTAGTTAATATACTGGCACCCATTTTTACATTTATTGTGGGAAAAAGAGAAAAACAGTCATCCAGGGTAAGTCCAACAAGCAATGCCAAAGTTAAAAGGATTTTTAGGGTTGGGTTTGGCAGAGTGTCCTGAAGCTAAATGCAGACAACTATGGAAAAAGTGTTAAACTGGGGCTAAAGGTTATAAGCAAGGACAATAGACCAGGAATTTGGAGGAACTCATATTCTACTGAAGAATTCCTAGACCACTCATGAAAATAACATACTGCCTAGTCACCAGAGAAAACTAAAACTGAAACTGAAACTAAAACTAAAACTAAAACTAAAACTAAAACTAAAACTAAAACTAAAACTAAAACTAAAACTAAAACTAAAAAAGAGTTAAGCCACTCCTGGAGAGTAAGCAAATGATTACAAGGGGGAGATTTTAGAATTATGAAAGGGTGAGGATCTAGAATCTTGATGTGATGACCCTAAAATTACAGCTAACATAGGAAGTGGCATCCTTATACCTCTAGAAATTGAGCTCCCAGAACCTGATTCACAGTTTGCTCTTAAGAATATTAGCTCATTCTGGAGAGAAATGTATGCTTCTAGCTGACCAGAGCAGTTGATCTCCTATCTATGGATTTTAGCCAGAAGCTAAAAGAGGTGAGTGAATTTCAGGGAGGTAATGGGTCTGGCAAAGTGTAAGGACTTCTCTTTAGAGAAATCAGACAGCAGCAGCTCCAGAATTCTTTTCGTGCTATTTAAATCAACAGTCCTGCATTTTCCAGGACCATTCCCAAGCATAATGTATTTGTCTATCTTTTTAATACCACTGTTAATGTAAAGGTGATTTATTTAAAACATCCTTGAATGCTATTTAATTTTAATATCTTTGCACCAATAAACTTAGCCATTCATTTAAAAAATCATTATGGGATTGTATGTTCCAGTTTAGGTTTGGGAAATATGGTCACTGTGCTAGTTCCTAAACTTCCTTTGGCCACCAAGCTGTGCTCAAAGAGATTTTCCCCTAAATTGGTTGTTGCTACTCTTGTCATCAAAGAAGTTATTGAGATACTCTATGGAAGGCATTCTCATCTAATATAGTATTTATTTTCAACCCTTGATTTTCTTGTTGTTCTTCCTTGTTTAACTACAATATGCCCCAAATGAAACATGAATGGAATCTTATTTTTTAAAGTAAAAAATCAACAAGTGGTCATACCTATGGAAAAAATAACATTTAGAAGGAACAAACACAAAACCACATTCTTCTGTCCTTAATTTGATATGAGAATTTTTTAAACATTCAGGAAAGGCAGATACATCTTGTGTGCCCCATTCCCACACCGATGGAAGTTCATAAACAGATCGCTGCAATCTTCTTCCGAACCTGGTCAAAGCTTAGAATCCTTCTCAACACAACATTCCAGGAGCCACTAACAATCGATTGAAATTTGCACTTGAATTCAAAAAGCATTTGCCTATCTGACTTTAGATGAAGAACATTTTACTTCTGTTGATAATTTTGGAGATGGATGTATGTGATTTTATTTAGAAATGGAATGATTTCATATTTTTGCTTAAGCACAATTATAAATGTATAGACAAGACATTTCCAATTTACAAATGTTCCATTTGTAGGTTGTTTAAAACTCATAACCTATGAAAACAGCAGCTGGGAGTGGGAGGACAAGAAAAGTAGGCGGAGTTTGTTTTACCGATTTCTATCAGCGTAGCAGAGCACTTAAGAACCAAGTCTTACAGAGTGAGATGCTTCTGGCTTCCAGTTTCTTCATCTTGTATTAAATTGAATAAATTCTTATCCTTAAGCCCTAGTTTCCTTATTCATAAAATGGGGTTGTTTTCAAAATTAAATATGGTAGCTCAGGCAAAGCGCTTAGCTTGGTACATGGTACATAGTTAACCCTCCATAAGTGTTATCTTTGATTAACGGAGAGATTGTTATTTTTCTTCCTGGTGAAATGAAGACAATCCTAGCCAATTCTAAACATTTTTTTTTTCAATTGAACCCTTGGCGAATTTTTTTAATTAGACACCACCTAGATTGCAGAGTCTGCTAACGCAACATAGGTGGCACAAAGGCAGTGTCCTAAGAACTATAAGCCATAGGGCCTAGGTCCCGTTTGGTCTTCAACAAATTGTTGAGCAAGTTGTTTAACTTTACTGGGCTCTCAGTTTCCCACATGTAGTTATGATTCTAAGATGTTATGATATTAGACGGTATTATTTTAGAGAGATTTGGAAATCGGGAAAGCAATGAACTAAATCCCATCCACCTATTTGTTAGTGCTCTCTTTTGATTCCCTCTCCTCACCCACTCATGCACTCGGAGTACCTACTCAGGTAATTCAGAGTCAAGTCTAACCTATATTAACTTAAAATTTATATGTGAACCCAAGAGAAATGAAAATATATGTCTGCACAAAATCTTGGACTAAAATGTTCAGAGCAGCAGTATGCTTAATGGCCAAAGGTGGAAACAATCCAACCATCCATCAACCCAGGAATGCATAAATAAAATGTGGTATATCCATGCAATGCAATATTCATTGGCTATAAAAAGGAATGAGGTACTGATACATGCTACAATATGGTTGAACCTGGAAAATATTATGCTAAGTGAAATAAGCCAGTCACAAAAGACCACACGTTGTATGATTCCATTTATACAAAATATCCAGAATAGGCAAATCCATAGAGACAGAAAATAAATTAGTGGTTGCCAGGAGCTGGGGGAGGGGAGGAGAGGGGAGGGATGGACTGCTAACTGGTGTGGGGTTTCTTTTGGGGTGATGAAATGATCTAAAATTATGTGATGATGGTTGCTTAAGTCTGTGAATATACTAAATATCTTTAAAGTGTACATTTTAAATGGGTGAATTGTATGTGGATTATATCTCGATAAGAGTGTCATTTAAAACAAATTCTATTTGAAAAAGATGCAGAGAACAAAATGGTGACTCATTCAGCTTCTAGGTAAGTTTCTAAGGAGCTTCCTGTGATACAAAACAAGCTTGGCTAAAAATGTCTGTAAGTCAACATTCAATCAAGACTATGCCTCTGGTGTCTTCTATTGAGGACAAAAGAAATCATTTTAGAGGAAACGGAGACAAAAGACAGAGGATCAGTAAATGAATTTTGTAATAGGGGAGGTGGCAAATCAAAACTTTCGTTCTAAAATTAAGGTGAATAGTCAAACAAATCTGTATGAAGTGTTCTTAGGTTTTCCCTAAAGATAAATGAAAATAAATCTGGTTTGAGGATTCTGGCCATTTACATTTGCTCTTCACTAAATTTAAATTTTCAAAATACTTCGTTCTAATTCTTAAAGACAAAATTCTCTACCAATAGAACCAACCCAAGTAATCTATGAGCTTAAAAGGCAGTGGTTAGTCACCTTCCCCCTCCCTTGCAAGCACACATATGCCTAATGCTGGGACGTCCGACTTCTGTTTTAGAATATATTTTTTGCAAAAATATATATTTTGCAAACCTACCCTAGAGACTCATTTTAACATGATTTTATTTATATGTGTGTAGCAAGTAACTGGAAATCATCTTTCTATTCATTAATGCTAAGTTCCTAAAGATCCTTCTGTAAATCTCATCACTAGTTTCGCTCCAATTATTAGGCACAGTGAAAAATCTTACCCACAATGGGTAAAAAAAAACAACCACGAAACCTCAGAAACAAAATGTCTCACCCAATCAGCAGATATAGGCAAATGTTGAGAAAGAGAGAGCTACCAGAGTAGTATTACTGTCACTTTTCTCAAGAAAACCAGAGGGAGAGGTAAGGTGGGGAGGCGTTCCACGCGTGCTTGCCAGCTCTGATGCGCTATTAACACCTAATAACCGAGGAGAGCTGGGTCTCTTTCTTCCTCTTCTGCTGGCAATATGTAGAAATCACTCATCCTTCGGAATCTTGCCCTGGCCTTTCTGCCTGGCTGCTCATCCTGATGAAGATACGTGGGTCTAGTAGCACACAGAGCCATGTGGATAATTTCCTCTTCCCAAAGCAAGGGGAAAGGAGAGCACGAGGGGGTCCAAGTGCAGGCGGGATGTGTGTGTGTCTGAAGTCAAAGTAGAGGGTGAGCTGGAATGAGATGGCAGTTATCTATACTTGAGGAGGAATTTTAATAGAAACTGAAAGATTTCAGCAAAGTGAAGAGAGACGAACAAAAACAGAGGTGGAGATGGGATTGAGTGGGTTTTCCCAGGCCATTTTCTGTAGACTATCCAGGCCAGGGAAGCTCTGCTGCTAATAGGCTACTTTGGGCGATTTTCTTCCTAGGGTTTCAAGCAAAGCCCCAGGGCTGCCTAGAGCCACAGCTGTAGTTTCATAAAGGTGGGGAAGAGCGAGTTGCCTGGGCAAGAGAGAGGTGGTGGGAGCAAGAAGAGGATTGGGACTTCTGACAGAGAGATGAAAAAGTGAGTTGCAAAATACACATAATATAATATTTACTATTTTAACCATTTTAAGTGCACAATTCAGTGGCAGTAAGCATATTTACAATGTTGTGCAATCCCATTGTTAGTCTCAGAAATTTTCCTCACCCCAAAAGGAAACCATGAAGGCACTAAGCAGTCACTCCCCAGTCCCCTTTCCTCCAACTCCTGGCAAGCACTAATCTGATTTCTGTCTCTAGGGAAACTTGAAAATGAATGTTCATAGCACTAGTCACAATAGCTAACAGGTAAAAACAATCCAAATGTCTATCAACAGATGAATGGATAGACAAAATGTGGTATATCCATACAATGGAATATTATTCAGCTATGAAAAGGAACAGAGTACTGAGACATGCTACAACACAGATGAACCTTGAAACATTGCACTTTCCATTTATGAACTTAGAGAGAATGAAGGCCTCAGCAGGGGAGTGACAGAATGTCACACACAAGTCCACAGGCCTGGCTCTGGGGAAAGGTTTCTTCTCTACTCTGGGGCACCAATGAGGTCATCCAATTAGCATCATTCAGGATGTCAGATGCTCCAGTTGTAAAACCAAGAGAAGCATCCCTGCTTCTGCATAGGTTCTTTTTAAGAATTTGTGCTTTTAAAGTGCTTTAAAAATGCCTAAAAGCAGGCAGTGAGTAATTTAGGGGTTAGAGGCATTGGGAAAAATAAATCAAGAAAGGTAGAATTATCAAACAGCCTATCCTTCCTTCCTTAATTTTTATGACTTACCTTCTCGTGCTACTTCTCCTCTCCTCCCTGCCTGTTCCCCATCCCACTCTCTCCTATACTCCTACCTGGCTGGGCTCTTCTCCTTTCTTTGAACCTGTTTTGTGATCTGTTGCCTCTCCTATGTTCAGGTACACCTTGTGTACCCAGTACCTAGCCCAGTGTCTGGTGGATACTTGGCACTCAATAAGTGGCAGTTGAATGAATGAAAGAATAATGAGTGAACAGATAAAGCAAACGTTTTTCTCCTGGAATTCGATAGATCAGATGGACATTGAAGCAGGTCCCACCTCCTGAACGTCACTTTCTCCGAACTCCAGATCCCTCATCGGAAACAACTCTCTGAACTTTTAATATCAGTGCTTACCTTACTCCTCCTTATATTTTGTGCCTTGGGGGTGTAAAGATCTCATCCTTATTCACCTTCATCTTTCCTGTAGCCCCTAATAGAGTGATCCGCACAAAGATATATTCCGTAACACTCATTATATTGAATTACTTAGAAAATCTACAGAATAAAATAAAACCCTACATAATCTCCACTTTCAGACCTAGTTAAGATACCCCTGTGAAGCTTGCTGAGACACTCCCAGGCAGATCTCCCCTGTCCTGGACTCTGATAGCACTTCTTATGCTTTTTTTCTACAGCAGCCAAGGATTTTGGGCTTATTGTTCCCCTGAGGTATTGTGAGGTCCTTTAAGACAGAGATGACTCAATAGATATTTATCGATTAAATAAATAAATGGATAAATTGTACTAGTTCTAATTTTTCTTTAATGAAGACAAGACAGGCTCCATCAATGATAAAAGGATTTGATAATGAAATAAATTATGGAAGTAAGCTTTGAAGAAGCGTCCTTTATCTCATTTGGGAAATCACACTTTTAAAAAGGAGTTTAACATCTTATTTTCATAAACGTGATTTTTATTTTCTTTTACTTTTTATCGCAATTGTGTATACATATAATTTAAAAAGCTAGATAGTTGTACAAGATATGTTATGAAAAATAACAATTCTCGGGGCTGGCCCTGTGGTGTAGTGGTCGAGTCTGGCGCTCTCTGCTTCAGTGGGCCAGGTTAGTGGGTTTGGATCCTGGGCGTGGACCTACACCGCTGGTCAAGCCATGCTGTGGAGGCGTCCCACATACAAAATGGAGGAAGACTGGCACAGGTGTTAGCTCAGGGCTAATCTTCCTCAAACAAAATAAAGAAGATTGGCAACAGATGTTAGCTCAAGGTAAAGACTCTTTTAGCTGATTTTTAAATTGACCTCCATATTTCTAAATTCTGTGATTTTCTTGCTATATCTAACTTTTAGTCTAGGATCATCTGTCTCCCCCTACATAAGATGAAGATTCACCTCTCTTTCATCCTCCTGCTCTCACCCCACACACTTATTCTTCACGTTGTTTCAATGGCCCAACATTGTTTTTTTTTTTTTTTTTTAACATTTTAATTTTATTTATTTATTTACTTTTTCTCCCAAAGCCCCAGTACATAGTTGTGTGTCATAGGTGCACATCCTTCTAGTTGCTGTATGTGGGACACGGCCTCAGCATGGCCAGAGAAGCGGTGTGTCGGTGCGCACCCGGGATCCAAACCCGGGTCGCCAGCAGCAGAGCGCATGCACCCAACCGCTAAGCCACGGGGCTGGCCCTAAAATTTTTTTTTTTTTTTTTTGTGAGGAGATCAGCCCTGTGCTAACATCCGCCAATCCTCCTCTTTTTTTGCTGAGGAAGACGGCCCTGGGCTAACATCTGTGCCCATCTTCCTCCTCCGACATTGTTACATCACAATTTTGATTACATCAATATTCAGTGTTTATGTTATCAAGATGACATAAATGTAAATGCTATTCTGACCTGAGCCATGTCCTGAGTAATTCTTACTTTTCCTGTCAGCATATTTTGTTTTCTCTGAACATAATTCTCTTGTTTTCATTTGCTTCATTTTCTTTGTCTTTATCAATAATTCAACTCCAATGCCATTCGTTTGCCTAAATTTTCATGGTATGTGGAATTAATAACCTGAACACCTCATCTAGAAGAGTCAGTGACACAGGAAAGTCACGAGGATATGAACCACATCCTGAAGTCTTTCAGACAGATCAACAATTCTCTTTTTTATCTTCTTGAGGAAATCCCTGGCAGACACACCTGAGCTGAGGATTTTTGCCCGGCTTAACTTGTGTGCCAGGTCAGAGCTGCCATCCCGGGTCTCCCTCTCCATCCTCTTGCCAATTCCTCTCCCTTCCATCCGTGTGGCGTCTCCTGTCTCCTGTATTCCACTTCTTCCTTTTTCTTAGTTTAGAATCTCATTTTTATGGAGTGTATCCTCCAGTAGTTTTCAGAGAAAGAGTGCAAGCAAGGCAAAACTTTTGAGACGTTGTTTGTCTGAAAATGTCTTTATTTGCCCTCTGATTTGATCTGGTTTGGCTGGGGGTGGAGCTCTAGGTAGGGAATATTTTTCCTTCAGAAGTTTGAAGGAATTGTTCCATTGCAATTTTTGTTGTTGTTGTTGCTGCCTACAAGAATGCATTTGATTTTATTTTTTCAACTTTATTGATGTATAATTGACAAATAAAATTGTAATAAAGTATACAATATGATGATTTGATCTACGTATACATTGTGAAAGGATTCCCACTATTGTGTTAATTAACACATCCATCTCCTCACATATTTCATATTTACCTTTTTTTTTTTGGTGATAACACTTAAGTTCTACTCTCTTAGAAAATTTCAATTATAGAATACAGTATTATCTAAGAAAGACAAATACTGCATGATCTCATGTGGTATTTATATGTGGAATCTAAAACAATTGAGCTCGTAGATACAGAGAACATATTCGTGGTTGCCAGAGGTGGAGGGTGGAGGGTGGGCAAAATGGGTGAAGGTGGTTGAAAGGAACAAGCTTCCAGTTTAAGTACAGTTGACAACACTGTACTGTATATTTGAAATTTGGTTAGAGAGTAGATTTTGAAAGTTCTCATCACAAGGAAAAAAATTGTAGCTATGTGAGGTGGTGGATGTTAATAAACTTTTTGTAGTTATCATTTCACAAAATACATCAAATCATTATGTTGTATACTTTAAACTAATACATGTTATATGTCAATTACATCTCAATAAAATTGGGGGGAAATACAGTAGTATTAATTATAGTCACTATGTTATACATTAGATCCTCAGACCTCACTCATCTTACAACTGAAAGTATGCACCCTTTTACCAGCCTCTCTATTTCCCCCACCCCTCAGCCCCTGGCAACCACCATTCTACTCTCTGTTTCTATGAGTTCACCTCTTTTTTTTTTTTTTACGATTCTACATATAAGTGATACAATGCAGTATTTGTCTTTCTCTGTCTGGCTTATTTCGCTTAGCATAATGCCCTCCAGTTTTATCCATGTCACAAATGGTAGAATTTCCTTCTTATTCAAGGCTGAATAATATTCCATTGTACATATATATACCATATTTTCTTTATCCATTCATCTACTGATCCACTTAGGTTGTTTCTATACCTTGGCTATCATGAATAATGCTGCAGAGAGCATGGAAATACAGGTATCTCTTTGAGATAGTGATTTTTATTTCCTTTGGGTATATACTCAGAAGTGGTGTTGCTGGGTCATATGGTAATTCTATTTTTAGTTTTTTGAGGAACCTGTGTACTGTTTTCCTTAGTGGCTGTGCCAGTTACATTCCCAACAACAGTATACAAGTTCCCTTTTTTCCACATCCTTGCCAACATTTGTTATCTCTTGTCTTTTTGATAATAGATATCTTAACAGGTGTGAGATGATAGCTCATTGTGCTTTTGATTTGCATTTCCCTGATAATTAGTGATGTTGAGTGCCTTTTCACATACTTGTTGGCCATTTGTATGTCTTCTTTGGAAAAATGTCTATTTAGGTCCTTTGCTCATTTTTTAATTGGGTTACTTGTTTTTTTGCTATTGAGTTGCATGAGTTCCTTATACATTTTGGATATTAATCCTTTATTGTATATGTGGTTTGCAAATATTTTCTGTTGTAGGATTCTCCCATATTCCATATGTTGCCTTTTCATTTTGTTGATGGTTTCCTTTGCTGTGCAGAAGCTTTTTAGTTTGAAGTAGTCTCACTTGTTTATTTTTGCTTTTGTTGCCTTTACTTTTGGTGTCAAGTCCAAAAAATCGTTGCCAAGACCTATGTCAAGGAGTTTACTCCCTATGTTTTCTTCTAGGAGTTTTTTTACTTTCAGGTCTTAAATTCAATTCTTTAATCCACTTTGCGTTGACTTTTGTGTATGATGTAAAAAAGGAGTCCAGTGTTTTCTTTTCATATGGATACCCAGTTTTCCCAACACCGTTTATTGGAAAGACTATCTTTTTCCCATTGTATATTCTTGGCTCCTTTGTCAAAAATTAATTGACCATATATGCATGGGTTTATTTCTGGGCTGTCTATTCCATTCCATTGATCTATGTGTATGTTTTTGTGCCAAAACCACACTGCTTGGATTTCTATAGCTTTGTAATCAGGAAGTGTGATGCCTCCAGCTTTGTTCTTCTTTTTCAAGATTGCTCTGGCTATTTGGGGTCTTTTTGGTTCCACACAAATTTTAGGGTTGTTTTTTCTATTTCTGTGAAAAATACCATTGGAATTTTGATAGGGATTGTATTGAATTTGCAGATTGCTTTGGATATTGACATTTTAACTATATTAATTCTTCCAATCCATGAACATGGAATATCTTTTTATTTATTTGTCTTTTTCAATTTCTTTCATTAATGATTTATAGTTTTCACTGTACGGATTTTTCATCTCCTTGGTTAAATTTATTCCTAAGTATTTTATTGTTTTTAATGCTATTGTAAATAGGATTGTTTTCTTAATTTCTCTTTCCAGTAGTTTGTCGTTAGTGTATAAAAGTGCAACTGGTTTTTGTATATTGATTTTGTATCCTGCAACTTTTTGAGATACTGTGATTAATAATAAGAAATATATGTTTGGTCTTCGTCCCCATTCCTGGCAGAGAACTCCTAAGACCCTTGGAATTTCCTAAGTGATGAGTGCATAAAGGTGCATTGATATTCATAACAAACCCCTTTCATAAACCTGAGTTTATGTTAATAAGGTGACTTTTGGAAAGCACCTAAGGATAGGGGCTGGTTGCGAGGGGAACCAACCATGTGATTGGAGTGTTGGATCTTTCAGTTTCCTCCTCCCCCCACTCATCCAGGGAGGGGAGAGGGGCTGGAAGTTGAATTAATGGTCAATGGCCAATGATTTAACCCATCATGCCTGTGTAAGGAATCCTCCATAAAAACCCAAAATGACAGGGTTCAGAGAGCTTCTGGGTTGAGGAATATGTGTAGACTTGGGGAGAGTGGTGTGCTCAGAGAACATAGAAGCTCCACGTCTCTTCCCACATATCTTGTCCTATGCATCTCTTCCATCTGACTGTTCCTTAGATATACCCTTTTAGAATAAACTGGTAATCTGGTAAGTAAAATGTTTCTCTGAGTTCTTTGAATTGCTCTAGCAAATTAATTGAACCAAAGGAGGGGTCATTGGAACCTCTGATCTATAGCCAGTCAATCAAAAGCATAGGTGACAACCCGGAGTTGCAATTGGTGTCTGAAGTGGGGTGTAGGGGCGTCTTGTAGGACTGAGACCATAAATTGTGTGATCTGATGCTATCTCCAGGTAGATAGCATCACAGTCGAATTAATTGCTTGATGGTGTGAAAAAAAAAAACAGGCATTGGAATTGGTGTCATAATCGTACAGTTTTTGGCGGATTCTTTAGGATTTTCTACATATAAGATCATGTCATCTACAAATAGAGGCAATTTTACTTCTTCCTTTTTGATGTAGAGGCCTTTTATTTCTTTTTCTTGCCTAATTACTCTGGCTAGGACTTCCAGTACTATGTTGAATAAAAGTGGCAGGAGTGGGCATTTTTGTCTTGTTCCTGATCTTAGAGGAAAAACTTTCATCTTCTCACCATTGAGTATGGTGTTAGCTGTGGGCTTGCCATTTATGACCTTTATTGTGTTAGGTACACTCCCTCTATACCCAACTTTTTGACATATTAATCATAAATGGATGTCAGATCCGTTTTCTGCATCTATTGATATGACCATATAATTTTTATTTTTCATTTTGTTAATGAGTGTACCACATTTATTGATTTGCAGATATTGAACCATCCTTGCATACCTGAAATAAATCCCACTTGGTCATGGTGTATGATTCTTTTGATGTATTGTTGTATAAGTGATTTACCCACCACCATTATAACATTGGGGGATTCTGAATTTAACTACATATTTACCTTTGAATGTACTGTTGAATTTAGTTTGCTAATATTTGTTGTTGAGGATTTTTGCATCTTTGTTCATCAGGGATATTGGCCTCTAATTCTCTCTTTTTTTTATAATGTCCTTATCTGGCTTTGGTATCAAAGCACATTTCATAAAGTACTCAGTACAGTTCTACGACAAAAATCCTTGCACAAATATGTATGGATTTAAGGTTGACTGAGAAAGGATTGAGGTGGTTTTGATAAAAATAGAAACTTACAAAGTTAAGAATTCTAATGCTGGAAGAGAAAGCACAATAGTAGGAATGTGTGAAGAGCATGTTTAAATTAACACAAGTTAACATTTACTTAATATTTATTATGTATCATATACTCTTCTAAGCATTCCACATTTATTAATTTATGTAATCCTTAAAGAGCTGTATGAGGTAAGTGCTATTGTTATCCTCATTTATAGATGAAGATCAGGTTAGTAAAGTAGGTTGCCTAAGTTCATAATGGCTATATTGAGTTACAGAACTGAGGTTAGAAATGTGCCCAAAAGAGAAAGGAAAAACAAGTACATTGATGAGAACTCATATTTCCACTGCAAATAACACCAACATTTATGCTGCAGATTTTGTTTGCTTGTTATATATCTTTTAAATTTTTATTTTATTTTTTTCCAGCTTTATTGAGATCTAGTTTACATATAACATTGTGTAAGCTTAAGGTATACAAAGTGATGATTTGATATACATATATACTGTGAAATGATTACCACAGTAATGTTAGTTAACACATCCATCACCTTACATAGTTAACTTTTGCATATGTGCAACAAGAACTTTCAAGATCTACTCTCTCAGCAGCTTTCAAGTATACAATACAGCATTGTTAACTATAATTCCCATTCTGTACATCAGATGCTGTGGGTTGTAATACATTATTTCATTTAATTCTCATGACCATGCGTGGAATAAATACTATTATAGCGCATTGCATAAATGAGGAAAGTAAGGCTTAGAGATGTTAGCTTCCCCACTTCTCATTCCTACAAAGTGATACATCCAGACTTTGGATCAAAGTTTTGTTTCATCTCTCATGTTTCATTGGCTAGAGCTGGATTTTATACTTGCCCTAAACCAATCACTCTTAATAGGAATGTAATTCTCATGATTAGCTTGGACTAATCAGGATTTACTCATGAGTCACATGAGACAGAGGTAGACACTTGAACAAAGCCAAGGGTAGGTCAGCAAAGAGAAAGAGAGACTGGTAGTAGACAACAATATCATTGACCACAGGAATAAATAAGGATTCTTGAAGGAGAAGAGATTTACTGTTACAATAGCTTATAATTAAAATTATAAGTAAACTACCTCAGAATAACCTGAGATGAGAATTCTATGAATACATCTGGTTATATTTCAAAGCCATGTCAATATTTTACATAATTATGAAACAAAAGTAGAGGTTAAAAATCCCTAAATATCAAAGCACAATGAAACACATTGATCTAACTATCGAGCAGTGGAAAATCTTCACAGAAAGAAACGATTACATTGTGTGTATTGTGGAAAAAGCAAAGGAGAAATTACGTTGGTGCTGTTAAGAAATGGTCTTTCAGAGTGGAAGAAGGGGATACAGTGTAAGGTCAATGAGGTTAAAACTCTTTTAGTTCTGAATTTGAGCTGCAGTTAGTACAAACTTATGAAGTATTTTATCTTAAAATTATTTCTTAGCCTTATACACTGAGAGGGCCTAGGGGTAGTGATGAACATAGTATCCATGAGCAACTATTACCCTTTTTGGTGTTCTGGTTATCTATTAAAAATAAAAATATGCGCCAGCCCTGTGGTGTACTGGTTAAGTTCGCCGTGCTCTGCTTCGGTGGCGGAGGTTCGCCGGGTTTGGTTCCTGGGAACCAAACACCACCCGTCGGCCATGCTGTGGCGGTGACCCACATACAAAACAGAGGAAGATTGGCACAGATGTTAGCTCAGGGTGAATCTTCCTCAACAATAAATAAATAAATAAATAAATAAATAAATAAATAAATAAATAAAAACATACAGGTCATTTGACGCAGTAATCCCATAGGTGGTAATCTATTCCACAGAAATATGTCATTCTAAATACCATTTTCCATGAAGGTGAACCAGGGAGTCTTGGTGAAATGAGTGATTCTAGGTCTATGGTAGGTAATGTATAACCTAAACCTGGTGTATTTTGTTCTATGAGGGTTAAAATAGTTATCAGAGACTACCAGCGCTGGGCCCAAAGAGCCTTGAAGTGGCAAAAGATGTGACAATTTAAACATCATAAAGGATGTTAATAAGCACAGTGGATTGAGACATGCCAAATATATTTGAATCCATAAATTCATATTGATATTTAGAGATCATTGGTCATCTTTGGAGGATATAGAATCTAACATTGTTTTGAAAAGAGATAAGTAAAGGAAAAGTTCTAAGCATTTGTCCTTTTTTTCCTATACAATCTACTCCTCAGAGTAATCAAGTTGTTGATGAGAGGCCTTTTCTTTTTATAGAAGTATTCCAGGTAACAGATGAAGAAGAAATGATATCATTAGACTATAACAATTTTAGAACCACTAACAAATTAATGAAATAGGCAATGGTCATTAATGGCTGCTAATATCACAAAAAGGGACCACCAGACGTGTGCCTCCTGGGGAAATATACAACCCTACCTGTGAAGTGTGCCTGCTAAAACAATCCAGATTGTGAGAAATCCTGTAAGACCAACAACCTGCCTCTTTTTTTTTTTTTTTCCAATAAATTAATTGCAGAGAGAGAGAGAATGAGGGAAAGAGAAGGGAAGCCTATAGATTAAAAGAGATGTAAGGGACTTATTGATCTATTGCAATGTTTGGGTTTTATTTGGATCCTAATTAAAACAAAGAAACTAATAAAAGAGAAAAAGAATGCATTTATGAGAAAACTGGAAATTTGGATACTGACTGCATATTATTTTTTTAGACATTTTAGTAGTAGTATGTTTATGTTTAAAAAAGTTTCATCATTTAGAGATACATCTCAGACATTAATGGATGAAGTTATATGATGTCTAAATTTGCTACAAAATAATTGAGGAGGGAGAATGAGATAAAAAATATTATGTTTTAGTTGCTTATTGTTTAAGCTGGGTGATGGGTACATGGGTGTTCATTATACTAATCTGCTTTTGTATATGTTTGAAATTTTGTATAATAAAAGTTAAAATTTTATAACTATAATCTTACATAAATTTCTATGACATGTTTTCAAAATGAAAAGAGCAATTTGGAAAACAAATTAATATGATTATTTTTTATTAAAAACGATCCCCCCCAAATCTCCATATTTATGCCTATATAGGATAAATGAACTTAGCAGCATGACAGGACACATCCAAGGGCGTTACATTGGTTAACTCAGTGGGCTGAGATGGAGGTAGGTGGATGAGGTGGGGGCTGGGAGTGTATGGGAGATTATTATTTTTGTATTTCTACGTCTTTATTGTATTATTTTAATAGTTTACAACAATCATATAATACTGTTATCGTCTGAAAAATATCAAATAACAAACTTTTTGAGAATAAAAAGAACACACATATAAAGAGTATAGCTCATTTTTTAATTTTTTAAATTAAATATATATATATTTATTGAATATTTTTTTTTGAATTAAAAACCCCTAAATTTCTCTTGAAGGTGACTTTCCAGAACAATGAAACATCAGCAAGCTGAATTTAGAGAGTGAAGTAAAAAGAAAGACATAATTATGTTTATATATATATACACATATATGTATATTGTATTTGTATGTGTATATTATGAAGCTATGCCACGGAAGACAAAAATAGAAAAAGTACATAAAACAAAGAGTTTCAAGTAACAATCAATGATGAATTTAGAAATAGGTGCTCAGTGTCACTGAGTCTGAAATCTCTCCTTTTGAAAAGTCATTTGAATAAGTGACCATTTTCATGTTCTCTGGTTTATCCACTTGGTTGATGAAACTCTGATTAGGACATTTTCTCCTTTTCTTCAAGTTTTTAAATCACCAAACACCCTGAAAATGATGAGAGAGCAGCATGTCCTGAAGCATGGGGCTCTCCTATCACCCTGAAATTATTTCTATCTCATTTGTGTTTTTAACAAAACTCGTCCTTACAAAGGAACAATGGAAGGACCGAAATTTCTGTCTTAGCACTAAATGCATCTCAGTGCTGCGGAAACATTTCATTTTCTAGCGATTTCAGGGTCTGTATATTCCCTGCTGTTATAGTCTTGATTAAAATAAAAAGAAAGGAAAAAAGAACAGAAGAAAGAAAAGAAGAAACCCTACATGACAAGAACATTAAACCCCAAGGGTGGTTCATTTCAATTTTGAAGTCTTTCTTCACTACTCCGGGGACAGTTATGTCAACGTCTTAATAAGGGAAGTAAAGCAGTTTATACGCCTCAGAGCACGTGCACTTAAACCAGAAAATTGGCGTGAAGGGGAGAAGGCCAGCCCTGCCTTGGACCGATGGCAGCCACATAGCAAGGGGCCTCTTCTGGTGAGGACCAGATGACACAATTTGCAGAGGGCAGGTTTAGCGTTGTCACTATTAGGGCTGCAAGGAAAACTTCTTTGAAGAAACATTTGTTTTGCCCCCTTCCCCTCAAAATCTTGAAGTCATCTCATACATATGTTGGAAGTAATTGTCCAAATTCAATTAAATTCTATTTTTATAATGTTGAAATAACCTTGCACTGCAAATCGAAAAGACATTTCTGGAACCTAGAGTTATTTTGCTGTCATGAGAACTGCTATATCAGGCATTATACTTCAATTTTGAATATTATGAATTATTTTATATGTAAATTAATAAATTATACAATATGATGTATCAACCACTTGGTCCCATCTGCAGTTTGATAAACATAAAAGCAAATGGAAAACTGAGAGCCATTAGTTTGTTTGACTTTTTAAATATTCTATAAGTAATATTTAATGATATAGAATTTTCATTGCCTAATTTTTTGCTTTATATTATTTGGGCTTTGAGGTTCTTAGTCGTGACTTGCCAAAACAAAACAAAAGTGTGAAAATAAAATGGAGAGATTTATCCCGATATTTTAAAGTGTGTATTTCCTATAAAGATACTTTTTTTCTCCCTTTCGTTTTATTACAAAAGCTGCCTGAATGAAAGAGCTCAGAAGTTTAAGGATAGCTCACTCAGGTTCAGATTTTTATGTGGATTTCCCCTTGTGGGTCATAATTATAGGTAGAGCTCACTACTTAATGACAATCTCTTAAAAAATAGCAACTTACATATCCTCAGATTAACAGTAGATCTTCAATGGTCAAGTTCAAATAAAATATTGAAACCAATTTTATATATTAATGAAAGTCAACATAAATATATATTAGCCTGCATTCGTTCAGTTGAAAGTGACAGAAACAAACTTAAACTGACATTAGTACGAAAAGGGAGAACATTTTTGTACTTGTCATAACTACAAAGTCCAGAGGTTCAACTGACTTCAAGTATTGTTGGCTACAGAAACATTCTTTCCTCCACTTTTTTCCTTTTTCTTTTTTGATGTGGGTATTGGTTTTAATCTTAGACAGACTTTCCCAGTGGTGGCAGAAAAAGCCATCAGCAACTCTGGGCTCAAGTCTTAAAACCTTAGCAATCTCAGGAGAAAGCCTCTTTGCCAACACTTCCAGCCATTTATTCTGATTGGGATATTTTGGGACATATGACAAGACCTGAATCAATCACTATGTCCAGAGGAATGGAATATTCTAATTGGCCAAGTCTGGGACATGTGCTTATCCCTGAAGCTAGGACATAGGCTCAGCTCCATCTGAACCATGTTGTCTAAAGCTATAGCCAAAAGTCTCATTGGTAACTGCTCCCTCCCCATATCCCTTCAAGCCTGAGAGGTAGAGCCTTACCTCTGATTGCTAGCCTTGCGTTGCGTTATCATTTCTTATTTTTTCTAATGCTACTCACAACTTTGCAAATAGTTTCTTTCTTTCTTTTTTTTTTTTGTGCGGAAGATCAGCCCTGAGCTAACATCCATGCCAATCCTCCTCTTTTTGCTGAGGAAGACCAGCTCTGAGCTAACATCTATTGCCAATCCTCCTCCCTTTTTTTTTTTCCCCAAAGCCCCGGTAGATAGTTGTATGTCATAGTTGCACATCCTTCTAGTTGCTGTATGTGGGACGCAGCCTCAGCATGGCTGGAGAAGCGGTGCATTGGTGCGCGCCCAGGATCCGCACCCGGGCCGCCAGTAGCGGAGCGTGCGCACTTAACTGCTAAGCCACGGGGCCGGCCCCACAAATAGTTTCTTCATTAAGTCTGTTCAAACACTTTTTTAAAGTACGCCATATATTTTATGTTGGAACTCTGGCTGAAACAGCTCTAGACAAATTTCCAAAGGCATCCCAAGTCCAATATTTGGAAAACTGAGATTATTATCTCAATTCAACACAAGAGTGTTTCTTTTCTTCATTAGATGCAACACCATCCATCAAACATTCCAACTTAAAACCTCAATGACACCTTCTAATGTCCATTCTTCTTCACATTCAACTGTCTCTTAAATATTGTCAATTTTATCTTGTAATTATTTTAAAAATATACTCCCCCTCACCATCCCTAATGCCTAAATGGGCCCCCTGTTACTTTAGTTTTGACAGTCTTACCTTCTCCATGATCACAAATCTGACCATATCCCTCCTCCCCCATGGCAAGTTCACATTTCTAGAAGTCTTAGTCAACTATAAGATAACTCTGACATCCCTTTAAATGCTCTCAAGACATTTCATGATATGGGTTATCTTTACCTTCTAATTATAAAACTATGTACAATTCCTTGAGCATCCCATTCTCTTTCATGTTCCCATGTCTTAGCACACTGTTTTCTCTGCTCAAATGCTCTTTCCCCTTCTCTACTTAAGATATGCTGAGTCGTCTTTAAATTTTACTTTATGTTTTACCTTCTCTGTGAAGAATTGTCAATACTCCATTAGTCATTTGTTTTCTATGCCAAAAATACATTGTATACATATTTTTAGAGCACTATGTCATTACAATGTAAGTCTTACTTATTAATGTCTGTTCCCCAACTTGATTATGGATTCCTTGAAGCAAGGTGCTGTGTCTTACCTAGTTTTGTAGTGTTGGTGTCTAGTTACAGAGCCTGATACCTAACGGTCTCTTTAAAAACAAAGGACATTTAAGAGAACGAAAAGACAAGTCATAGACTAGAAGAAAATATTTGCAAAATGCATATCTGATAAAGGACTGTTATCCAAAACATACAAAGAACTCTTAAAACTCAACAATAAGAAAATAAACATCGCAATTAAAACATGGGCCTAAGATTTGAATGGATACCTCACCAAAGAAGATATGCAGACAGCAAGTAAGCCCATGAAAGAGTGCTCAACATCATAGTCATTAGAGAATTGCAAATTCAAACAATGAGATACCACTACACACCTATTAGAATGGCTAAAATACAAAAAAACTTATAATAGCAAATGCTGGAGAGGATGTGGAGCAATAGGAACTTTCAGTCATTGCTGGTCAGAGTGAAAAATGGTGCAGTCACTTTGAAAGACATAGAGGAATCTTAAATGCATATCACTAAGTGAAAGAAGCCAATCTGAAAAGGCTACATATTGTATGTTTCCAACTATATGACATTCTGGAAAAAGAAAAACTACGGACAGAGTAATAAGATCAGTGGTTGCCAGGGGTTAGTAGAGACGGAGGGATGAATAGGCAGAGCACAGAGGATTTTTAGGTTGAAACTATTCTGTATGATACTGTAATGGTGGCTACATGATGTTATGGACTGAACGTTTGTGTCCCCCCAGAATTCATATGTTGAAGTCCTAACCCTCGATGTGGCTATACTGGGAGATAGGGCTTATGAATAAATAATTAAGGTTAAATGAGCTCCTAACTGATAGGATTAGTGTCCTTATAAGAAGAGAAGACAGAGACTCTTAAGAGCTGTCTCTCTCTCTTCACCACGTGTGGACACACACACAGCCAGAAGGTGGCTATCTGCAACCCGGAAGAGAATCTCACCAGAAACTGACCATGCTGGCACCCTGATCTTGGACTTCCAGCCTCCAGACTGCGAGAAGGTAAATTTCTGTTGTTTAAGCCAGACAGTCTGTGGTATTTTGTTATGGCAGCCCAAGCAGACTGAAACACAATACATTACGTGTTTGTCAAAACTCATAGAACTGATCAACACATAGAGTGAGCCTTAATATAAACTATGGATTTCAGTTAATAACAATGTACTGATGTTGATCCATCAGTTGTAACAAATGTACCACATTAATGCAAGATGTTAATAAAAGGGGCCCTGTATGTGGGAGAGCTAGGATATGGGAACTCTGTGTACTATCTGCTTCATTTTTCTGTAAACCTGAAACTGCTCTAAAAAATAGTCTATTAATAAAATAAGTTAAAAAATAAATTGGTGAAAGAATGAATGAATGAGTACCTTCCCTGCTCACCTCACCTCCTAGATTTATTGTGAATCTAAACTTAGATCATGCATGTGAAGTACTTTGCACAAGATAAAATGCTATTTCACACAATCTGGAAGTGCTATTTAAGTAGCTGAATTGCTAAAATCAAATCAATATCCATGAGGATACTTAAGGCAAAACCAACTCTTGGCAGATGCTAAATAGTATCTAATCAGAATATGAAAATGATAAAGAGGAGAATGCAATGGCTAAAATAGAAATAAATTTAAATGGAGGTGTAGCATATGACCTACATAAAATAATGTTTAGATAAACAAAAAAAAAAGTCTAGGTCTAAGAACTGTTTTAAAAAGATAATAATGTACTTGATGGTGAATGTTATAATTGAATAAAGGCAATTAGGACTAGTAGACTAAACTATAGATTATCCTATTAGGCAAAAAGTTATTATTTTTAGTAGAATAATAAGTTCTGACTGCATAATAGACAAAGCTAGGCGAGCTATCCAAAATTCAATAATTTTTTTTTTTTTAAGATTTTATGTATTTATTTTTCCCCCAAAGCCCCAGTAGATAGTTGTCTGTCATAGCTGCACATCCTTCTAGTTGCTGTATGTGGGACACGGCCTCAGCATGGCCGGAGGAGCGGTGCGTCGGTGCGCACCCGGGATCCGAACCCGGGCCGCGGGCAGCAGAGCGCGTGCACTTAACCCCTAAGCCACGGGGCCGGCCCGAAAATTCAATAATTTTTAGACATTTGTGTGAGTGATATGGTAAAAAGTTATAGAAGAATGCACGAGGTCTTTTGATTTGCGTAGAAAATACATTGTGAACTTGCTGTTACCTGGGTCTGCGTGGTAGCACTCCATTGTCAAGTGGCTAGAGCAGGACCTGAAGACACACATTCATTCTAAGAACGTGTGGCTCACAGAGCCAGGGCACTCACTCCTTTGCCATCTTTCAGTCTATACCCATTCCTCCTGGGGTGTTCCCTAAGGCCAGTTGACTAGCTGTGCGTGATGTGCCGGCATTAGCTAGAACTAGATGGCCACAGCGTTAGAGTGCCCACCCTGGCTTTGAGGGATGTCAGAGAAGCGAAATCATCCCAGCAAACAACACTGGGAGTTTCATCTGTTTCTCTACTTGCCTGGAAGGAGATTTTGCTTTTGGTTTGAAGCTCCACCTGTTCTTGGGTACTGATTTGTGGTTTGATCAGACGGTCAGGGATTTGGGGAGAATACTGTTGGAAGTCTGGTGAAAAGAAAGTTTGGGGAAGAGGTACGTAGATAGGCCTCCTAGGATAGGTGGATATTTGTGTCCCAAATGAATAGTATTCATCATCAGGGCTCCTTGAAGAAGAGGTTCTCAATAATCTGGTGCACAAAATGACCTGCTCGGTGGGGGTTAGCCTCTTTTCCAGCTACCTCAAGGCTGTCCATGGGATCATGAACAAGGTGGCCATGGTAGCAGGGATAGAGACTTAAGAATCTGGATTCCTCCTCATGAAGGCTGACCAACTACTGCTATTAATTAATGCACAATCTGTCAGTCACAGATATCAAAGCGGAGCCCCCAGTAGGGCATCATTTTCGGGAAGAAGGTGGATTATATTAGACACGTTTTGTTTGGAGGAATTGTATTCACTGGAATAAATGCTTGTTTTAGAAATGCGGTTGTTTTTCCTGCCTGCTATACTTCTGACTTTAAAATCACTGCTTATCTTATTCACTGTCTTGGTGAATAAGACACCAAGTGAGTAAGACACCTTGGTGAATCGCTTAACATTGATTCTAAACAAGAAACATATTTTACAGCAAAAGAACATGGAATGGGTAGAGTAGGAAGGGATTTATGAATCTATAAAATATCAGATATGTCCTCACGACTGTTTGAAGAAATGAAGGTACAGTGTCACATTTTGTACGTTGGTATGGTATATCTGTATGTAAATGCGTGTGTGTGTTTCCCTCTTTCCTTTCTACTTTATACGGGGTGAATGTGAGCTGGTTTATTTGGTAATGACGGTTTCCAGGGTACCAAGATGGGATAGTATAACAGGAATAGAGTGGAAATGCATGGAGATGTGGAAAAAAGATCTTTTGTTTTATGTTCAGCTTTAATCTTTTAAAATTTTCCTTAAAGAACAATTTGTTCCCCCAAAAAGCTGAAAAGGGTAAATTAAGTAATTCCGTTTATGGAAGCAAAATATGAATACTTCATGTTTCCTTTACAGATAAGCTCTGCGTGCAACTGTGCAACTAGACATTTTCCATATAAGCCTATGTTTTCTCATTTTGAAATCAATTTTGAGTCCAAGCTTGTTAATAGACGCTGAGTATTTGCAAAGTTATACTTTCATTGAATTGGAATATGAACCATAGCTCACAATGAAAGTGTGCCTTTAGCTTGGGTTTGCAATTTATGCTGCTGGGTTTTTTGATGATTTCCTTCTGAGGTATTTATTGCACAAGGGCATGACCAATGGTGTGTTTCAGATCTCCACAATTAAGGGAAATTGAAGAACAATCGTCCTCACAGTCACTAACCATTTAAACTACAGTTTTTGTTGATTTTGCCAAATGACTGAATGCTCAGATCTACCAGGACTTCCGAATAGTTCTGAGCACATATTTGAGGCACAAATAGCAAAATATTTGTCAGGAGCACTTTTTTCTAGTCACTTGCCAGTTGTGGAAAGTCTCTATACTTTGTATTTTGCCCTGAGACAATCATTCTTGTTTTATAAATGTTAATTTAGTGATTAGAAAGCACATTGCATATACAAAGTATCTAACAAATTGATGATAATTATATTTATTAATTGTGACTAGTAATAGGACACATAAATGGTAATGAACTTTAAGACCTTAATCGTAATGATTAACATTGTTGATTTCTTTTGCCCTCTTCAACTAATTTTTTTCATGTATCCCCTTCCTTTGCAGAAATGTATTTTTTTAGCTATATAATGTGGACTATGCATCGAATTAACAGACATTATTTCTAATCTATAGTTTAGACAGGACTTCATATAGAACTCCTATTTGGTGAATATTAAATTGTTAAAAAGTTTTCATTATTTGATTTCTATTTTTCTTTTTCAAACTTTTGTTTAATAATTTTATGAACTAGATTTTAAAAATAAAAGTAATGCACACTTGTAGGAAAGAAGAAATTTCAACTGTATATGAAGAGATGTATGCTAAAAGTGAAAAGTCTCTTTACCTGAATTCCTATCCTTCACCCAAGGGGGAAGCACATTTATACTTTCTTGTATATCCTCCCAAAGATTTATATGCATTATAAAAAACATATATACGATTTCTGCTTCTGGCAATTACAAACTAGGTAATTTGGACAAACTCTCCCACTCTGAACAACTAAAAATGTTGGACAAACTTTGAAAATTCTCTTTCAAATCATTGGAGAGCTACCTAAATGGTGAAGGATACAGCCAAGACTCTGGAGAAGGGGGATTCCAGAGGGTTGAACATGGCATTTGGGGCTACTTTAATCCCTAGAGGGGCCATCAATTCTGAAAATGTGTTTCAGTAGATACAGGGGCTAAAGGGACAAAGATTGGAGTTCAGGGTCCACTGAGGAGAAGACAACCTGGTACCTCACTCAGGCTTTGGATTGGGATTCAGAGTAACTACATCCTATAAGTAATGATAAATTGGAAATAGATCAGCCCTCACAGAGAGGAGACCCAGTTTTGAATCACCTCAATTCTTGCTTGGATTAAGGTGATCTGGGATTGCTAGTGACTCTAGCATACCTGCCTGTCTGAAGCAAAGCATCACTTCAGAAGGAAGGTTACATTCTCCAGAGCCTCATATTATTGCTATAATTTTTCATATATAACCTCCAACATTAATTAAAAAAAGGCATACAAGGAGATAAGATCATGTGACTAAAAACCAAGAGAAAGAACAGATAATAGAAACAGATTTACAGGGGATCCAGATAAGGTACATATCAGAAACTAAATTTAAAATATCTATGTTGGGCCGGCCCCGTGGCTTAGTGGTTAAGTGCGCGCGCTCTGCTGCTGGTGGCCCGGGTTTGGATCCCGGGCGCGCACCGACGCACCGCTTCTCCGGCCATGCTGAGGCCGCGTCCCACATACAGCAACTAGAAGGATGTGCAGCTATGACATACAACTATCTACTGGGGCTTTGGGGGAAACATTAAATAAATAAAAATTATAAAAAAAAAAAATCTATGTTTATGTTCAAAAAACTAAAAAGACTGAAAAGTTGGCATAGACTTGGGAACTGTAAAAAAGAAACAAGTAGAAATTTAGAAGTGAAAAATACAGCAAATGAAATAAAAACTGGATAAATAGATTTAACAACAGATTAAACAAAGAAGAATGGAGAATAAGAGAAGTGTAAGATCAGAAGAAAATATCCAAACATTATAAAGAATGAAAATACAGAAAAGAGCAGAAGAGACATTGAAATATGGTGAAAATGTCTGACTCTAGAAATAATATTTGTAAAGATAATTGCTTTGAGCTTTCCCAAATAAATTATATGACATATCAACTTTGATTTTTTTTTCCAGCAATGGAATCAGACTATACACATAATTCTGCACCTTAATTTTATTTTTTACTTAACAATATGTGTTGGACCTCTTTCCATAATAGTTATAATGTAGAACTACCTCATTTATTTTTTATGACTGCCTAGTATGCAATTGTAAGTTAGAATTGGTTCCTTAAATTCTAGGTAAAGATGAGAAAATAAATAGAGCTTGTTGTGAAAATTCTGTTTAAAACCGATAACACTATCAAATTCAGAACTCTGAAACATAGTTTTGCAAAAGGGCCCTTTTTCCCTTCTGCACACAGAGGAATGCCCAGGTTAAGGATTCATACCAGAACACACAGAGGACCCAAATTGTCTCTCTCCACAGGTTCCGTTCAAACATAATTAGGATAGAGTAGGTCCTAGCATTTAAAATTTTAACCTCTGCTTTGCACTTTGGATCTTCTCTGCCTGCTCCTTTCTTGTCACTGAACATGAGGATTTTGGAATTTTGTAATAAAAGGAACTTAGTGGTCTTCTGACAAATGAGGAAATGAAGGCCCAGAAAGATGGGCCTTGACCAGGATTACAGAGTGAGCCAGTGGTGAAGCTAGAACTAGAACCTAGACATTCTGTTCTTTCAATCCAGTCTGTATTTGCCTGATCCCCAATCCTCTGCTCCTCCATTACAACAGAAATACATTTTAATAATATTTACATATTACTTGACTAAAGTTAATTCACGCTACTATATTAGTTAGCAAAAACAGGAGGATTGGCAACAGGTGTTAGCTCAGGGCTAATCTTCCTCACCAAAAAAAAAAAAAATAAAGATCTTAAATAAGATACTTAATGTTCTTTAAGTACTACCTTCTCACTTTTCTCATCAATTAAATGGAATTTTATTTTATTTTCTTTTTGCTGAGGAAGATCGGCCCTGGGCTAACATCCAGGCCCATCTTCCTCTACTTTATATGTGGGATGCCTGCCACAGCATGGCTTGATAAGTGGGTGCACAGGTCCACGCCTGGGATCCAAACCTGCAAACCCTGGGCTGCCGAAGCAGAGCGCACAAACTTAACCACTAGACCACCAGGCCAGTCCCTAGAGCACATATTTTACAGGGCTATTTTGAGGATTAGGAATTTTAGTTTTTGCTACATTATCTGACAAAATGTTAAACACTTAATGAATGATTATTGTTATTATTAGTATTATTATTCTTTTAGTTAGGATGCTTTTTGCTTCAAGTAAGAGAAAACTCCTATTCAAACCAGCTTAAAAGTAGGGAATGTATTGTCCTTCACATCAAGAACTCCAGGGACTTGGTAGATACCATGACGTTATGGCAGGACTCCAGCTCTGCTCCTCTGACGCTCTCCTGGTCCCACCTTTAACTTTGTTTATTCCATTGACCTCGGGCTTGTTTCCCTCACCACTTCAGGGCTGCTGGGAGCAGGGGCAAAAACAGGCCTCCTTTTCTGTCACGTCCAGAGGGAGGAAGAGAAAAACTTTCCTGATTAAGGTGTATACATCCTTTTGTTAGTCTAATTGGGCTAAAATGATATGCCCACTCTTCACTCCATAATAGTTCCTAGGGTAACTCTGTGTGTGCTATCTTAGAGTCATGAGGATCTAGGGTGTCAGGGAAAGGGATTGACTTGACTTTGTTTTAGTCAGTAGAGGAAAAAGGGAAAAAAAGAAAAATTGGGAGATAGAGGCAGAAAAAGAGGGTTGGAAACTAGCAATTTTCCCTTGCGGCAGGTGCAGAGTAGATGCTCAGTGACAATGACACTTTCTCCACTGCTCGCCAAAGCCTTGTTCTTCACCAGAGTGGCTTCTAATGGTCTTGTCTTTTCTGAAATTCCTCTTGAAGAATCAGTATTTGTCACTATTTTCTTGTATTAAAAAATATTAGATGGTCTCTGAAGGCAACTCATTCATTTGTTCCTTCATTCATTCATGTTTTAGGCCTTTAGCAAATAATGAACACCTTATATGCACAAAGCAAGAGCTATAAAACTATTTCAAATGATACCATTTGAATACATACATAGTTTCCTCATAAGATTACATTGCTGTGACTGGATTCATTTTTTCTGTGTAGAATGCATTCAATAGCATTCATATTATTGTATTGTCGTTTCTTATAAGTATGTATCATATACTAACTAAAAAAGTTTTTAATTATTGTTTAAAATTTTCAGCATAAATGTAATGTAAGAATGAAAAAGTAGTATTATTTTAAATAGATTAATATTTCAAATGAGTCCTTATTTGTGTGGAAAATTCATTTTATGAAATTTACAGCATGGTTTTTTACAAATGAAGACGTTGTGTGAGTTCTATGAAAGGTCTGGCAAAATTCTTTAAAGCTCAATAGTAATAGACAGCTGTTTCTTGAGTCTAGTTAAAGACATAAGCCTTTACATCATTCTGAAATGGAAATTGACAAAGAAAGGAAAAGAGAAATATGTCTCATTTTATTAAAGTACTTCTTCTAATGGATGTCAAGGAAATAGTCTTCCTGCTCTCATTTTTACTGGGATTTCAGGAAGTCACATTGATTTGGCAATATTTGATATCATCATGTATACGTATTTTAAATATCAGCCCTTTTTGATGACTTATTCATTTTGGCGGGCTATAAAACTCCCTGATTTTTTTCTTTTGGTCAAAATTATATCTGTGAAATAAGTATTGTTATTCAATGTAGAATGTGTGCATTAAGAACACTTCTGACCTAGATTAATGAAATAATTCTGGTGACTCTGAAGGTAAGTTAAAAGAACGGAAAAGTTGAAAAATATCAAATAGTAACAGTTTATACTAATTTATCAATAAGTGGATGTTTTGTATGCAAACACAAGTGGCCACTAACTTGACAGTTTAAAACACACACACCATGCAGGCTTTGCTGTGGGCTCATGTCAATGGAAACCCTGGGTCAGGAAAGTAATGAAACACAATGAGAACAATAGTGCTGCTCCCCAACCAGTACATCCGCATTACCCAACTTCAAAGCTCGTTATAGAAGTTAGAGTATTTGATCATCCCCTCTCTATATGGTAGGAACGTAATTCCCAACCAGAAACTGAGGAAAAGGGATTAAGTGATTTGTACAGACCTCAGGAAGCCAAGCTAAATCTCTGTGATTTTGTAGTAGGAAAATAATTTTCTTTGCATACTTTGATCTAAAGTGATTTAGGACTTAATTAAAATTATACACTTCTTGAAATACATAAAATTCTAAATGCCAATCAAGGCTGACCTTGACCCTGTTGGCTTGAATACTTGGAGCATAAATCAATTCTGTGGTTATAGTTTTCAAGTTTTTAAAGATTTCCTGGATGCTTCTTCCCTTAAAAAATCTAAGAGGTTATTTTTATTTATGCAGGTGCATATGCAGTTGATTGGGTAAATATCATTTTCACCCATTGTCTGAGTGTGGGTGTGTATGTGTGTGTGTATGAAAACTTTAACTGTAAAATATTATACAAGATAAAACAAATTGTCGTAAGAAAACAGGAGGCTAGTGTTACATGCCCAGCAGGTGGGCTTGTTCCTTCAACCATATATCTACTGTGTGTATTTGAACTCTTTGGGAAATAAAGTAGATTAGAACAGTTTCCCAACTTTTTTGATTAATTAATTTATTTCACTACAATATCTAATCTCCCAGACTTCCTTTATGAATTTTTATGATCATGTCACCATTTTATGAAGTGATTTATAAAGAAACCATTTTAGGTAAAAAATTACATCATCACGTTATTAAAATTATAGAGTGCATTTAATGTAATATTTAATAATATTCATAAGATAGAGGTAAATTTCAAAATTTCTCCATTTATCATGACCTATGCTATTTAATTTAATTTAAATATAAAAGAAAAAGAATAATTTGTCAACAAACATAATATGACATTACTTAAAATTTAGCGATTTAACACATATTAAAAAGTAGACTGAAATATAACTGACATATTCCAGCACCCAAAACAGACAAAAAAATGTTCTTATGACATCTTTGAAATTTCTTTTGTAAACTTTGATTGATGAATTGATTTATTTTCATAAATTTAAAAAGTTTAAATTATAGAAATTCGTAAGAAATTTTTAAAATTTTCATTTTTCATAAATTAAAACATTTTCAAAAGTTTTATAAAAGACTAATATATGTGAGTGCAGCATTTGCAAGCACCTGCTCACAAATTATTTATTGTGTATATATATTATTTTTATTTACAATAAATGTAAAGTCAATTTAGATGTATTAATCACTATATTTACTTTTTAATCCTAGTTCTAAAGTACTAGAGACAACTTGGTGTAAAAAATTTGATTAGCTGAATGCATTGTACAGGTCTGATGAATAGTATATTGGGGTGATTGTGTAGAATTTTTATTATATTTAGGTCTTCATTTACTAATGTTCTATATTTGAACATGTGTTCCTTGCAGTTCTTATATTTATTCAATAGTCCATTATGGGTATAAATTGAACCATATATGTCATGAATCAAAACAATGAAAACCTGCATAATCATCAAAAGCTCCGTGGGAGCTAATGGCACCCAGGTGGGTGGTAAATCAGCACAGAGACTGAAACATACACAGATTTTTAAATTTTCCTTCAGAAATTCACTACGCGTGCTCACTCAACATGTGCTGGACACTCTTAGATTGTTCCTCTTCGTATATATTATTTAAATGTCATTTCAGCCTTTAAGAATATAAATCCTCTTGAACTCTTTTCCAAGTTCCAATGTTTCCCAAATCTTCACGTAGAGTATACATTTCAATCTTTGGAAGGAGATTAAATGCACTGATCTTATCTTGGTTATCCAATATTTGGGCTATTTAAAAATAAAAATAAAATAAATAACAAAGACAAAAAACGCAAGAAAAGGAAAACCAAAAGAGAAAAATAAATAGCTAAAAAATTAAATAAAAATGGACAGTTAGCAGAGCTCATCTCACAGCCTCCTGCCCTCATCCTCCGCTCTCCCCCCATACCCACCTTTCAGTACCTTGACCGCCATGTGCTCCTGCCTCCAACCACTGGTCCTCTGCCCAGCCTCCTCCTGGCTCTTGCTCCCCAAGTTCGTGTCAATGCTCCTTCAGCTCTCATGACACGGAACCTTCCCTTCACCCCCCACCCAGGCTAGGCTCCATCAGCCACACTCAATATACTATACCGTGGGCTTCTGCTCCACAGCACTTATCAGCATTGTTCATTATTCACCTTATTTATGGGCTTATTTAATCAGTGCCAGTCTCAACCCTGGATTGTAGCTTCCAAGAGGAGAGGGAAATTACCTGTTTGTGCTAAAAACTATATTCTTGAGGCTCAGCATGGTCCCTGGCATATAATAGGAGCTCACATAAATATGTATTGAAGGAGGAAGAAGGGAAAAAAAAAGGAAAGAAGAAAGGAAAGGAGAAAATACCAGGCAAAAGGAAGAAAATAATGAGATGCAAGAAAGGATAATAAGGCAAAGTTAAATTAATTTATCTGATTCAGCAAACATTTATTTGGTGTCTATTATGTAGAAACGCAGGTGCGAATAGAGATACGGTAGAGATAGGCCCACATTTGTGGGTGTGGTGAGAAGAACAAGCGGAGACGAAGCTGACCACATAACCTGCTCGGCATTTCCACCCGGGGTCTCACAGGTTTCTCAAGTCCGACATATCCCAAAACGAGTGTACGATCTGGTGCCTACACCCGACTCTCCCACTCCAACTTATTTTTTTTCTGTCTCTTTTTTTTTTTTCCTATCAGTAAATGTCACCACTTCATCCAAGTGTAAACAACTTGGAGAAATCGACAGGACGAGGGTGGTGAGAGATAGGGCAGTATCTTAATGGAGATATGGGACAAGGGAGGTTTTAGGGGGGCATTCTTGCCACTTGGAAATAGTGGTCTTTTGTCTGAACTTTTATACTAAGATTACTGGATAAAACCAAAAGTAGTGATTGTGGTATCAAGTTCTGAGTTTGGAATGTGGGGCCAGTGTTTAGTAGAAGTTGATTCAGGCAAGTGTGTTGGCTATTTTATACAATATTTATTTATTCATCTATTTACTCATTCACAAACACTTCTTTAATACCTTTGTTCAACCCACTAACTTAAGATGCTTATCAGGGATACAGCAACAGGTAGAACCTGGTCTTTAGTCTCAAGAAAATTAGACAGTAGGAGGAGAGATATAAAATATACACAAAATTAAAATGCATCTTGAAATATGTCTCATAAAAGGTGTATCAAAAAGTGGTTTGATAGTTTGGTCATTCATTTATGATTTAAGATGCATATAGGACACCCACTATGGGCAAGGTAGCATCTCAGTGGTAGGGAGAATTCCTAGGCCTCACTATGGCTAAGTCAGAGTCTGTCTGTTGCTAGGCCACTGCTAATGGACGCATCTTCTCCACCATCCGCTTCCCTTATGGACTGTGGAGCCCATCTTTTGAGGGCACAGAGACCCAGGAGGAGGCAGGAAGTCAGACCATCTTCTTCTCGGACACCCTGCACAATCCCTTCTTGCCCTGCAGCAGGGAGTTGTCCAGTGAGCTGCTTATTTCCAGAAATGTCAAGATGAGAAGGAGACAAAAGGTCAGGTTGTATGGCTTAGGGAGCATCCAGGTGGGAGCAGATGCCAGTCTCCCCTATTACAGGTTCTCCACTCTGTACCAACGATTCCCCTCAGTGCCTCGCCTCCTTCTGGGGAAAGACAATCTCATGTCATGAACTCTGCAACTCCATAAGGCTGATGAGCCAGATGGCCCTTCTTTCTGTCCAAGTCGAGGTAGGGCGAGGTGGAGTTGCGACTTTGATGTCCATCAAGTGGATTTCTTCACTTCTTAGTAAAGGCGGCAGTGGTGGGGCTTGTCTGGACCCAGTTGCGGAGGTTCTCGTTCAAATGCGGGTACTTCGTGCTGTTTATTTTCAGTTGAGACTACGACCATCACTAACTCCGGAGCAATAAGAAAGTTCTACTCAATATGCTTTGCAGAAGTTTTACCCTAGATTTTTTAAAGTTTGTTTTTCTTTTAAAATCAGGTATACGTGTTATACTTTTATCAAGTAACTTTGTTGTTTCTATTAAAATTTCCACCTAGTTCATTTATCTATTTTGCCAGATGATTTATAATGTTATGAAGTTTCCTGATATTAAATCATTCTTACATTTGTCTGATTCCTTTAAAATTGAGTTGGATCGCACTTAGGTCTTCCAGTGCCAAAGAGATGGCATTTTGCAGGCAGGCGTTCACTCCATTGGAAACTGTTGCATGCTCCTGGCCGCCTCCTGGAGCAGACAAGGCAGCAGACTACTATGTGTAATCCCTGACATGTTCAAGGCCACTTCATTCCTTTCTCCCTCACAGATTTAGGACACACGATGCAGGATTTGAGACTACTGAGCTCTTGAAGTCAACTTGTTTGTCCTTAAGTTGATTATCTGTGTTAACAACATGCTTCCTTTGGTTGATATTTGCTTGATTTATGTTTGCCCAAGCATTTACTTTTAATTTTCTATGGTAATTTGTTATTCTCATAAAGGGAATGATTAGGTTTTTTAAGTAGAACTTAGTTGAGACTTTCCCTTTTAAATGATTTAAAATAATTATAGGGATTAATATATTTGTTCTTAAATCTGCTGTCACATGGGAAATGATGCTTGTGCAACAATACCTCCAAATATATTAGCCGGGCAAACTATCCCAATGGTCATGGATCAGAGAAACTCATAGACCAAATTAAAATGCTCAGATCACATGCTTTCTTTCTTTCTTTTCTTTTTTTTTTTAAATATGGAACACTTCATGAATTTGCATGTCATCCTAGCACAGGGGCCGTGCAAATCTCTGTATCGTTCCAATTTTAGTATATGCTGCTGAAGTGAGCACCACATGGTTTCTGAAATGATTTTAAAACACATAGTGAGAAGCAAGAGGAAAGAGAAGGGAGTGGTTAACACACTTAGGATAGGGTACAGGCAGGGTGGAAGGGCCACACTGCCTGATTCCGGATCCTTCCAGAGTCCTAAGTCCACCCAGCTGATGGCGTGGTTCTGAGGAAGCCCGACAAATGGAGGTTACCCAGGGGCAACACACGCACTTGTATTCGAGGGAAGCAGGTCAATATGCCTGGCCCTGCTGTGACTTGCCAACCAGCCTTCTGAACAGCTCTGGGTTTTATCTGAATTTCTTGAGCAAAGCACGTGTAGGGCCAGAGTGAGACCAGGATGGGTGTTGCCAACAGGTGGCCAATTTATAGATGACATAGCTCTCAGCATAGAGGTGACATGATCCATAATTTTATTAATTGGTTTTTCTATCTATAAGTATCATTTTTATTTGTTCTGTCATACTTTCCATTTATTTTATGTATTTTTAGCATGTCTTAGAGGTTACTAACTTATTCTAGATTTAATAAATCTCCTGTATGCTGCCTATGTCTCCCAAGCTTCCTGCTTACTCAATACACAATTAATACGTCCTATGAGTTTCATCGATGTCTCATAAACTGCTTGCTTAATGACTATGTTTAGCCCTTCCTAGAGATTTCATTCATTCCATTTACTTTGCTTGTTTTTGTAACAGAGTTGAATATTCTTAAAGAAGATAGCAAACACATATTACATTGGCATTAGGCAACCATGTGAAAGTTAAAGAATTTTTTTTTTAAATTTTTTGTTTATTGCAGTAACATTGGTTTATAACAGTGTATAAATTTCAGGTGTACATCATTATACTTCTATTTCTGCATAGATTACATCATGTTCACCACCAAAATACTAATTACAACCCATCACCACACACATGTACCGAATTATCCCTTTCACCCTCCTCCCTCCCCCCTTCCCCTCTGGTAACTACCACCAATCCAATCTCTGTCCCTATGTGTTTGTTTATTGTTGTTATTATCTACTACTTAATGAAGGAAATCATACGGTATTTGACCTTCTCCCTCTGACTTATTTCACTTTGCATAATACCCTCAATGTCCATCCATGTTGTCACAAATGGCTGGATTTCATCGTTTCTTATGGCTGAGTAGTATTCCATTGTGTATACATACGACATCTTCTTTATCTATTCGTCCCTTGATGGGCACTTAGGTTGCTTCCAAGTCTTGGCTATTGTGAATAATGCTGCAATGAATACAGGGGTGAATGTACCTTTACAAATTGGTGTTTTCAAGTTCTTTGGATAAATACCCAACAGTGGAACAGCTGGATCATACGGTAGTTCTATCCTTGATTTTTTGAGGAATTTCCATACTGTATTCCATAGTGGCTGCACCAGTTTGCACTCCCACCAGCAGTGTATGAGAGTTCCCTTCTCTCCACATCCTCTCCAACACATGTTGTTTCCTGTCTTGTTAATTATAGCCATTCTGACGGGCGTGAGGTGATATCTCATTGTAGTTTTGATTTGCATTTCCCTGATAGTGATTTTGAACATCTTTTCATGTGTCTGTTGGCCATCTGTATATCTTCTTTGGAGAAATATCTGTTCAGGTCTTTTGCCCATTTTTTAATTGGGTTGTTAGTTTTTTTGTTGTTGAGATGCATGAGTTCTTTATATATTTTGGAGATTAAGCCCTTATCAGATGTATGGTTTGCAAATATCTTCTCCCAATTGTTAGGTTGTCTTTTCGTTTTGTTGATGGTTTCCTTTGCTGTGCAGAAGCTTTTTAGTTTGATGTAGTCCCATTTGTTTATTTTTTCTATTGTTTCTCTTGCCCGGTCAGACATGGTGTTTGAAAAGATGTTGCTAAGACCGATGTCGAAGAGCGTACTGCCTATGTTTTCTTCTAGAAGTTGCATAGTTTCAGGTCTTACATTCAAGTCTTTAATCCATTTGGAGTTAATTTTTGTGTATGGTGTAAGGTAAGGGTCTATTTTCATTTTTTTGCATGTGGCTGTCCAGTTTTCCCAACACCATTTGTTGAAGACACTTTCTTTTCTCCATTGTATGTTCTTGGCTCCTTTGTCAAAGATTAGCTGTCCGTAGATGTGTGGGTTTATATCTGGGCTCTCGATTCTATTCCATTGATCTGTGTGTCTGTTTGTGTGCCAGTACCATGCTGTTTTGGTTACTATAGCTTTGTAGTATATTTTGAAATCAGGGAGTGTGATACCTCCAGCTTTGTTCGTTTTTCTCAGGATTCCTTTAGCTGTTCGGGGTCTTTTGTTGTTCCATATAAATTTTAGGATTCTTTGTTCTATTCTGTGAAAAATGTTGTTGGAACTTTGATAGGGATTGCATTGAATCTATAGATGGCTTTAGAAAGTATGGACATCTTAACTATGTTAATTCTTCCAATCCAAGAGCATGGAATATCTTTCCATTTCTTTGTGTCTTCTTCAATTTCTTTCAGAAATGTTTTATAGTTTTCGGTGTACAGATCTTTCACCTCTTTGGTTAAGTTTATTCCTAGGTATTTTATTCTTTTTGTTGCAATTGTAAATGGGATGGTATTCTTAATTTCTCTTTCTGCTACTTCGTTTTTAGTGTATAGAAATGCAACTGATTTTTGTATGTTGATTTTGTATCCTGCAACTTTACCATATTCGTTTATTACTCCTAAAAGTTTTCTGGTGGATTCTTTAGGGTTTTCTATATATAAAATCATGTCATCTGCAAATAGTGACAGTTTCACTTCTTCCTTTCCAATTTGGATCCCTTTTATTTCTTTCTCTTGCCTGATTGTTCTGGCTAGGACTTCCAGTACTATGTTAAATAGGAGTGGTGAGAATGGGCATCCTTGTCTGGTTCCTGTTCTTAGAGGGATAGCTTTCAGTTTTTCACCATTGAGGATGATATTAGCTGTGGGTTTGTCATATATGGCCTTTATAATGTTGAGGTACTTTCCTTCTATCCCCATTTTATTCAGAGTTTATCATAAATGGATGCTGTATCTTGTCAAATGCTTTCTCTGCATCTATTGAGATGATCATGTGATTTTTATTCTTCGTTTTATTAATGTGGTGTATTACGTTGATTGATTTGCAAATGTTAAACCATCCCTGCATACCTGGAATAAATCCCACTTGAAGAATCTTAAACCTATATTTCTTTAATAACCAAAGTCAAGAATATACCTGTAATGTTTGGGAAATTATTTAGCTTGCTTTTACTTTGCTATCCTTCTTCCTAACTCCATTAGTTTATCAGTGTTTAATTTATTAAAGACACACTGACAATGGCTACTAAATAATAAACAACATGACTCTATCTTGCATTCCTTTCAAGGTTTATTACTAGCATTTGCATTTGATTTTGTTTCTGCAGGTATAACATGCATTTAAACTTAGTGTTGTATATGTTGACTGATTTTAATACACCTGAGCAAAAGTACCTCAACTTTTCTTGCCACCACTGGATGCTGTTAACATGCTCATTTGCCGTCAATTTGGATTAACAAACATTTGGGCTAGTGAACAACTTTTTGGATGTGAACCTATTAAGTAGAGGAGGTTCTGTATTTTCAGATGAAATATTTATCTTTCAGAAAAGCAAAAAAAAAAAAAATCAATTAAAATGATCTGAGCTATAAGATGATTTAATAATGTGGCCTTTTCCAAAACAAATACACTGGTACCTATTATTATCATCAGAGAAAGAACAGGATGAAGTTCCACTTAGCAATAGTATCACATTTATAACATATTTGGAAATAAACAATAAATGGACAAGGAGATGCAAATTTTCACTCGTGCATAAAGACAGCAGAAAGAATTCAGAGATACGGCAAGGTCTCTGAAAATATATATCACCCTGAAAAAGGTACTTAGAAATGTAATTTAGCCAAAATAAAAGTGGATTAAATTCAGAATTCAAGAATGAAGAAGTCATGATGTGAAAGGACCGTGAGGGACACATGAACCTGATTGCATCTCAGAATGAGAACATGACCACCCAGGACACACAGTATTCTGGTTCTGTACTGTTAGTAGTATGTATTTTAAGACAAAAGCTGCAAAGAAAACTTGAACTTAGCAGGTTTGTTGTTGCACTGAATTTGTTAACTGATTTTATATGTATTGTAGAATAGAGCAAGTGAGTAAATAATGTTGATATTATTGGGAACCAGGGTTCTGGGAGGATATACAAATATGCCATGGAAAGAGGAAAAATCCTGTGGTGTAGGATTTGAATTGGAGGCATAACTATCAACTCCTTTTTAAAAATTCATTTCACAGCTCAGTCCATTGAAAGAATATAAAGCAGACACTCCAGAAGCAATGAGCATATCTAGCACCTATATCTCGGTCTCTAACACCATTCCCCAGTAAAAGGACAAAGGCTTCAAGGAAAAATGGCTGATTCCAGGTGTGGGAGAGGGAAGTGCAAGGTGAGCCTAGAACATTTTGTGCTAAAAAAGAAAGAAAATGCTCAGAGTAGTGGGAACATGTCAAAAGGACAGAGGAACTGGCTTAATGGGGGCTTCCACTGACGAAGTTTGGAATAATTCAAGCATCAGAATGAATAGTGGAGGTAAAGGATCGTAATACATTCAATAAAAATTAATCCATGAATCTGGTATGATCCTCAAAAAAAGATGAGGAGTCAGGGACAAAAGCTCTTCACTGCAGAAATATTCTAGCTAATAAAATGCAGAATACAATTAGAAAACTTTACAATCATCAGCATAACAATTGGTTGAAGCAAGGATTAGCAATTGATGCTAAAATTACTTATTAATTACAGAGAAATAATGTACCTTTAAATGGGAGAGCTGACAGAAACTACATTAACCAAGTGAGCAAATTTAGCATCATCACTATCAAACAAATTGATTTATATGCCTCCTGATGCAATGTAGGGGAAAGCATACAATATCACTCATGCTGTCTGTATTCTTGCCAAAAATGTTTAATCTGAGTCTAATTGTGAAGAAATGATCAGACAAATCCAGACTGTAGGACACTTTACAAGACAACCATCTTGGACCTGTCAAAAGTGTTAATGCTAAGAAAGGCAAAATAGGAGAAGAGAGTCTGTTCAGTTTAGATCCTCCAGAAATACACACTGAAGTGTCTAGGGGTGAAGTGTCATGATATCTGCAACTCACTTTCAAATGGCTTAGCATCCATCTGTCTGTCTGTCCATCCGTCCATCTATCTATCTATCTATCTATCTATCTATCTATCTATCTATCTATCATCTATCTACCTACCTACCTACCTACCTACCTACCTATCCATCTATCTACCTATCTATCATGAGAACGAGTTATGTGCCACTTGGTGAATCTAGATGAAGTGTATATGGATTTTCCATTGTCCTATTCTTTCAACTTTTCTTTAGGTTGGAAATTTACCAAAATAAAACATTGAGGTGGAAGGGAAAGAAATAGTCTTGGTTAGGAAGAGATAATGCACAGTTGATGGTTAGAAAAATAAATAAAAAAAAAAAGCTAGACTCTGAAGTAATTCCTGTATTTAAATCTTGGATTAAATTTAAAATTACTACCCATGTGACCTTAGCCAAATTACTAAGGCAGTAACTCCTTACTCAATGAGTAATATAAGGCAAATGTAATCAAATGGGATATATTTTATTCTTCTCTTATATTCCTGTCAGCGCTGAGAAAATAGAAAATACCAAATAATTGCTGATTTATTGATTCTCGCTATATGTGATACAGGATTTCGGAGGTGAGGACAAAATGGGCTGGATTCCTTGGAAATTCTTGGATTTGTTCACAGCCTTTTCCTTTATTGTTGTGCCTAAGATTACATAAATGAAAATAAACACCAATGTCAAGGAGTTTAAGTTTCCATTTTAATCATAGTTTTCTTATTTTAAAAATCTATATTACTTAGGATTCAGCACAAGTGTATTAATTATGTTTGTCTTAGTTTTAAGTGACAGCCATCTTGAAGTAGCTTAGAGAGGCAGAGAGATGTACTGAAGTGATAGTTGAAGAGCTAAACCACAGAAGGGTAAAGATATGACTGGGTCTTAGGAACAACTGGAACTAGGGACATAAATGCTGACGGCGTCTTTCATTCTATCTCTCACCTTTTTATTTCTCTTTTGTTAGTTTCATCCTCTCTAATGGGGATGTTCCTCTATGGAGCAGGGAACATGATCATTAAAAACTACTGAGGGGCCAGCCCCGTGGCTTAGTGGTTAAGTGTGTGTGCTCTGCTACTGGCGGCCCGGGTTTGGATCCCGGGCACACACCGACACACTGCTTGTCTGGCCATGCTGAGGCGGCGTCCCACATACAGCAACTAGAAGGATGTGCAACTATGACATACAACTATCTACTGGGGCTTTGGGGAAAAAAAAAAAGAAGGAAGATTGGCAATAGATGTCAGCTCAGAGCCGGTCTTCCTCAGCAAAAAGAGGAGGATTAGCATGGATGTTAGCTCAGGGCTGATCTTCCTCACAAAACAAAAAAATTAAAAAAAAAAAAAAAAAGGCCTGGGGAAAGAATCTGATTGGCCATTTTGGATCAGGTGCCCACTTCTGGACCAATCAACTGTGGCCTTGTGTTTGAGAGGGGTTAGTAGAGTTGTGTTAAGATCACCACAGCTCTTTCTTGGACCCGCCTGGGTGGAGGTGGGGAAGGAGCAGTTCCAGAAGAAGAGGAGCCTCTTCCTCCAGCTGGCCAGACAGTGGTGTAGACGTCTTCAACACCAGCATCTCAGGTCTCAAGTTTATTCTAATTTTGATCACTGAAAAAAAAAAAGGGTAAAATTCAAATTTTTGTAAAACAGAGACCTTATTAATGCGTGCTTTTTCAGAAAAATAAAAATCTTGGGAATCTGAATAACTCACTGAATTTCCAGAGAGAATGTAAAAACCAAAGACATCAAGTTGACATAAAAAGTAGGCAAATAATTATTCCATTTTTCATAAATGAGGTATTGTATGAATGCTTCTAGGGTGGAGAGAAAAGTTAGTATAGTTTAATTATGCATCTGGGTTTAAAAATTTGGAGTGAAAATACACTGTGACATCATTATGACTAAGAAAACTGCAAGTCACACGTAGCGAAGAGGTTAAGAGAGGTTAAACTGAAGAGTTACCACTTAACACTGTCTCTTTAAAGACCAGCTAACTCAAATCCACAGCCACAATATTTGTTTTTGAACTGTACTTGACTCCTACCACTGAATCTCTTTAACTCCTATATACCTGGAATTTTACCAAAAACTTCTGTGAATTCTTTCCATATTATAAGCATTCTTAACCAGTGAACACGTTCACAACAAACAAGCAAAAATAGACTTTCCCTCTGAAGTTCTCCCATACTTTAAAGTGCCTAGCATTCCCCACCTCTGGCATCCCTCAGATGATAGAAAGAAGTAAAAATCATGCCTCACGATGTGACAGATGGCATATACCACTTTCAAAAAGTAGTTCAGGGTAATTGTCCAATTATGAGGGAGTGGGGTTGTGGGTAACAGAAGGAGACGAATTTGCTCAGGCTAAGTAGGTGATGTTGAGTCTAAGAGTCAGCCGGCCTGGTGTGCTGTACTTTGTCTGGTACTTGGGTGACTATTGGTGCTGTTTTAAACAACTCTTGACAAAGTGAATAGATTCAGTGTTATTATCTCCAGTTTGGTTCACAATGAGATAATAAGGGAGTAAAAGAGTGAGAGAAAAGAACAAAACTGTCTAAAAGGCATGCATTAGGAAGCCGCTTTCCTAAAATAATGGACGGTTTCAGATCATTAACTATTACATGCCATGAATATCAGCACTAGAGTGAGCTCTAGACAGCCAGAGCCAAACCATTTCTGGCTAAAGGTGACACTCACATCGCTCTGTAAAAGGAAGCTGCAAGAATTCAGTGCATTTACAGACGTTGTGATCTTGGATCTAGAGCCAGAAATAGGGCAAGCACAAATTCTTGTGGAAATTAAAATTTAAAAAACATATTGCTTTGTTTGTTGAAAATGACTAGGGCAGAAGAATAAGAGCAAATATTAAAATAAATAGGAACTTGCTATACTGGCCTGATGATCTACATGGT
This sequence comes from Ceratotherium simum simum, assembly GCF_057802395.1. Classification (NCBI taxonomy): domain Eukaryota; kingdom Metazoa; phylum Chordata; class Mammalia; order Perissodactyla; family Rhinocerotidae; genus Ceratotherium; species Ceratotherium simum. The sequence continues at coordinate 17,186,579 of NC_141930.1, forward strand.
ATTTGCAAAATGTGCTATGTTTTTAATTTAAAAAAGAAAAAAGAAAAAGTGCCTTTGGCAAATTTTTTAATCACTCTTAACCTTAGATTAATAGGTGTGTGAAAACAAATATCTGAATCATAGTAGATACAATATATGAATTAGACACTCACAATATACGTATTAGATTCAACAATAGGTGTTTTTACAACTTTTAAATAAATCCTGGTGGAATCTCTAACAATCTGGTGTTGAATGGAAAATTCACAAGCCGGTCTGAGCTGAGACAGAGCCTGGGGAGTTGGAGAGCTGGTGACAGTGAACTCTGAGGGGCCACGAGAGCTGGATCTGTACCTGATAATTGTTACTCAGTGTTTATATTCAAGTCGGCCACACATTTCTGTTTGTTTTATTTTTTATCCATCAGCGAAATGGTGAGATCAACTTATAACATGTGGAAACATTTCCACACTGCAAGAGAGAAAGAACGAGATTTCAAAATAATGTCATATAGAATATACAGTTCCAATGGAGAGTACTAGACAATATTTCATTTAGCAAAGCGATAGTCAATGAAGTTTGTATCTTTCCCTTTTTCTTCTCAGAATCGTTTCTAAAACAAAAAGGTGCTTTCTGAATCCACTTGAAACAGTACATTTAAAAATATTGATCCTTCTCCTTTACAGTCTTGGTCTGCTTATCATATTCTAGAAAAAGTTAAGTAAGAAAGAAATGTTGGATTCCATAAAGTTCAACAGCATGAGATTCTATTTATTAAAAAATAAAACAAGAAATTTAAGTAGTAAGTTTTACATAGCCTGATAAGGTTTATTTTAAAATTTAATATAATATATATGATAATTTTGTGAGCAAACCAATTTCTATGTAATATAGGTAATATTCATAAGGTAGCAGAGTTATCTTAGATCTAGAAAATATGCTTGACTATTTGCATGATCTTAATATTCCCACTGAGTTTCTTTTTTTTTTTCTTAACTCTGAGAAAAAGAACAAAAAGATGAAAAATAATTTTTCCCCTCATGGTTTCAAAATTTCCAGAATTATTAAATCTCTGTTTAAGATGTCATTGATATTGGTTACAATTATCTATAAGATTTGGAATTTTCCTATGCTAACGAAAACTTGGCAAGTTGGTAAGCTTTGAGATTCTGGATGAAAGGATTTATATTCACTTGCGTGAGAGCATTGTGCCCATTTTACAATTGTTTCAATGATTTAATTTTTAAACATCTAATTCCAAATTTCTTTCTTTTACAGCACTCAATTTTGGCAGATAGTCACTTAGGTTAACATCACTGTAGGGGTTAACAAGCCCTTATTACTTGCACAATATTCATTTGAAACTCTCGTGTTCAGACAGCCTTTAATAAATGTGTTGCATAGCAATGAAAACTATTGTTCTACTAAAACACTTTGGCCCTCATATCTCTAATGGGGGAAATAAAATCTCCATCCTGTTTTTAATTAGTGTTTGGCCATATAGTGCACAACTATAAAAATGCTTATTTTATTGTATTATATAAAATTTGTGCCACATTTGTGATTGCAAGCATAGTAGCGTGCTTTAGTAGATGCATGGAAATAAAATACAGCTTCTTAAGTCTATGTCGGGGAAAATGAGGAAAACTCTACAAAGATAAATTGAGAACTTGCTTGACCAGTACAAACAGACCAAAAAAAAAAAAAAAAAAAAATCACGGGGACCACATATGGAGTTATAGTTTAAAAAAAAAAAAGGAGTGTTGAGAGTACAATGTTTCGAATTAACCCTCCAACTTTCCACTGTGAAATATCCAATAGGGTGATTTCTTCAGATTTGTGGCTAATAGGTACAATCTAACAAACTACATGCTACATAATTTTGAAATAAAAGTCTTGCCAGAAAGAAAGACATAATCAGCCCTTAGCCATAGGATACCATTTTCAGTGATAAAGAGAAAATAATCAGTGAAGGAACCAGTTGGTTGAAACGAGGGAATAGGGAGGGAATAATTATCAGTTCATAATCGCCATGACCATTACCCTCGTCTATAGTCTCCTCTTGAGCGAAGCTTCTGCACCTGGCACTTGTGTGTGCCTGCAGCTGAGAGAGGACACAGAAGGCCAGGCCGTAATGGCCTGCTGCCCGGCCCTCTGAGCAGGTCGCCATCTCAATGGCTGCAGATGTTTGCGAAGAATGATCACTCTTAGGTGCCCTCCTTCAGTCGTAATCCCAGAGTCCTTGTTGTAGCCGGCAACTTGAGCTCTTTACCATAAAGGCCAGGCCTGAATTAAGGGTCTTGGGAAACCTTTGATAGGCCCGGCCTTAGATGTTCTAAGCAGATTGTGAAAATAATTTACAACAAAGGGTCAAGCTAATTTAAAAATAGTTTTTTTAAAAAAGCATTAAATCCATGTTATGCTGTTTCAGATGAGCTTCTATAAATTGATAAGCTTGTCTGATGTAGCTCTCTGAATTTTAAGTACATATGCACAAGCTAGCTAGGGTATAACTGGTTCTTATTAAGCTATTAAAATGGAATACGAAAAGGGGGCTTAAAATCAGGTGCATTCAATAAAACTCTATTTGAGTTGGCACAGAGGCTGTTGCATATGTTTTCTAGTTGAGCGGGTGCTGGAAGTTTATCACCTGTATTACCTGTGGTTAAATGTTATTTTGCTTCAATAAAAGTACCCTTTATAATTTCTACCAATTGTTATTAGAGTATATTCATAGTTGATGAATTAACTTAATGTTAAGAGGCAAGTAATACACCCATTAGATTTACTGTATTTTAATAGTGATTTATGGTTGCTGATTAGCCCTGACTTTCAGGAGAAGAAAAAGGAGTTCAAAGAGGGCTCCTTAGGGCAGAATAAGTGCTCCACTTAAACTAATAGGTTAAACATGTTTATTACCATTATCAATATTGTTCAGCTGAGACAAGAAACAATCCTCAATAGAGAAGGCAGTTATGCTATTTTAAGGGACAAAGTATTGTTTTCTCTTTATGATTCTAACGGAAAGGAAGTATTTTCTTCATTTTTCATGGAATATTTTTGAAATTTGGCTTAATCTGGAATCATTGACCCTTCATTATAGGCCCTTCAATGCAATCTGTCTTCCTCTGGAAAAACAATGGTCCTCCCTGGAATTTGTTAACACTGTGTGGATTGGCCAGAAAGAGTTGCCAAGAAGCAAAGTGGGCTGCGTGACACATTGGAGATTCAAAGAATGGGATCATTCAAAGAATGGGACCAACAAAACAGCATATACCATAAGCTGTGTTCCAGCCAGAGCTCCGATACTTTTTATTTAACATACCATGAATTCTGTCTGGGTTTTACACGCTCTCTTCCTGGAGAGACTAGTTATGTATATTCTGTAACTTCCTAACTGACTAGGGAATCTGACATCTACTGGATGTTAATTCTGTACAGTAAATAGTGTTTTTCAAACCCAACAACGTCCCTCCTCCCACATTTTTTAGAGAGACGGTAGTTATGAAGTTCTCTTCTGGTATCCCAGTGACTGTATTGTAGCAACACATTCCCAGACACACAGTTCTCACGTCTATTTCTGAAATAATGAAATTAAGCTAGATCTCTAAATTGTGTTCATTATTTGGAGAAGATTATTATGAGGTTTTAATTAGAAGTTATGTGCACTGAGAGATTTATGGCTGTAAATTTCCCCGTACACATGGTTTTCATTACAATGGCAATGAACCACTAACTTTTACGTGATTCCCATTGGCCACTCCCCGCTCCGCCCCCTGTGAAACTGAAATCATATTAGAGGTCACCCAGGTTTTTGAAAGAAAAGTGGACATTTATGGATTTTCTTGAAACAGGAATCCTTCTGTTTAAGAAATAAGCCAGAAATACCATAGAAAAAGATTAGCTAAATTATTCTTTGTCATGTAAGTGTGGGAAAATAAAAACTATCTGAAACTAGGGCTTGTTCTAACAGTAATCCTTTTTTTGGGTGAAATGAATATTTTTGATGAAGAATATCTTAATCATTTCAGGGTTGGGATGGTGGTCACAGACGGATTCATGCTTTCCAGTCATTTAACCATCACATCATATATCGTTACATCAGAGATCTGTAAAAAAACACAGCCGTTGCCCTCTGTGAAACACACACCCCCCAGTTGGGTTGCCGCGTTATAATGTGGCCTCTGTTATGAAATGACTCTTGTTTCCCCCTTGGTGAAAATTATGAATATTATGTATGGTTAAGCAATCTTCATATTAGAAGCTGTAATTCTGAAATCTCCCTTGGTTCCCTAGGACAGTCGCCTGAATCCATCATTTTCAACACCAGAAGGAGGAGATGAGTAGAAATGTCACTTGAACTTTTTGGAGCAGAAGGACTCTTTTCACATGGAAAATATTTTCTGTATTTCTGTATCACAGTCATTATACTTTCAATAGCCGTTGATTGAGAAAATAAATTTTGCTAAAACTAATCTGAATGAATTCAGTAGCACTTTAAATTAAATTGATAATTATAATAGTGTTTACATACATTTGAGGAATAAGAGAAAAGCAGTTTGCAATATATCATTTATTCAATCTAAAAATTTGAAGTACCTATAGATTCAAGAACTTCTCTGACTTGGCTCTCTCAAAGGTTAGTGACTACAGATTTGAAACCATTGTTTTAAAATTATGTTTAAATAGTCATGGTCCATTTTAAAACAACAACAACAATAAAGAACAACAACAATTGCTTCAAGGCCCAAGAACATGTCTGTGGACTTCTGGAACCCTGTATGAGAAATATCATCTGAAGAAATTAAAATTAACTTTATAAAAATTTATCTAGGGGCTGGCCTGGTGGCGTGGTGGTTGAATTCAGCCCGCTCCACTTTGGTGGCCCAGGGTTCGCAGGTTCAGATCCCAGGTGAAGACCTACACCACTCATCAAGCCATGCTGTGGCGGCGACCCACATACAAAATAGAGGAAGATTGCCACAGATGTTAGCTCAGGGCTGGTCTTCTTCACCAAAAAAAAAAAAAAAAAAAGAAAAAAAATTATCTGAATTTTGCATTAACACTACAAAAGAAGTTTATTTGTAAGATTATCAGGGGCCGGCCCGGTGATGCAGCAGTTAAGTGTGCATCCTCCGCAGTGGTGGCCTGGGGTTCACAAGTTTGGATCCTGGGTGCACACCAACGCACTGCTTGTGAAGCCATGCTGTGGCGGCGTCCCATATAAAGTAGAGGAAGATAGGCACGGATGTTAGCTCAGGGCTGGTCTTCCTCACAAAAAAAAAAAAAAAAGATTATCATAACACTGAAAATGCAGTATTTAAAAATGTTGGTAAACCTGTGGGCTCCTGAAACTACATCTGAAGACCCCCCCGGGTAAAAAAAATTATTCAGATTGAACACAAGTCACAGAGAATGGCTTTGAAAATGGACTTTGAATTTAGAATATTTCTCAAATTAGAAATAAGAAGGGCCGGCCCCGTGGCTTAGCGGTAAGTGCGCACGCTCCGCTGCTGGCGGCCTGGGTTCGGATCCCGGGCGTGTACCAACGCACCGCTTCTCCGGCCATGCTGAGGCCGCGTCCCACATACAGCAACTAGAAGAATGTGCAGCTATGACATACAACTATCTACTGGGGCTTTGGGGGGAAAATAAGTAAATAAATCTTTAAAACAAAAAATTAGAAATAAGAAGATACTGGAAGATCCTGTGGGAACTTAAGACTTTTTGAACTAGAGAGAAGGGGTCAAGGAACATTATTGTGCATTGAGTACCTACCGTGTCCTGGGCAATGAATGTTATAGGTGACATGCGTGCTCTATTGGCCCCTCAAAATAATCCTATAGTGTAGTTGTAACTATCCCCCAAATGTAGCCAAAGAAGGGCAGTGAGATGGGAACTGCTGTGCAGGTAACATGCTGGACAAATAAACTCCTGGGCAGAGAGTTTCCCCATCTGGACCAAATGGCAACCAGGAAGCTTAAGCTTAGACATTAATTTAGAGTAATAGGTGCAGAATCTCAGCATCACTGAAGGGTGAATCCAGCCTTAGCAACCGCATAGCTATTGTGCTGCAGACAAACAACATATACTACAGAGAGAACAGGGCCAAAGGAAAGGCTTTCTGAGGACCAAAGCCAAGCAGACTTCTAGGAGGAGTGGAAGAGGCAGCTGCAAGTCCTCTAAAGATCAGGAAGAGAATCTTGCAGATTTACAGATGAAAGAATGAGTAGTCCTGGGTAGGGACTGAAAATGCATGTTGAGCACATATTAAGAAATCAATAATTAAAAAAAAAAGATGGATGTATGGTTGTTCTAGTAACTATTGCTACATTGTAAATGCCCCTAATACTTAGTGGCATAGAACAACCATTTTATTATGGTCATGGATTGTGAAGATTAGGAATTTGGACAGGCCACAGTGGGGTAGCTTGTCAAAGGCTGGGTGACTTAAGGAGTAGAGCCTGGAATTGTCTGGAGATGTCTTCACTTACATATCTAGAAATAGCCATTGGCTGGGACCTCATCTGGGACTGTCCACTGGAACACCCCACCTGGCTTCTCCACGTGTTCTCTCCCAGTGGGCCACTTTGGGCTACCCCACAGCATGCCTCCCAAGAGCAAGCAACCCAAGAGACCCAAACAAAGCCCTATCACCTTTTATGACCCAGCCTCAGAAGTCACATTATATCACTTCCACCATAACCACAAATCCAAGGGAAGGGAACATAGACTCCACCTGGGGCAAGAGTCAGAATCATATTATAAGAAGAGCATGTAGGGTGGGAAGTATTGTGGCAGCCATTGTTGGAAAATAACAACGGTAGTAGCTCCAGGAGCTGGGGGGGTGGGGTGGGTGGATGGGTGGTGAGACAAGAGTCTCTAAGGTTGGCTTGGAAAGGTGTGAAGCACAGGGGAAGAATCTTTGGAGGGAGGAAATACAACACCTTCTTTATTCAGGTTGTCGTTGCCAGTCTTAACATTGATGCTGGTCCTGCTGTGCTCTGGGCTGGAGACAAGTCTAAGCAGCTTAGCTCCAAATCCAGCATCAATGAAGAGAAGCTTCTAGCTGAGAGGGGCTACTGGGTATAAGCTAACCAATGAAGTCTAAGGAATTAGGGAAGAGGGACAATGCTGGAGGAAACTTATTAAGAATCTAGAACGTTGTCATTTTCTCTTATTTGTTACAATGAGGAGAGGCACTCATCTTTTAAAGGTCAGTTTGTCTAACTTGGGGGACAGCAAAGAAATGTCAGGCTGGGAAGACTGTTCTACTCAATCATTAATTAACTAATACATTCAACAAACATTTGAGTGTAAACATTTGAGTGGGTCAGTCTAGGGGGAGGGGAGAACCTCAAGAAAAAGTGTAGCTGGTGGCTCAGCTGAGAGGTGAAGGAAAGCAGCTGAATCCAGGAAGTCAATGGGAGCAAGAAGAGAGGCCCAAGCCTCATACGAGGAAAGGACTCTGGGGGTTCAACTAGCAGGAGGCCTAACATCTGTCTTATTTATATTGTGGTCAAAACAACCAGTCAAGGCTCAGAGAAAAGCCAAGATAGGCTAGATCTTATTTGGCCGATGCTTCTTGGGTTGGAACTCAAGTTAGTTCCACTGCAAACATTTTCAACCAAATGCTGTGATTCAGATTAAAATATCCCTCATGGCCCTTTGTCTCTCATGTTTTTCTCTGTGCTTTAATATCTGTATTTAAAATTTTATTTTGAACTATTTTACTCAAAAGCCTTAACATTTTTTATTCTTTGAATGTCTATCTTTTTCCATATTCTTAAATATTTTATTCTTGGTGTAAACATTGCAGTATGGAAACATTCAGCTAATGCTCAGTTTTTCCTTGGCTGGTTATCCAATAAATGAATGATCTAAGTATTTTGTTTTTCTTCCTGACAGCTGTCTTCCTTTCCGCTCTTTACTACTCATTAGCGCACTGTGGGAGGAGGCGTGCAGAAGCAAAAATGAAACTCAAAAACACTTACTTTGCCACCTATTAATTACCATTTCCACTAAAATGATCAAAGAAAGGAAGAGATTGTAAGTGCTAGTTAAAATGATTTTCCCCAATTACCTATAGACTTCAGTTATCCATGCTACCTTGCTCTAGCTCTCCACACAAATAAGTGAGATTCCTTTGTAATAGATGTAAATTTGCAAATCATATCTTTTATGTAGGATTTCTCATTTCATATACTTCATCCTCCTTCCAGACTCTCTTTGGCTTGGATTCTGGATGCCATTTAGGTTTGTCAATCAGATGCTCAGATGCCCTTAAGCTGGAAGCAAGGCAATGCCTGTATTTTCACTGTTTGTGCTAGTTTTTCTTAGCTGACACTGTGTGGTACTGATTGCTCTTTCTTTGACAGCTTCCTGATTGTGGCAATAGTGGCATAGTTCTAGAGTTTTCCAATCTTGCAAGTGGCTTCTTGATCATAGAGGACAGCTTCTTCCTTTGTGGTATAATTCTGAGGAATATCTCTCTACCTAAACCTATGTTTCTTTGGCCTTTCCAACAATTCCATGAGCCATTTAATAACCATTAATCAATCTTTCAATAAACCCTTAATAAACTAGGTAGAATAGAGTCTATTCTCTGAAACAGATCCCTGACTGAAACAGTAGGAAATTTGGCTGGCTGAGGTAGAGAACTAAACTTCCTATAGTGTCCTGGATATACAATAATATTAACATAGGATTACATCTGCCTCGTTGTCAAGTAACAATGTGGGCACCTTTCTTGGTCTCCCTGGAAGCTAGGCATGGACATGTGACAAAGTCCCATACAATAAGATACAAATGGAACTTATTTTGTGTGTCCTCTGGGAAGTCATTTTAAAAAGATAACTTTCTTGCAGCTACCTGTAAGAGTAGAGCCAACAGGATATGCTAACAAATTAGTCGTAGGAGAAAAAGAGAAGAACCAAGGAAAACTTCACGGATTTTGGTCAGAGCTACTACAGGGATAAATATGTTATCAATGGAAATGGGGAAGGCTGTGGATGGAGGTTTGGGAAACCATCACTCAGTTGTGGACATGTTGAGTTAGAGGTGTATATTTGAGATCCAGTAGAGACGAGCAAGTAGACAATTTGATGTACAAGCCTGGAGTTCGGGACAGAGGTCTGGGCTGGGTGAGGGGGTGTTTTTTGAGAGTCTTTGGCATATAGATGGTATTTAAAGCTAAGAAATTGGATGAGATCATCATGGGATTGACTATAAAGACAATAGAGAAGATTAAGGACGGAGCCCTGGGCACTACAACATTAGAGGTCAAGGCAAGGAGGAGAAACTAGCAAAGGAGACAAATAGTGGAGAAAATAGTGGCCTAAGAGGAAAGTCAAGAGAATATGATATCCTTGAAGCCAAGTAGAGAAAGCAAGAAGGAGTGATGACCTGGGTCAAATGTTGCTGATGAGTCCAGAAGGTGAATACTAAGCATTGGCCATTGGATTTACCAATGCAGAGGTGAGTGATGACACAACAAGAACAGTCTTGGTAGAATGGTGGGGATAAAACCCTGGTTAGAGTTAGCTTACATTATAGGACCCCCAGCTCTCGTCTTATGGATTTTCTACTGACTTCTGTCTATCTAAAATGTGGGAGGAGGGCATGGGTCAATAATTCTGTGTTCTTCTTCTTCTTTTTTTTCACATTGTATTTATTTGTTATGGTTCGTTTTCTATGAAACTCTGTTATTGCACAGGACACTCTGTTTTCCAGAGTTTATTTCCTTTTTGTCCAACCCAACCCTACTAGATAAGCGCTTTTGCCATCTCCATTTAAAATGAAAAATCTAGAACTGAAAACCTTGCCCAAGGTCACACAACCAGGAAGAGGCTGGGCTAACATTTGAACCCAGGCAGTTTGGCTCCAGATTCCATGTTGCTAAACTGTATTCTTCTCTGACGCTCCTCTGGTGATGAATGTGATATATTCCCTATCATCAGAGTTTAGTAGGGAACACAGAGCAGTGAACAGATAACTACAATGCAGTTGGGAAAGAGAATTTAGGCAAGAGCCCCTAAGTCAGCCTTAAGTGTTCTAAATGGCCTTCCTCAAGAAGGAGAGGCTGACCCAGGTCCCCAAGAGCAAGCAAGAATTAGTCAGATGAAAAGGGGACCACGAAGGACGTACATTCAACATAGGAACAGTCAATGATGCAAAAGTCCAGGTGTATGAGAGAATATGGCACATTCACACAAGGGTCTTATCATAGAAGGTCTCATAAACTCTTCTAAAGATTCTGGATTTTACCTTGAGGGCAATGGGGAATCACTACAGGACTTAAGTAGGAGAGTGATATGTTCAGATTTGTATATCAAAAAGATCACTCTCAACTTCTGCTTTTGGGTATAATGTAGTAGTTTACTGCAACCCAATGTTTCTCCTACAACAACTAGAGGAATCAGACAGATATAAAAACATTTTTAAATACAGCAGAGAGCTGGAGAAGCAATGAGTAATAGATGAATTGGCATTCTTGAGAGAGAGAGAGAGAATCTTTTTTGCAATTAGCTGAAGGTGGCCACGCACTTTCTTTCCAGGGGTCATTTGTTAATTCTGGGTTCACACTGAACTTTGGGCTTGGACCAGACAGAAGAATGCTAGTGGGAGTGGGCCTGCCTCAAGCACATAGTGGATCTCCCCTTAATAAATTTGCCTGATTTCGAAGCTGTAAGAATAAGAGGTTAAAGAACTGTGATGGTTAATTTTATGTGTCAACTTGCCTGGGAGACAGTGTTGGTCTCTGCTGCTGTCAGATTGGGCACTCAGTGGTGGCTGTAGCCAGGTCGGCCTTGATGAGTGGAAGTCCATGCTGCTAAGCCCATGCATAACCTCCATTCCTGCCATTGTGGCCACTATGTTCATGAACCCACTGGGTGATGACAGGTGGCTAGGGAAAGAGGCTGACAGGCATCCAGAGAATGGATCATTCTATCCACTTGATTATTCTATCCACAGAAATCCTCTTCTGCTGAGGTTACCCTTTGGTAAGCATTCACATGGGACACAAATATTTTCATGTGTTTTGCCCATTTATAGAAGTTTATTTGCATACCTCCTCCCCAAGTTTCTTTGTCACCAGTTTTCCACTCATGTTTCTTCCAAGTCTTTGATCATCCAGCCAAACCATTGGCTACAGCCCGTGAATCAGTATGTAATTGCACGTCTGGCCACTTCTCCTGTCAAGCAAAGTGCACAACCAGGTGCAGTGCCCAAATTTCTGCCCACTGGCAGGCTTTCCCTTCACCACTGTCCTTCAGGGATGCCCCAGAGAGGAGCTGTAGTGCTACAGCTGTCCACTTTTGGATGGTGCCTGCATATTGTACAGAACCATCTGTAGACCAAGCCCACGTCTTCTCTTCCTCTCAGCTGATTGTAGGAACTCTCTATGAGGCCAGAGGAGCAGGCTGGGAGGGAGAAGGCAGTGTAGCAGGAATGGGGACCACAGACATTTTGGCTACTTCTTCATGGCTTTACTTCTTCATAAGCTTTATGGCTTGGGGGTCAGAAAACACTCAGTTCATGATGGGTGGCTCAGGTTGCATGGTAACTTGGTGGCCCATAGTCAAGCATTCAGTCTCTACCAAGGCTCAGTAGCAGGCTAAGAGCTGTCTTTCAAAAAGAGAATAGTTACCTTTGGATGTTGACAGGGCCTTGCTCCAAAATATTAAAGGCCTGCTTGGGGATTCCCCTCTAGGGGCCTGCCAAAGCCTCCTAAGAGCATTTCTACCTGCCACCGACACCATTGGATCAAGCACCATTGGATCTGATGGATGACATGGCCCAAGTGGCAGAACAGCTTGCACAGCAGCCTGGACCTATTGCAGAGCTTTCTCTTGTTCTGGGGGGGCCCTACTCAAAACTAGCACTTTTGGGAGGCACTTGGTAAATGGGCCAGAGTAACACACTCAAATGAGGAATATGTTGCCTCCCAAATCCAAAGAAGCCCATTAGGCATTGTGCCTCTTTCTTGGTTGTAGGATGTGCCAGATGCAATAACTTATCTTTCACCTTTGAAGGAATGTCTTGACATATCCCACACCACTGGACCCCTAGGAATTTGACCCAGGCAGAAGACCTCTGAATTTTAGTCAGATTTATTTCTCATCCTGTGACATGCAAATGTCTTACCAAGAAGTCTAGAGTAGTTGCTACTTCTCACTCACTAGGTCCAATCAGCATACCGTCATCAATGTAATGGACCAGTGTGACATTTAGTGGAAGGGAAAGGTGATCAAGATCCCTGTGATCTAAATTATGACATAGGGCAGGAGAGGTGATACATCCCTAAGTGGGACAGTAAAGGTGTATTGCTGGCCCTGCCAGCTGAAAGCAAACTGCTTCTAGTGGGCCTTATAGACAGGTATAGAGAAAAAGGCATTCGCAGCTATTGATCTCCATCTTTCAAGTCCTTTATGGTGGCACTAATGTTTGCAATCCCTCCAGGGATGTGGTATTGCTTTTGATTGACTATTTTCCTAGGTAGATGCAGTTCTAATGGCTTCCATTTGGCATTTTCCACTACAATAGCCCTCACTCCACAGGTCAGAGAACCAATGTGGGCATTCTGCCAGTGGCTAAGTATGTCTGCTCCAATTATGCATTCTGGAGCTGGGGAAATAACTGCAGGATGGGCTTGGGGACCCATTAGACCCTCTGTGAGATGGACCTGAGCTAAAACTCCACTGATCACCTGACCTCAATAAGCCCCTACTCTGACTGGAGGGTCATCGTGATGTTTTGGGTCTCCCAGAATAAGTGTCAGTTAAGAGCCAGTGTCCAGTAGTCCCTGAAAGATCTGATTATTTTCTTTTCCCCAATGCACACTTACCCTGGTAAAAGGCTGTACAGCTTTGTTAGGGAAGGCTAAGAGAAAGATAAACAGTATAAATTTTTGGTAGTGTACTGGGTCCTTCCTCAAGGGGTCCCAGCCTCCCCTTCATTCAAGTGGTTCTGGGTCTGTAAACTGGCTCAAGTCTGGGAATTGATTGAGGGGCTATAGACTCTTTGTTTTTATGATTTGAGTTAATTTTTGTTCACTTTACCCAGAACTTTTATGCTTATACAGATCAAGTAAGAATTTAGTAGGATTCCTGTCTATTTCACTTCTAGGAACACTGTGATTAACTAGCCAACACCATAGGTCTGTAAGAGTCAGACTATTCTGATTGCTGCTTTGACTCTGCTGTCCATTAACAGTAACCACATCCACTTTACCTTTGGAGGTTGAGTGCCGCCACTTGGCCCCTGCCAACCCGGGATCCAATTACTCCCATTGCATTTAAGTTTTCCAATTGAGTGGCTGAGGTTCCCACTGTAAAGTCTGGCCTACAGAGAACAGCAATCATGGAGCTCTTCAAGGCTCCTGGAGCTTCCCTAACAAATTTATTTTTCAAAGTATTGATGAAAGGTATGTCTTCTGAATGCTCCCAGTGTGGGTGAGTATGTGTTAAGTGACAAATCCACTCTAACTATTCTAATCTTCCTAAACCTCTGAATCCCTTCCTCTACATTAAACCGAGAGAGATTGGGCATTTCAAGTTTGCTGATGGTGGGTCATCTTTTGCTCCATGTTTCAACCAGCCAACCCAACAGACTGTCAGAGCCCTTTCTAACTCCCTGAGTTGCAACATTAAATGCAGAATCTCTGCTTAGTGAGTCCATATCAATACATCTGGCCTGTTCCAACTTTATGTTCTTTCAACCATTATCCAATACTCTTAGTATCCATTCCCACACATGTTACCTGGATTTCCACTTGTATAAATCAGAAAACCCAAGTAGTTATTTTGGAGTGTAGGGTACCTCCTGTGGCCTCACTTTATACTTCACCTTTAGGGACCTTCTGGGACTTGAGTCTAGTTGTAGATCAGAAGAAAAGAGGGGTGGTGGGGTGGATCCTGAGAAGAATCAGCATTGTCTTGCATGGCAATGGCCTCAGAGGAGGCCATTATTGTTGCCTAGGCAATGCAGTGTTAATCCCCTCAGACTGAGGTGGGAGGCTGATACCACTGGGAGAGGGGAGGTGGCTACCACTGGGGATGGAAAGACTTCTTCCACTGGCAAAGAAGACTTATAAGAATTTAGGGGTCAATGTCCCTAGCTTCATCAGGGTCTTCCCACATATCCCTATCCCAATTTACGGGATTCCATTCTTTCCCAACCAATACCTTCACTTTAACAGTAGATACCCTGCAAACCTGGAAGTTCAAGTTGTATTGTAATTCAGCCAATCACAGGGGGAAGTTCTGCATTTGATTTTTAGCAATTTCAGCTATGCAGCTACAGGAGATAAGGCTCTATTTCAGGGCACACATAACAGCTCTTAGATCATTTATGTGGCCCTTGAGTTGGGAATTCAAACACTGAGCTCATTCTTTTCTTTCACTATGTTGTCCCGTAACATTAGGAGCAACCAGTCAATGTCATTATGATGCCGACCCTGATATCAGTTCTCCTACTTTAAACCCAGCACATATGAGGTTAAAACCAAAAGCACTCATCCCCTTCCCCTGCTTCTCTAAGTTACATTCATACGTAACTATTGGTTTTTTAAACCTAGGTTTCAACATATAAATTTGGAGGGGGACACAACGTTCAGTCTACAACAAGGTCTGAAGGCAAAACCTTTAAAAAGCAGAACTGAATCTCTTTTAGACTTTCAAGACTAAGGAAACAGAGACCCAGTAGGCTGTAGGCTGCACCCAGGAAAAGGTAAAATGCAGAAACAAAATGAGTCTTACTAAGACTGGAACTCATTCTTGACCCTGTTCAATCCTTGATTGAATTGAGATGATCAGCTATGTGAAACCTCTATAGTTTTTTTATTCACAGTATCTATTATAGAATTACTTGACATACAAAGAAGTAGTAATATGTGACTGATAATCAGGAGAAAAAACAACTAATAGAAGAGACCAACAGATGATATAGATCTTGAAGTTAGCAGATAAGAACCTTAAAGTAACTGTAGGAAATTTTTACACACCTCTCATAGTAATTAATAGAGCAAACATGAAAATTTGTGGGAATATAGAAATTATTAACAACATGATGAATCAACTTGATGCAATTGATATACATACAGAATACTAGCCCCACAGCTGCAGAATGCCCATTCTTTTCAATGTGCATGGGACACTGGGACATGTACCAAAAGAGATCTCATGCAACGCCATAAAGAAGTCTTAATAAATTAAATAATGTAGAGTGTGTCCTCTGAACACAGTGGAATTAACTTAGAAATTAATTTCGTAAAAATCCCCAAATGTTTGGAAATTAACCAACACACTTCTAAATAATTCATTGAATACAGAAATGACAACGGAAAAGAGGAAATATTTTGAATTGAATACTAATGACAATACCATTTATTAAAACTCATGGAATGTAGCTAAAACAGTGCTCAGGGCAAAATTTACAGCTCTACATGCGTTAGAAAAGAAGAAAGGTTTAAAACCATTGACTAAGCTTTCATTTTATTGTTAGGTAAAGAAGAGAAAATTAAACCCAAAGAAAGTAGAAAGTAGAAAATAGTAAAATAAAAGTAGTGATCAATACAATAGAGAGTAGAAATACAGTAATGAAACACCAACAAAGCCAAGAGTTGGTTCTTTGAAAAGATTATAAAAATTGATAAAGCTCTAGCAAGACTGATCTAGAAGAAGAGGAGAAAATACAAATCACCTATATTAGGAATGAAACAGGGACACATCCATTTGGTACTATAGATATCATAAAAATAATACAAGAATGTCGTGAGCAACTTTCATGCTAAGTTGGAGAAGAAGGCTGAGGGTCTCCACCTTTGGCATGTAAAATTTCACTTGATCCACCTCTTTTCAGTGCAATATCCCTGCACTCAGTTGTGCCTGATGTTTTTAGGCCCTCCTTTTAGAAAGTAATCCTCTAGTCTTCTGCTGCAATGGAGAAAAGACTAGCGCTTGCACCCTAAAATGGGAGAGGATATAAGACTCAGTTTAAAAGAATCTTTTGACGGATCTTGCTGTTTTTGGTCCCAGTTTATCATTAATTCAAGAAGAACATGGTGTTTCCATTTCTTTTCTTTCTTTCTTTTTTTTTTTGTGAAGATCAGCCCTGAGCTAACATCCATGCTAATCCTCCTCTTTTTGCTGAGGAAGACCAGCTCTGAGCTAACATCTATTGCCAATCCTCCTCCTTTTTTTTCCCCCAAAGCCCCAGTAGATAGTTGTATGTCATAGTAGCACATCCTTCTAGTTGCTGTACGTGGGATGCGGCCTCAGCATGGCCGGAGAAGCGGTGCGTCGGTGCGCGTCTGGGATCCGAACCTGGGGCCGCCAGTAGCGGAGTGTGTGCACTTAACCGCTAAGCCACAGGGCTGGCCCAGTGTTTCCATTTCTTAAGATTTTTCTGAGAATGTTGTGTGGTAAAAATTGGCCTAATTCTTGGCTTTTCCCTGCTGGCTGCAGATTTAATTTTCTTAGAACTGCTAATTTAGTGCAATTATTACTCATTCTTCTGCTTTCTAGTATCCAGCATTGTGTAGCTCTTGATTCCTCTTCTATTCCCTTTGTTTCTGTGAGCGTATGCCTTTTTCAAAATTTCTCAGAGTTATTTGTGGAGAAAAGAGCCTTAAATACATGCATTCAATCTTCCGTCTTTCCCTGGAAGTCCCTCCTTAGCATCTCTTGAACTCTTCTTTGTGCATAGTCAGGATCTTGAACCCAGTATTTTAGGTGGAACAGAGGACTACTGTTTTTTTATAATATATTTTGTAAAACTATGTGATTCTTTAAATATGTGTTGTATAACTTTATTTATTTATTTATTTTTTTGTGAGGAAGATCAGCCCTGAGCTAACATCCATGCTAATCCTCCTCTTTTTGCTGAGGAAGACCGGCTCTGAGCTAACATCTATTGCCAATCCTCCTCCTTAATTTTTTCCCCAAAGCCCCAGTAGATAGTTGTATGTCATAGCTGCACATCCTTCTAGTTGCTGTATGTGGGACGCGGCCTCAGCATGGCCGGAGAAGCGGTGCGTCGGTGCGCGCCCGGGATCTGAACCCCGGGCCACCGGTGGCGGAGCGCGCGTACTTAACCACTAAGCCACCAGACCGGCCCTGTATAACTTTAATAGAGAAAAAAATTTA
The DNA here is from genome assembly GCF_057802395.1 of Ceratotherium simum simum. Lineage (NCBI taxonomy): Eukaryota > Metazoa > Chordata > Mammalia > Perissodactyla > Rhinocerotidae > Ceratotherium > Ceratotherium simum. The sequence goes on from NC_141930.1 coordinate 17,203,705, forward strand.
AAAATACAATGGAAACAAACCAAAACAAAAGAAGTATAATGAGATTGGACCCATAGAACTAGATAATATTCTGTTTTTCAACAGACATGATATTCTAAAGGGAGAGTAGTTGAGAAGGAAACTTAGTAACATATTTAATTCCATTTATTAAATAGAATTTATTAAAATATCTAAAACATGGTTATTTAGTTCAATAAGAATCATTGAAGCCATTATTTGGTCTCCTATATCCCACATGTCCTTAAATTTCATTTGACTATAATTTTTAGTCACAGCTTGAGATTTACTTGTATATATATATTTAATAATGGAGGAGAGATTTGAACTGATGTACTTGATTTATAATTTTGCCTTAAATAAATAATTTTAAAATACGGAGAAGTTTTTTATACTATACATTAGAATTAAATCCTAGTGACATAGTAGTAAAAAAAATTAATGAGTTATGTATGATGAACACGGGGCATATGCTGTCCTAAACCAAATAAGGAACAATCTAATTTAATTAAATGCTAAGAAGATGATAAAGCCCCTAAGAACTATAGAATATTAGGGAACTGAGAGACATCCGTGCAAGCGTTTCCAAGGTTGTAATGCACAATTATATTTGAAGGATGGGTGGAATTTGGATAAGAATCATGAAAAAGAAAGATTCATGTATGTGAAGAGAAGAGCACCAAATGGGAAGTGACATCCAGAGAGCCCCAGTGAGATGAAGACTATGTGGCCCAGGGCAGGGGCAATGTTGAATGAAGCAAACTCTTGTTTTGGGATTCTAGAGTGCATTCAAGTTATCAATAACTAAAATTATAGACAGAATTCCAGTCAGGAAGCCATGCGGTTACACATTGGTGGAAAGTTCTTGGGTTTAGCAAAACATGAACTGAAGAATCAGCTTGTAGCTTTGCATACAATCCCTTTCATCACTTCAGAAAAAATTATGCTCATCACCCTGCATCCAGTGCCCAGTACAATCCTAGCATAAAGCATGTTCCTAATAAATATTTGTGGGCTAAATGAATATAAGAGTTTACAGAGACTGAGGTCAACATGGGAAAGAAGAGACAAGAGAGGCAGAGACAGAAACACAACTGATGCTACTTGACCCCTGGATCCAGCCACAAACTCTGGGGTAGGATTTACATGAGCCCATAAATTCCATTTTGGTCTAAACCAGTTTGGATTGAGATTTTGTCCCTTGCAAGCCAAGAAGTCTTAAATGATATAGTCAGGTTTGAGTTTGAGACACAATGCTCTTTCAGCTTGAGGAGAGGATAGATTTAAGGAGGAAAAAACTCAACCTAGGTAGACTGGTGCAGGGCTCCAGGTGAAAAGCTCATGAGGATTCAAGAACCAGCTCTGAAGCTGGCAATGTGACTTTGAGTTGTTACTTAAGCTCTCCGAGTTCACTTCTTCTTAGGTAAGTGAGAAGTTAGAATATCTTACCAGATAGGAGTATTGTAAGGATGAAATGACATCACAGACATGCATGTGAGAAAGTGCCTGGTACTCCACAAGTGCTCAGTAAACAGCAATACCTCTTGTCTGCCCCTCCCCTTGTTTGTCCCATCAGGAGGAACTATGTTCTTTCTGTCTGGTTCCTTTCAATGCTTCCGTTCTTACTGTGAGAAACCAGTGGGTTTCAGCCTTGTCTGCACATTGGAATGGACTGGGAGTTTTAGGAAATTCCAGTGCCAGACCACACCTCAGACCAATTGCATCAGACTTTCTGAGGGTGGGGCTCCAGCATCAGAATTTTCTAAGTCCCAAAGGGGCTTATCTATCTGCTGAGGTCAATGTAAGTGAAAGCAGGGCTGAAAGAGAGGTCCCAGATGCTTTGTCACTAATGCCCACTCACTGCTGCCCATCCGACTCTGGGAGCAGAAAATGTTACTGTCCTTGCAGTGATGATTAATATTTATGTCAACTCCTGTTTTGGCCACCAATTTTTCAATTTTATTTCCCTCCACTACAAATTCTGGGAACTCTAGCTGTGGTTGGGACAGCACAGGCAGTAGGGGAGGCGTTTGCCTAAAGTCCCTAAAATAGAGTTACAGGAAAGCAGTGCTAAGTGTTTACTTATGTTGTTAAGAGCTGTGACACATAATGACCTCACTTAGCCATCCTTCTAATAGATTAGCCCAGCCAGGCTCCGTTACCATTACCATGGATCTTTCAAAAGGGGAACTTACCATGGCTACCAAAATAGGCCTTCAGCCAAAGAAGGACGGATGTGAGGACTGTGACAGAGAAAAGAGAGGAGAGAAGACAAAGGGAGAAAGATGAAGAGACAAAGACCAGTAGGAAGAGCAGAGAGATAAGCTGCAGAGGGGTGGGAATGTGTGCTGGTGTGAAATCTGGTGTCACTGCCTGAAGGCCCATGTCCACTAAGCTGTGCGTGGGGGTAGGAGCTGGAAGATCCTCTCATGCTCTTTGATCCTCTATGGGTGGACCATCAGGGGACCCATCCTTCCTGCACCTCCCACCCTCAACAATTCTAGCAGTTGGATTTAGGTCAAGGTAGAGACCAATAGATAGAGAACCCACAGAATAAAGTCAGGATTAGGAACCGGGGGTGAAACCAGGTGCTGCGGAGGAATGCCACACGTTGACAGAATTGGATCTTGTAAAAGCAAGAGCTGGTGAAATCTGCTGCTTGCCTAGTGCTATGGTTTGATGGTTATGTCCTTCTAAAATTCATATATTGAAGTGAATTCCCTGACCCCCAAAGATGATGGTATTAGGAGGTGGGGCCTGTGGGAGGTGCTTAGGTCATGAGGGTGGAGCCTCTGTGAACGGGATTAATGCCTTCATAAAAGAGGCTCCAGAGGAATCCCTTGCCCCTTGCACCACCAGGGACACAGCAAGAAGGTGCCACCTACGAACCCGGAAGAGGGCCCTCAACAAAAGGTGACCGTCCTGGCTCCTTGATCTTGCCCTCCCCAGCCTCCAGACCTGTGAGCAATAAACTTCTGTTGTTCATAAGCTACTCAGTTGGTGGTATTTTCTTATAACAGCCTAAGTGGACTAAGACATCCTGTTTAACCCACTCTGGGATTCAGCATCTTGACCTCTGGGTATCTACCTCTGGTAATGTCTATAATGTAGAATTTCAGGAATTTGACATAAGTATTTTCTGAAAGTGACTAAACTCCACAGTAAGATGACAATTAAATATGTTTTACTATTGAGGTAGCATAAGTACATAAATGTATACAATCAACTCTAAATGACAAATATTCAGGTTTGTTTCTAGCTTGCTTTATTTATTCATTTATTCATTCTTTTTTTGTGTGTGTGTGGGGAGGACTAGCCCTGAGCTAACATCTGATGCCAATCTCCCCCCCTCTTTTTTTTTCCTTGAGGAAGATTGGCCCTGAGTTAACATACGTGCCCAACTTCCTCTACTTTATATGGGACGCCGCCACAGCATGGCTTAACAAGTGGTGTGTCGGTGTGTGCCGGGGAGCTGAACCTGCGAATCCCAGGCCACTGCAGCAGAGCATGCGCACTTAACCGCTTGTGCCACCCGGCCGGCCCCAATTTATTCATTCTTAATTAAGGACTTGAAAAACTCTCCTAACCTAAATAGTAGAGAGAAGCTGAATTTATTTATTCATTACTCCATTCCTCAAAACATTTATTAGGCACCTATTATACCTAGGTGTTTGGGAAGTAAAAAAAGAGACACATTCCGTAATCTCAGTAAAGAGAAAATTACAGCCAAGCAACCTTAGAGTGCTGTGGGACCCTATGGGCATTATGTCTTTTCTGGTCTAGTTTAGATTTCTTTTCTTGTATAGTCAAGACCTGCTGATCCTCTTCTGTGTATAGCAAATGGTTTGTTCCCAATGCATTTAATGCAAGTACGGAATTCTGTTTTGGGTCATCAATGCCATTTTCAGATAGTCCTAAGCCTCCTATGCTCATCCTTGCAGTGCAGTTTTTATCAATGGTATTGCTGAGGGTTTTTGCTTTTCTCCAGTGTGCCCTGGAGAAAGCGCACTGTCATCCTTCTTTTCCTCTCTAGGAATGATGTCTCTCAGGCCGTGTGCCTATGACTGTGCCAGCTACGCAATCTGAGCGTTCCATGTCCCATGTCTTGGGAAGAAGTAAGGAATATTTTAAATTCCTCTGAGTGGAATTAAATTATAACTGATTGTGATAATGGGGAAGGGGGAGGTGAGTAGATTATGGACAAGAAGATCATAGTGGGGAAAGAGGGCCTGAAACACACATGGTGTTGGTGGCAGTGTCTATTCTATTCCTTCCATGATTAGGGAAAATCTGAATGTCAGAACCAAACCACAAATCAGGATTTGATTAATCCTACCAGTAAAATAATGGTAGACACGCTATCCAGTGGACCAGGAGGGCAGGAACCACATTGCACAGATTGGGGCCCATTCAGCCCTTTTTTTCCCCCAGAAGAAAATTGGGAATAGCTGCTACAATGGAGGGCTATCAAACTGACCTACATCCCCTAATGAAAGAAATGCTTTCCTGAAACAATTATGGTCTTTTAAGAACATAAACCTACATTTATCTAGGAAGAGTTATATGGTCAAAACCAAGTAGTAGAGTAATATAGGGTTAGATAGGCTATTTAAGGAAGAATTAAGATGCCATCTTCTGTAATCTTCAATTTACAAATCCTCAGTGATGTACTTGAACATAAAATAAGGCATTACTGTCTCATTGCAGGAGGACCTTTTTCAGCTGTTTTTTTCATGAGAGATGGTGAGTTTATACCAAGCTATCCGTGCTGAATCAGTACACTTTGAGATTAAAAATCGCTTCTGTAAGACAGCTATCCAGGACTGGGGTCCCGCCAACATGGTGGAATGTTGCGAATCTTACTGGTTTGAACAGACTGAACCTACGAATTTGCCTTCAGATTATAACTACCAAGGTAAATTGCCCAGGATCATCCATGGAAGTGCTAACAAAATGCTTGTAAAGGCTGGTCCAAACTACTACTTATAGATTTTTGAAAACCTCTTTTACTGGAACTCTAATTAGAACTTTTAGGCTTTTAATTGCCCCATGCCTCTCTGTCTCCCAGCAGCCAGGGTCAATGCTCCAAATGAAATTCTTTTGAGTCATATGTGTTTTTTGGGGGGGAGGGGAGAGGGTTAACTTTATGTGTTTATAAACTACTTTATTGAGATATAATTCACCTACCATACTATTCACCTATCTCAAGTGTACAGTTCGAAGATTTTTAGTATATTCACAGAGTTGTGCAACCGTCACCACAATCAATTTTAGAATTAGAAACTCCCTGTAGCCACTAGCAGTCTCTCCCCACTGCTTCCTTCCCACCACCCTCTGGCAACTACTAATCTACTTTCTGTCTCTATGGATTTGCCTGAAATGGAATCGTATATGTCGTCTTTTATGTCTGGTTTCTTTCACTTAACATCACTTTTCAAGGTTTATCATGTTGTACCATATATCAATACTTCATTTCTTCTTATTGTCAAATAATATTTCATTGCATGAATGTACCACATTATATTTATCTGTTCGTCATTTGCTAGACATTTGAGTTGTTTCCACTTTTTAGCTATTACAAACAATGCTGTTATGAACAGGCATGTACAAGCTTTTGTATGGACATATGTTTTCATTTCTCTTGGGTATCTACCGAGTAGTGGAATTGATGGATCATACGGTAATTCTGTGTTTAACATTTTAAGGAACTGTCAAACTGGTTTCCAAACTGGCTGCACCATTTCACTTTCCCACCAGCAATGCATGAAGGTTCCAATTTCTCCACATCCTGACCAATATCTTTTATTGTCTATATTTTTTATTACAGACATCCTAGGTGAGTGTGTAGTCATTGTGGATTTGATTTGCATTTCCCTAATGACTAATGAAGTTAAGGAACTTTTCATGTATTCTCACAGATTTTTAAATAATCTCTGATTTTTCATGGAGAGGGCTCTTTGAAGCATTTTGTATTAATTTGATTCTAGTTTTCCAGAAAACCTAAAGAAATTCTCTTTCTTCAGTAGTATTATTCTCATTATATTTCTAACCTAAAATTATCTTTGCAGTTAATAATAATTTATGGTTTCATAATTAGTGGATATCTGTCAACTTTAAGGCATTTTTATACATTCCCAACTGGATTGATAACTTTGAATAAAAGTCAATTTCGGGGAAAAAATCAGTCAAAAGACGTTTGGGAAATTGTATAAAAGAAACAAAAACAATCTCTGATTGAGATTTTCATTGTTTTCTGTTTGCATTGATGTCATTTTAGAGACCAGGATCCATAAGTAAAATCTGTATTTTTTACTATATTACCAAACTTAGTATTGTGTATGTAGTAAGCACTTAATAAAGATTTATTTGTGGTTATAGAAACCTTTTTTTAAAAAAATATACTTTATTTTTTAAAGCAGTTTTAAGTTTCCAGCAAAACTGAATAGAAAGTACAGAGTTCCCGTATACCCCCTGCCCTCACACACTCACAGCCTCCCCCAGTATCAAGATTCACACCAGAGGGGGTCATTTGTTACGATTGATGAACCTACCCAAAATTCATAGTTTACATTAGGGTTCATTCTTGGTATTGTATGTTCTATGGGTTTTCACAAATGTATAATGACACGTATCCAACATTATGGTGTCATACAGAATGGTTTCACTGTCCAAAAATCCACGGTGTTCTGTCTATTCATCCCACCCTCCTCTCTAACCGCTGGTAACAGTTGATCTTTTCACTGTCTCCATAGTTTTGTCTTTTCCAGAATGTCATATAGTTGGAATCATACAGTATGTAGACTCTCAGATTGGCTTCTTTCACTTAGTAATACACATGAGAGTTTCCTTCATGTCTTTTCATGGCTTGATAGCTCATTTCTTTTCACCACTTAATAATATTCCATTGTCTGCCTGTACTGCAGTTTATTTATCCATTCACCTACTGAAGGACATCTTGGTTGTTTCTAAATTTTGGCAATTATGAATAAAGCTGCTATAAATACCTGTGTGCAGGTCATGGAGTAGACAGAAGTTTTCAACTCACTTGGGTAAATACCAAGGAACATGATCATATAGTAAACGTATGTATAGTTTTGTAAGAAACTGCCAAACTGTCTTCCAAAGTGGCTATACCATTTTGCATTCACATCAGCAATGAATGAGAGTTCCTGTTGCTCCACATTCTCACCAGCATTTAGCATTGTCAGTGCTTTGGATTTTAGCTGTTCTAATAGATGTGCAGTGGTATCTCATTGTTTTATTTGCAATTTCTTAATAGTGTATGGTGATGAGCACATTTTCATATGCTTATTTGCCATCCATATATCTTCTTTGGTGAGGTGTCTGTGCGGAGTTTTGGCCCATTTTTTAATGAAGTTGTTTGTTTTCTTATTGTTGTGTTTTAAGAGTTCTTTGCATATTTTGGATAACAGTCCTGTATCAGATGTGTCTTTTACAAATACGTTCTCCCAATCTGTGGCTGTCTTTTCATTCTCTTGACATTGTCTTTCACAGAGCAGAAGTTTTTAATTTTAATGAAGTTTAGCTTACTAATTCTTTCTTTCATGAATTGTGCCTTTGATGTTTATCTAAAAAGTCATCACCAAATCCAAGATCATCTGTTTTCTCCTGTGTTATCTTCTATAAGTTTTATAGTTTTGTGTTTTACATTTAGGTCTATGATCCATTTTGAGTTAATTTTTGTGAAGGGTGTAAAGTCTGTGTCTAGATTCATTTTTCTACATGTGGATGTCCAGTTGTCTTAGCACCATTTGTTGAAAAGACTAACATTTCTCCGTTGTATTGCCTTTGTTCCTTTGTCAAAGATCAGTTGACTATATTTAAGTGAGTCTTTTTATGTGAGTCTACTTCTGGGCTCTTTGTTCTGTTCTATTGATCTATTTGTTTGTTCTTTCATCAATACCAGACGATCTTGATTACTATAGCTTTATAAACAAGTAAGTCTTGAAGTTAAGTAGTGTCGGTCTTCCAACTTTGTTCTCCTTCAATGTTGAATTGGCTCTACTGGGTATTTTGCCTCTCCACATAAGCTTGAGAATCACTTTGTTGATATTCACAAGATAACTTGCTGGGATTTTGATTGTGACTGCACTGAATCTAAAGATCCAGTTGGGAAGAACTGACATCTTGACAATATTGAGTCTTCCTATCCATGAACATGAAATATCTCTCAATTTATTTAGTTCTTCTTTGACTTCTTTCATCAGAGTTTTATAGTTTTACTTAGGTATATCTTGTTAGATTTATACTTAAGTATTTTATTTTGGGGGGTACTAATGTAAATGGTATTGTGCTTTTAATTTCAAATTCCACTTGCTCATTGCTGGTATATAGGAAAGCAATTTAATTTTTTATATTAACTTTATATCCTGCAACCTTACTATAATTACTTATTAGTTCCAGGATATTTTTGTTGATTCTTTTTGATTTTTCTACATAGACAATCATATAATCTGTGAACAAAGACAGTTTTATTTTTTTCTCTCCAAACTGTATATCTTTTATTTCCTTTTCTTGTCTTATTGTATTAGCTTGGACTTCCAATATGATGTTAAAAGGAGTGGTAGAGGGGATATCCTTGCCTTGTTCCTAATCTCAGTGGGAAAGCTTCTAGTGTCTCAGTGGAAACCCTTTAAATGAAAGACCACTAACTATTGAAGCTTCATCTGAGATATGTAAAAGGAGAGTTTCCAGCTGACCTAAGAGGACATTTTAATCCCTCTATAAGTCACTCTGCATATAAAATGATCAGTCCTTGGCACTTCATCTACTTCACTTTTAAGAACTGAAATGACAACCAGGAAACAATGACATTTTGGCTTCTTAAGAAAAAAGTGTCTCTCCTTTACTATTGTGAAAAATTATGGAATAAATAGATCAAAACCGATATCTCCCTGGGGTATTAGAGAGCAACCACTTATATTTTGGCAAAGGCCATGTCAAATGTGAACACACTCTCCATCAGCCACAGAACCGCCTGTCAAACTAGGGCTGCCCAGTGTTAGAAGGACTTTCTGTTGCAACTGTTAAAAATTAATCAGAAAGGAGGAAGGGATAATGAAAATGTACCCATTTTGCACATATCACCATTCAAAAGACTTCTTTTTGTTCCTGTTTTTGATGATTCATGATATTTTTCTAACAAGAGAATATTAGTGGGGGAGATTTAATGGGAAGAAGATCTGTTTACTTCGGGAGACTCCCGAAAAAAATGACAAAAAGTCACATTTGAATAAAGTGAAGCCATTTAGAGAGTTGGGCACAAACCACAAGGGCCAGAAAATTATCTGCTGGTTACAACGTGCAGCCAGAAGGCAGCTCTAGGTTCAGCTTACTCAGATGTGCTACTCTTAATTATGCTGCTCTCAGATGGAGCACTCATGATAAACATCCTGTTTTTGCTATTAATATTACAAACACTGTTAGTTCTTAATTTGGGCATGTGCGGTGTTGCTCCGATTCTTAGAAAACAGTCTTGGTTTCTATAAAGGCTTGTGGAAATCCAAGCAAGTAGGTAGATTTCCGTAATAAATAAAACACCCTTCACAAACAAGTCTCATTTAAAAGATTCATCAGAAGATAAGACTGCATTCACCAATCCAAGTGTTTGACATCCCCTTCAGCTTATCGTTAAGGCGAATGTCAAGTCAAAACTGATAGTGCTTATAGGCAACATTATAAAAATGGTAGACATAAAGACAATTTAGATTTGGATTCATTTCAAACTTGCTGAATTTGAACCAAAAGACGCTGAAGACATTATCGTCTTGGTTGGATAAGGAGGATTCATTTAATTAACCACCATTTGTTCATTATATTCCTGCTATAGTTAAGTTCTGTGGAACTTCAAAAATATAGTTTATGTGAGAATCTGACATAAAGGAGTTTATGGGGGGGACATATGAAAACATGCAACCTCTACTTTTGGTCTAATCCTAATTTGTCTCTCTCCTCCAAGGACTTCATTTCATAAATCAACACCCCCCTTCCCTTCTATGTCTTTAACCTCTCACTCCACTGGCACTTTACCCCAAGTCTGTCAACTTGCTCAAGTCTTTACCATCTAAAACTAGACCGTCTTTTCTGTATCCACTCTAGCTACAGTCCAGTCTCTCTTCTTCTCTTTCTAGGCACGTTTCTTGCAAGAATTGTCTCCAATCCCTTCTATGACTACAGCAGTCCTGCTTCTAACTCTGTCTTCAACAAAAAATGGTTTTAGTACATGTTACCCTGACCACCAAACGGACACTTTCAATCCTTACTTTACGGATGGATTTCGACATTTTGGATCAATAAACCCTTGAAACTCTTCCACTTGCGTCTCTGACCCCACCTGGTTCTATTCTTGTCTCTCAGATCGTTCATTTTCGGTCTTATTCTCAGCTCCATTTATTCTGTTTATTGATATTTCTGAGGATTTTGTTCTGAGACTACTGTCCTTGTTTCTCAACATATTCTTTTTAGGCAATCTGATTCACTCTCATGGTGTGACCCCGGTACAAAATGATTTATTCCAGAATCTAAAGACCAGCGGCATCCAACCAGGTGCAATGTTCTAAAGGAATTGTTCAATGACTTTCCACTTTTGATCACATCTTTTTAGTGAACAAAAGACAATTGACAACGCGGTGATGACGTGCTCTGAGTGGCCTGGCTGCAAATGGACTGCTGGTAATGCCATTTTTGCTTGATTCACACAATACAGACAAGTGGTGCAGAAACTAAATGACAATCGCAGGGACAAGAAGCCAGTCTCATTGGAAACACACAAGTGGTAATGATTTAGTCTGGTAACAACAATTCAGTGTATTGAATTACAATTGTGTGTGTATACTGCATGTCACAATCCTAAGTCCATGAAATGGAAATAAAACTCTAGAGTCTGCATCCAGAAGATTTGGGGGCTGAACCAAAGCCTTTTGGTTGTTATTGTTATTATGTTCTTTTAGTGTTTAGGTATTTCAAACTGTGCCCTCTGCTTGAAGTGGTGTCTTTAGTCATTCAATCTATTTTGGGCTCAGAAATCGTGGGGAAAAACAGAAGGTTGTTGTTAGCCCAATACGACCAAAGGACCATGACAAGAGAGTACTGTATTTTTCTCAGAACAGCAATTGAGTATTCTTAGTATAATCTAATCCCTACTCGTCTTATTTTGGGATGCTAAAACAGATTTCTCTCTCTTTTTTTAAAATAAGATATGATTTACATGCAGCACAGTTCACCTGTTTTAGATGTACAGTTTGATGAATTTTGACAAACCTGTACAGTTGTATAATCAGCACCACAATCAAGACATAGAAAATTCCATGACCCCAAAAAGTTCTTTTAAGAAGTCCCTCTGTAGTCAATTCCCTCACCCCACCTCCATTCCTGGCAACCGCTGAACAGATTTCTGTCCCTATAACATTACCTCTTCCAGAATGTCATATAAATCGAATCATACAGTATAAAGCCTGTCTTCTTTCACTTAGCATAATGCTTTTGAGATTTATCCATGTTATATGTATCAGTAGTCTGCTCTTTTTTATTGCTGAGTAGTACTCCATTATATAGATGTACAGCAATTTGTTTATTCCTTTACTGGTTGATGCACATTTCCATTGTTCTGTTTTGGGCAATTCCGAATAAAGCTGCTGTAAATGTTTGCATGTGAATCTTTATCTCGGCATATGATTTCATTTCTCTTCAATAAATATCTAGAAATTAGACTGTTCAGTTGTATGGCAAGTGCATAGTTAGCTTTCTAAGAAACTCCCAAACGTTTCTGTAATGAGTACACCATTTTGTATTTTCAACAGAAATTGTTCTCCTTCCTTGCTGGCACTTGATAATGAGAGCTTTAAAAAATTTTAGCCATTCCAGTAGGTGTTTAGTGGTATCTCATTGTCATTTTGATTTGCATTTTCCTAATGACCAGTGATGTTGAGCATCTTTTCATGGCATAGTTGCCATTTGCATATTTTCAATAGTGAAGAAGTCATTCAAATCCTTTGCTTTTAGTTATTTTATTTTTTTGTAATTGGTTTGTTTGTCTTCTTTTAGATTGTGTTCTTTATACATTCTGGGCACAAATCCTTTATTCTGTCCAGTCACGTGTGGCTTAATGACAGGGATACGTTCTGAGAAATGTGTCATTAGGCAATTTCTTCATTGTGCAAACATCATAGAGTGTGCTTACACAAACCTGGATGGTATAGCCTACTACACACCTGTTGTATATGCAGTCTGTTGTTGACTGAAGCATTCTTATTCGGCGCATGGCTGTATATGTATTTTATCCCAGTCTGTGGATTGTCTTTTCATTTTCTTAACAATGTATTTTGATGAGCAGAAATTTTAAATTTTGATGAAGTCCAATTTGTCAATCTTTTTCTTTCGTGGTTTTATGAGTTATGCTTCTTATGTCCTTTCTAAGAAATCTTTGCCTAAACCTGGGTCACAAGTATTTTCTCCTATGTTTTTTTCTAGAAATATTATAGTTTTAGGTTTAACTGTTAAGTCTGTGATTAACTTTGAATTAACCTTTGTATATGATGTTAGGGAAGTTTGTTAGTTTTTAATGTGTACATCTAATGAGTCCGGCACCATTTGTTGAAATGCGTGTATTTTCTCCATTAAATTACTGTGGCACTTTGTCAAAAAATCAACCAACCATATACGTGTGGGTCTATATCTGTATTCCACTCTGTTCCGCTGATTTATGTATCTTTTGTTTGCTTGTTTGCTTACTTTGCCACTACCATATTGCCTTAATCATTGTCACTTTATAGTAAATTTTAGAATCAGGCATTGTAAACTCTCCGACTTTGTTCTTTTTCAAAATTGTTTGGCTACTTCTACTTTTCAAAAACTAAAACTTAAATAAGAGCACACTTTATAAATTAAGAAGGATTTTTATGTGAGGCATCTGTAGACAGTATATGCTGCTTCTTTTAGATAAGCAGGTTATCTGTGAAAAGGGAGATAGAGATCTTGGAATAACTTGCTTAAGAACAAAAGCTACAATCTGTTGAAATCCTATCAGTTCCCCGAAGAATGGTTCCGGGTGGTGTCTGAGCACTGAGGCCCCAGCGGGGGTGGAGTGAATCTTTCCTGAAGAGCTCCCCCTGGGTAATTCTGATTGTTTCATATTCCCTGAGTATACCTGACTTTCTCACATTCTGTGCCTCTGCACATGGACTTTCTACTTAGAATATCTTCTCCTTCTAACCTACTTGTTAAACTCCTGCTGATCTTTTATGACTAAGTTCAAGCATCATCTTAAATCTTTTCTGACTGTTCCAAATGACCTCCCATGGGCCGTCACGGCTCGTCGTGAGGGCCTTTCTTATAGCAGCTCCCATCTGGGATTATGTTTAAATATACATCTTCATTCCTTCATTGATTTACTCAGTGTTAAGCATCTACTATGTACCTGTCAGGTCCTGTGTGGGTGCTGAAGACCTGAAAATAAATAAATCACAGTCTGTGCTCCCAGGGCAATGGTGTTTGATGGAAGAAATCTGCCATGCAGACAAATATGCAAATGCAATAAAGGATTACAGATCAAGGCTATGGGGTGTAGTTCTGGTAAAAATGGGGAATGATGGGAAGGTGAGTCAAGAAAACCACATGCTGACTTTTGAGAGAACTTTTTACCAGTGGACAGCTCTTCATGTTTGCTTAGGATTACTGTATCACACATTTCATTTACTTAACTATTTTATAAATTAAATATTTTAGTAATTAGATTGACTGCCTCTTCTTCCTCCATTGTTCTAAATTGTTCATGTTTTGGGGCCGGCCCCGTGGCTTAGCGGTTAAGTGCGCGCTCCGCTACTGGCGGCCCAGGTTCGGATCCCGGGCACGCACCGACGCACCGCTTCTCCGGCCATGCTGAGGCTGCGTCCCACATACAGCAACTATAAGGATGTGCAACTATGACATACAACTATCTACTGGGGCTTTGGGGAGAAAAACAATTTAAATTGTTCACGTTTTCACCATACTTGTATAGTAGTTGGAGATGTGCAGTTAAGACTTTTGCAACTCAGTTTTAATTGAGACCATAGAAAAAGACTTAAAATTATATGAATGATCTCTTAAGCACCTAATATTTTTGAGGCCATTCCAAGGCACTATAAGAAAAACAGTAAAAACTGTAATAAAGAAAGCTTCCTATATACTTGATCTGATAAGCCACAAATATGGACAAACATATAAGAATTTATCACACAAACATTTCAATGACAAAATGATCTTATAACACATTATTATTCATCAATTAAATTGCCTAATAAATAATTGCTCTAGGAGTTCAAAGAATGGAGGTGGTCCACAAGTTTTTATGAGGGTAGTGGAATCTGAGCTTGGTACTGAAGAACAGGTAACATCTGGATAGACAAAGATGAGGAGATTACCACAGTGAATAGTCAGACAGCTTTGACTTTGGAATCAGAAAACTCTGGGTTTCTCGTCCTCTTCAGAGTTCAGCTCCAGTTATCTCTTCCATGAAATCTTTATTAACACCTCACCCCTCCTCTCCCACCAGGTAGAATGGACCACCTCGATTGCATTCTCATCATATGCTATATATACATTAGCTACAACACTTGATAGCATTTTTTTTTTTTTTTGTGAGGAAGATCAGCCCTGAGCCAACATCTGCCAATCCTCCTCTTTTTGCTGAGGAAGACTAGCCCCAGGCTAACATCCATGCCCATCTTCCTCTACTTTATATGGGACACCGCCACAGCATGGCTTGCCAAGCGGTGCGTCAGTGTGCACCTGGGATCCAAACTGGCGAACCCCGGGCCGCCGCAGTGGTGCACGCGCACTTAACAGCTTGTGCCACCAGGCCGGCCCCAATAGCATTTTTAAAAAACATGTCATCTTGGCTTTTATTTGCTCTGTGAGCTTGGGCAAGTCAGCACACCTTTCTGAGCTTCATTTGTAAAATAGAGAATCCTACCTCAGAGGGTTGTTTTGAAAGCTAAATAGGATGGCGTGTACAAAGTAACTCGTGTAGTATAAGGCACACACAAGGACTCAGCAAATGTTTTATTTCTGTCCCTAGATATGAGCAAAAGCTTGGAGAGGGAAAGGCAAGAATGTGTGTTGGGGAAAGGCAGAGGAGTGGGCAGACATCCCAGGGCACTCTGTGGACGAGGATAAGCTTCATCCAGATGGCAACCCGAAATCGTTGCCCATCCTGCACATTTCTAGTTCCTAAAATCAGTATCTTCCTTTTTTCCTCCTTTAGTTTAATCAACCTCAACAAAAATTTGAAAGTTACACCTGACGTATAAGGCTTAAATCAGCCTCACAAAATTCCTGTTCAGCTTCCTAGTGGTTTAAATCAAATAACTAAAGAGAAAAAATAGGGATTTTATTTTATTTTTTCCTATGTGAATACTTTCCATTGAAAATCTACAACTGATTCTTTTTAGGGTTGAAAGAATCAGATGTTCATTTTCCGACCATAAGTATTACCATTTGTAAATGTAATTATGAAAAAAGAAAAGAAAATGTAATAGCTTAAGAATCTGAAAACACTGAGAAACTAAATGATTATATTTAGAAGAGTGTCCAGAAATGAAATAGTTTAAAATTAGCTTATTGCTGATTTTGGTCTAGTTTTAAATCATTTAAATTGAATGTTTAGCTTCATCAAATTCTGTGAAAATTTTGTTTCTAGCCAGAGATGCTCATGAATGAAAAATAGTTAATAGATACCTTTATAGGTATGAAAACCATAAACCAGCATAAGGAATCCTCTGTTTGGGTCTGGTAAATGTTGACATTGTAATGCAGGGAATACGCAGTGAGTAACCGAAATTTAAATTGCTCCGAGCCCACAGACATCCTGCAGTCTGAAAAAAGGCGGTTGATATCTGTGCAGCAACCACTGAATACTTGAAACTTCACTCATCATTTTCACTCGTTTATGAAAAAAAAAAAAAAAAAAGCAAGGGAAAAAGGAAAGAGGGAAACAAACCACCCTTTTTTCCATGCTGAAAGTTCAGGAAACGATTCGTGCTCTCAGCCTGGGAAGTCGGTGGGTGCCATCCCTTGAGAGCAAAAGAGGTTAAAAACCTAAAACAGAGAAGAACGATATAGTCAGGCCACCTCTCTCTAAGTCTCTTAAGCATCCTCTTTAGCTTGAAATCCAGCCCCTTCCTCAAAGACCAAGCTTTTGTGATGTATTTTGACCCACAATCATTAAATACACGTGCTTGTACACAAACAGAACAAGGGATCTTTTTCCTTATCCTTCTTGAAACCTTCCTGCATTGAAGTAAAAAGCAGTCATTCAAAAAAAAGAACTTCATTAAGACTTATTGTCCCTGCTCTGACAGTCTAAGCCCCTGCCTTTTTTATTTCCCTCAAGAAGATCGCAGGAAAGTGCCCAAATCTGCAACTGAACTAATCTGTAAACTCCCTGGGGAATCCTGCAGAAAGGCAGGAATTGGATTTGGACGTTAATTACAGTAGCATATTCACAAATGCTACAGGTCAATCCATGTTTCTACTGGGTTTAAAATATCTATGTGGAATTCACTCCAGAGCACTCTCAGTTCTTTTAAAATAGATACCAAAGGACTTTTTAAAAAATTACTCTCTTCTGGAACTGATAAGCTCTCGAAGCAGCTAGCCAGGGAAATATCGCATTGCTCTGTGATGCTGCTTTATCTTAGGGAGGGAGAGAAAATGGGAAGTTTTTCATGCTTTTCTGAATTTATAATTTCTGATTCAGGGCTCTCAAGGCCAAGTTAGGGTCCTGAAAAGCAAATGGTGAAGTACCAGTAGAGGAAAGTTCTGGAGAGGAGGGGAACAAATTCTGTGAGGACTCAGTGTTTTGAGAGCAGCAGCCTCTAGAATCCCCAAATTGCTGTAATGTTTTCAGGGAGAAAACTAGGCAAGTAGACAGAGTAAGTTATTGTGATGCCTCTTTTACTATATCACCAATCTTTTAATCTGACAAAAGACATACATGTGTACACAAGGCAGGAGTAATGGTACCTGAATTTTTCCACTTATTTCAGCTAGGTTTGCAATTTGTAGTTCTTTTTGCTCAAAGCTCCCTAAAAAGACATGGAAAAGGGACAGGGAAAGAAATTGGCATGGAGAGGAGCACGTGTGGGTCTGTCTCCTCTTTTTAAACCTGTTGCTGTCATATAACCAAGAATGGCTTGTAGTGAAATGCTTGTTTATCAGAGGCTACACACTTCCTTCCATGATGACTCAACACTTAGCTGGGAACAAATAGCCTAAATAGTAATTCCTAAGTAATAAACTAACTCAAAGCAACTAGATGTGGAAAAACTGTTAATATCATACAGTGACCAAGTCTCTTTCTCAATGTACTGATGAAAATATGAAGGAAAAAATAGATCAAGTTATAGTTTGAAATGTGATTTAAATGTATGTGGATTGCGTAGTTTATAGAAGGGTAAAAAATCCAACTGGAATCTGAAAAATGCATTTCCTCCTTATCTCCTTACAGTTTTAATAAGCCGCTAAATGTTAATAAAACAGAGTTATCACAAAATATGCTTTCAAAAGACATATTCTGTGTCAGTTAAAGAGTTTAACCCGGGAGCATTTTAAAGAGACTTATCTGAATTTTATAGTGAAAAAAAGGCCATTCTTATCAGTCCTGCACCTGTAATGAGAAAGGCCTTTGTTCTGCAGAGAGCGCAGAGATGGGCCACAGCCAAAGGGCCCCTGTGTCTCCCGCCACCTTTGCTTGCTGGGAGGTACCTGAAAGTTCCAAGCAGCAATGGCAGAACAGACTCTTTTCCTGCATGGGAACCCCAGAAGATGTGGCACCCATCTGAAGTTAATACTGGGATTCTTTTTTACAGATCATGACAAGATCAATACAGAAAATGAAAACAAGAAAAAACACAGGGTCTGGCTCACTCCCCTGAGGCAGTACAGGGGAAATTTCTAGGGAGATCGGGTTTCGTTTTTGTATAATTACACACTCCATTGAATTTAATTATTTCGTAGTTATTCTAGAAGACAAATGTCTCCTCAGTATATACTTTCATTTTCTTTCTGGTGTATGAAGTGAGAGCTCTCTTTGTGAAGTATTTTTATTGTCTGTTATTTTACTAAGCTCCTTTTATATGATAAATTGAAAGTTGGTTAAGGTTCTTTATTTTAAGGTAACAAGTCCGTATTCCCATCTCATCTAGCTTTCCGAGGCTACTGTTGGACTTTTCAAGGTCTGATTAGTAGGCCATTTTAAGGGTCATCTCCTGTGTGAGCAGCCCCACCGGGCTGGCAGCATATCGGGAAGGAGATGAGGTTGTGAAAGATTTATCTCAGAGGCCGGAGATTTCAACCCAACCTCAGACATTCTGTAACTTTTCTCGGTGTGAGTTTGACAACTTCGTCTGTCTAAATTAGGTCCACAGTAGATTGCTGCCAAGTGTGGTCATGGGAAGAATGCTGGTGGAGAGACCTGGTTTCTTTCTAGGTCTAGCTCTGCCGCTAAGCTGCTACGTGACTCAACCTTTCATTCAACATTTATCCAACCTTTGTGAATGCCTCTTATGTGGGCGACTGATGGTGTGTTGTTGGTTTTCTTCTTAAACGCTGGGAAGAACTACAGCATAGTAGCTAAGAGCAGGTCTCTGGAACCAGATAGAGTCGGTTTTGAGATCCAGCTTTATGACTGACTAGTGTGTCTTTGTGCACTTGTTTACCCTCTCCAGACATCAGTTTCCTTATTTATAAATTGGGGATAATAATTTATACTTCACAGATTTGATTGCGATTCAGAAGAGATAATGAAGGCAATGTGCCCAGTACAGTGCCTGGCCAACTGTAAGTTCCCTTCAGATGTAGCTATTGCTATCACATTGAGAAGGAGAAGCCAGCAGGGGCCAGTGGATTCTCACTGGAATGAGAATCAGAAGATCTTGTTTGAGTGCTCTGTCTACCACTTGGCTTTGGGCAAGTAACTTTTTTCAACCTGAATCCATATCTGTTGTTTGGATTCTGTTGAATCCAACAGAATACCATATCTGTTAGTAATGAATCCATTACCTTTAGTCTACCTACTCCCCCTTCAGCATCTAGAAGGAATGTTGTAAAATACAATTTTGGTCTCACTTAATGTTTGTCAGTGGCTCCAATTTTGTCCAGAGTTAAGTCCAAATTCATTAGCATGGCATACTAAGCTTGTGACCCCAGTCTCTTTCTTAGGCTATAATTACTATTTCAACCCACCTTCCATTGTCTCCAACCAATTTCCCATAACGCATTTCCTCAACCACACCTTGCCTTTGCACAGCCTTTTTCTCTTGCTTCAATGCTCTTTTCCTTTTTCACTTAGCAAACCCCTCCTGTCATTTAGCATGGTTCTCTTGTATTCTCTGCAGACTGTCTTTACTACTTCAGTGGGGAATGAGCTCATCACTCTCTCTTCTTCTCTGATATAGCAATCTGTTGATGCTTTCATTCTACAATGAACAAGTGGCCCTGTGAATTTTTTTATCAACATATGTATTTCCTGAAGAAGAGGGATAATGTTTTATTCATCCTTGCATCCCAAGAGGCTAGAACCATGCCTGGCATGTCTTTGGCATTCACTAAATTGTTTTTAAACAAAAGAAAGAAGGAAAGAAAGGAAGCATGAAAGTTATTATTATTGTTGAATTCATTTTTACTGTAATAGACAAACCCATAGTTTTGCAAGTTAAAAAAAGAAAAGGCCACAGACACTCGGAAAACATTGCTCCAAGGAGTCAGTGAGCTGAGCTGGCTCTCCAGGCAGGAAGAAGCTCTACTTTTAACAGCTATAATTTCAACATGTACTGGTATTAAAACAACAAATTGGTGAACGTTTTCTTTCTTCCAATACATATCGATAATATAGAGATGTTCTAAGGAAAAATCATTAACTAATTAAAAAACGAATTAAATGTGCCTGTGTAATCAATATAAGGATTTTTCTTGGTTTGGGTCTTAATAGAAAAATCATAACTGGTCTTTATATGAATTGAAAACAAATCCTGTCATAAAATTTCAACATAAATGACTAAAAAGTAATTACCAACTCAAGATAGAAAAAAAAAATGGTAAGAGGGGAGGAAAATAAGTAAGTATGACGAGAAAAGAACAAGATTTTAGGGCTTCGAAACTTCCCCAATATGGCGGCAACAGTGTTGAGGCCTGACTTCCTGACTCCTCCACAAGATATCCCCAAGAAAAGTTTTGGGGTAAGATTAAGTTTGTTTTGAGTCTATTTCTAGTTCCCTTTCTTATCTTTTCCTTTACATACAAGTGTTCAGATATGTTTGCTGTTTGGTCTCCCCGCTGTCCCCAGGTCTCACCTGGTCTGTGACCCTCTGAAGTGACCCAGGCCCTGCAGTTCCCTCTCCTCTGCATTACAGACATAGGATTTTTCAGCAGCTCTCAACTAAAGCAGACTGCTAAACAAATCCACCCTGGGGTGCAGCCCTCCCCGGGGGTTCACATTTGAAAACAGGTCAGCAAGTTAACCAAAATGCATTTCTAAGGGATAGAATTTCAAGGGGTGTGAGAAAGCGAAGTGTGGAATTTCATGCCGTTTGAGGAAGACGGTTTTAACCTTGGAAGCCTTCTCAGTACCTTGTTATGTTACTCAGGCACTTCTGAGCCATGCCTTGTTGCTGATGGGTTTCCTGTCACTCAGGGAAGTGGAGGGGACTGGAGGAAATGGTGCTGCTGGGGCTGGTGGGGCAAGATCTGGTAGCAAACGGTTATATACAAGTGGTAGGAAATGGAAATATACAAGCGAGGGCTGCAGTGTTTAAACCTGCTCAGTGTTTGCATTTAAGTTTTTCACCTACAGTTGCTGTGAATAATATTCCCTGAAGCTCTTTTTTAAGGTTGTTAATGTAAACTTAAAAATTCACTGTTTAAGGTATAATGAAAACTCAGGTCTAATGAAAACAAAGCCACTGAGCAATCAGCTTCTGATTGTTGGTCTGGGGCAGAGAACCCAATTAGCAGAATGGTCCTATGCTTTCATTAAGCCATTAGTTTTTACTTTAACCAGAGTGTAAACGATGCCTTTTAAAATGCCAAGCAGGTCTCTTAAAAGAGGGATGAAAAATCACTACAAAAAAGACCTTTAGATATTGATTAGAATAAAACCATAGAAGTCAGTGTTGGGAGGAAATTTAAAGATTATCCTCCCGAGTTTTACAATTTACTATTGCTTGAAGAAATGGGAGCACAGGGTAGAGGAAATATTGTCTTGGGATCCAAAAGACCTTAATTATTTTCTCACTCCTGTGTACATGATGTTAGATAAGTCACTTTTTTCTGTAAGGAGATGGTAAGCTGGTAGCTAAAGGCCAATATCCAGTCCAAACATATGTTTTCTTTTTCTTTTTTTTTTATTTTTTATTTTTTTATTTATTTATTTTTCCCCCAAAGCCCCAGTAGATAGTTGTATGTCATAGTTGCACATCCTTCTAGTTGCTGTATGTGGGACGCAGCCTCAGCATGGCCAGAGAAGCGGTGCGTCGGTGTGTGCCCGGGATCCGAACCCGGGCTGCCAGCATCGGAGTGTGCGCACTTAACCGCTAAGCCACGGGGCCGGACCATGTTTTGTTTTTCTTACAGCATTAAGAAAACTGGAAAATTCCATGTAAAAATCTGGTTTCCATTTTCTCTCTCTTTTTTTTTTTTCTGAGGAAGATCAACCCTGAGCTAACGTCCGTGCTAATCCTCCTCTTTTTGCTGAGGATGACCGGCTCTGAGCTAACATCTATTGCCAATCCTCCTCCTTTATTTCCCCAAAGCCCCAGTAGATAGTTGTATGTCATAGGTGCACATCCTTCTAGTTGCTGTATGTGGGACGCGGCCTCAGCATGGCCGGAGAAGTGGTGCGTTGGTGTGCTCCTGGGATCCGAACCCTGGCCGCCGGTATCTGAGCGCACACTTAACCACAAAGCCACGGGGCCAGCCCTCCAGTTTCTCCTGAAAAAAAAAACATGGAATAATCCATTGATCTTGGGCCTGCATTTTCCATGATACTTGACCAGAGCTGAGCCGTACCATCCCCTTGAGCTGGAGTGTGTGCTGTTTTGGTGACCGCTGTCCTCACATCTTATCCCAGCCCACTCCTCTCGTTCACCATCTGTATCTGGTAGGCACCGAGTTTACAATCTCTGAGCTAGACATCCATGTCTTGATGTTATTATCTGCAGGATGGGAAGTGGGGAGGGTGGAAAGTGATATTAAAAAAGTAGTTTCCAAATTTAGCTGATTATAAAAATAATTCACCATATCAATAAAAATACAAATTCTTGGGCCCCACTTATGTGGATTCTGACTCAGTGGATATGAGATGGAGTCTCTGACTCTGTTTTTTTTTTTAAAGTTCCCCGGCTTGTGCTAGCAGTAAGCTAGGGTTAGAATCTTGATTTAAATGATTTCTAAAATTCTATCAATCCAACTAACCCCAGAATTCTAGCTTGATAGTTCTTTTTCAGGTCAATGGATTTCAATGCACTTAAGGCTCTGGTGTAATTATTAAATCCAATTAGCCCCTGAGTTAAGTTATTTTCCATCAGCCTTAGGCTATTTACCATAACATCCCCCAACCTATGATCTGAATAGGAACAAAAGGACAGGAGTAGTGAATACCATTCATTTATCACTTCCACATTAAAGTGACTTATTTGCACAGCAGGTAAAAATTCCCACAGCCAGGTCACTCATCTAAGGATATACATATTTAAAAAAAGTTAGAGACAAGAGGAAATTCTTATCAATGAACCATTTGAGTGTAAATAACAGAAAGGGATATGCAGGATTAAGGGCACTCTGATAACAGGCATATTTTACATGGGCCTTTTTAACTTAAGTTCAGGACAGTTTCTTAGAAACCTGAAAAGAAAATACAGGAAGGGTTTAAATTTGATGCAGCAGGGTCTTTAAAAATTTGGCACAAGCCTTTCTGTTCTTTCAACTCACCCTTCAAGGTATCACAATGTGAGAGAAGGCAGGCTTTGGGCTCAGACTGCCTAATATCAGAGAACTGTGGACTGATGGCTGTAGACAAGAGGCCCGGGGAGCTGGGCGGTTTCTATGGAGATGGGAATTAGTGAGGAAGTGCTTTCTCTTTGATCATTCCCCATCCTAATAGGGACAATTGCAACCATTTATCTTTTTCTGAAGAAATAAGGACATCTTTGGGAACAATAGCAAGGACTTGAGTAACACTGGTCCATGTTAAATATCCTAAAATATCAACGTCCTGCTCTGTCAGTGTAAATCACGATGGCAGCCTCTGCCTAAGAGGTATGACACTGATTTTGTCAGAGAACAAAATCAGGAGCCCCATATTCGTTTGTTATGTTTTGTAATATTTTATATATAATTACATTATTTTAAAGTTAAGATGTGTACTAATTATTTGTAAAAATAATGGTCTGAATTCATATTTAGTCTCTGGACAATACATAATACTTTCAGTTATGTCTGAGAAGTAGGAGATATGAGCCATCATTCCCATTTTTCAGACGGAAAAACTAAAGCATAAACCACGGAAGTGATGTTTTTCATAATCTGTGGAAAACCAATGTGTGAATACATATGATGTTTTTGGAATCCAAATTTAATGACTTTTTCTATTCCCGTGAGTATTTTTTCTTTTCTTATTCTTTGCTAATACATAACTGTAACACAGCTGAATTAAATAGAAAGGTAGAAAGCAAAGAGTGAAAGTTGCACAAATTCCACTACACAGAGCTGATGACTGTTACCTCTAATTGATATCCTTCCAAATTTTTTTTCTTAGCCTGTCTATACACACACAGATATATGGATGACTGACTTACTTATATTTTATATAAATGAGCTCCTATAAGTTATATAGCTCTGAAACTTTTTTCCTTGACAATATATCATGGACTTTCTGGGTCAGCACATCTAGATCTACATCCTTTTTTTTTCTTTTATTGATGGTTGTATGATAATTCCTTACATGGATGTACCGTAATTTATTTAATCGCTTTCTTCTTTTGGACATTTGTTTTCTTCTTCTTCTTCTTCTCCTTCTCTCTCTTTCCCTCTCTTTTTTTCACAAACAATGTTGCTTTAATTAACATTTAGAAGTCTGATAAGTACCATCAATTTGTTCTTTAAACAGGAGCCAGTTTTCATTGTAGCAAAACTTCTGAAGGTACATTCTCAACACGATGATGTACACTGGATGGTTTTAATGAAAAAGAAATCCTTCTAACGGTATAGTGAAAAGTGGAAACTCATGGTCCCAATAAGTACTTCTTTGAATATTAGTTAATTCTTCGATTTGCTTTGAATGATAATGCTAGAACTTTTTAACCCCAGTGGCTCTTAACCTTGCTTGCACATAAAATCTCTTAGAGGATTTGTAAAATTTCTGATGTTCAGGCCAAGACTATAAGTAAATCACAACCTCTAGAGGCAACTCTCAGTCTTCAATATTTTTTAAAGCTCCTTGGATGAGCCTAGTGTGCATGGTTGGCTTCATGGGCTGGTGCTCAGATGTACCTGATGCTTGGTTTAAGGTTCTGCTGTCACCATCTTGAAATTTGTAATAATTTTATGTCTGAAACTGTGTTTTTTATGTGAAGTTTGATGGGACAATGGAAAATGCCATTCACATATAGCCTCTGAGATGCCCCATGACAACTAAATTCGTGGTGGACTCACGATGCGTGGGAGCTCAGTGAGACTCAAAGTGAGTGTACGTTAAGCATGTTACATCTACCACTGAGCAAGTAAGTAGGGGAGATGACAGCCCAGAGAAGCTACACTTTTCATTCAAAACAGAACTTGCTTCAAATATAGAAAGAAGGCAATGGCGTTCTAAGAAACACGAACAATCAAGGAGCCCTGGGGTATCATCCTTTCTTAGTTATGTCACTTCCCTGTATTAGCCACTTCATTTACACTGAGACTTTCTCCTACATGGAAGGAAAGGGAAAGAGAAGACAAACCTTTGACTTTTGGATCTTCCTTATTCATCAATAAGGCAAAGATAGTGAGTGTTAGTAAAATGTATATAAACCAAAAAAAGGAAATAGAGACAATTGAGTTAGTTTTGTGCCACATTTCCACTGTCGTAGTAAGAACAAAATACATATGTTTGTATGAGCTGTGAAATACAAATTGTCTAATTTTGGTGATTCTGCATAGGAGATAAATGCTCTTACATTTGCATTTACAACTGACATTGCATAATATAAAAAAAAATGATAAAATTCACGCTAATAATTTGAGACAAATTTTGTTTTACTTAGTACATCATTAAATAGCAAATAAAAAACCATTAAGAGTCAAGAGAAAGAATGTAGAAGAAAGAAAAAAACTTTGTGCTTTGGTATCTTTTTTCCTGTTTGAACGAGGGTTCCCACATTTTATTTTGCACTGGGGCCCATGAATTATGTAGCCAGCCCTGCCAATGTATAGTCAAGTTTGAGAATCACTGGTCTAATTCTTACCTGATGCTGTAGGAAGGTCTCTCCCCTTCTACATGGTCTCCAGGGTTATTGTGTTTCATTCTACTTCAGTTGCTTACGGTTAACTTTAGAGGAACGTAACTTTTTTCCCCCTAGAAAAAGGCTAGAAATCTAGGAGCTGTGAAGAATACAGAAGCATGTGTGCACAATTGCTTTTCTAATACAAGGATAAATGGTAGAATTCAAAGTAATTCAGGTATTTTTCAATATGATTTTAAGACATATTGTATCACTCTCAATGGATTATAAACTCCATAGAGGTATGATTTTTGTACCCCTCCCAAGAACTACTAGAATGACAACTGTATAGCAGATGTTCCATGAATATTGCTGAATTAATTAATCCCAAAGTTTGCAAAGATCTAGTATTTTCATATTTAAAGTTACTCCTCTCACTCATATATGCATTCATGTGAGGTATTAGCCACTATCTGATTAACACTTTCTTTTGACTAGTGTTTTTGCCGTGGTTTCTTCTTTCTCACTCTGCATCTTGGAATAGCTTTATCATCTCTTGGTTGACACTATAAAGTTCCGTGACTCACATAATTGTCCTTTGTGGCTGTGGTAAGGCAATCATTGAGGAGCATTTTTAAAACATCTTATTGGTAAAATTGAGTTGTTTATTTGGAGATTCGTGATGAGCTTGGAAGTCTCCAGAAGACGAGGAGAGTCAGAGGTATACAATGAACCCTAGGAATGTTGTCCCACAGAGAAGTCATGAGCTGTGGACCACAGGTGACCTTCCCAAAGCTGCCTTCTTTGTTTGAAAGACCTGGAGTGGTAACCATCAGGAAGAATTCCCTACAGCTGCAGCTGGGCCTGGGCCTGGTTCAATAGTTCTGTAGCTAGTGAGAATAAGGATAGTGGAGATGCTCCCCTGGAAACAGATGAGGATCTAAAGTAAAATTGGTGGGAAGCGTAGGAGCCTATACAACAAAATGATAAACTTAAAAAAAAATCATCTGAGTAATTTCCAAAGTTCGGAGACAACAAAATTAAAATGTTTCTACATTAAGATTCTTTGGACTGCCTGCCCTGAGAATATTTCACAACCTCCCTGAAGAGATAGAAGTTTAATTATTGCCTAAGACTCTGTGAGCATCAGGACATGGAGGCGCTACGCACTTAGACAGTAAACTTGAGTTTTTTGACATTACATAATCAGATCAAGTAATGGTGCTGGCCTCATGGAAATTAAAGAGAAGAGGATTATATTTAGCTTATTTTCAATCTAGTCTTAGTGAGCATCACAGACACGGATATTAATTTTTTAAATGAAAAGTAGACTGTTTACCATGCACAAAGGATCATTTGTGCTACCCAAATCTATGCTAATCTCCATTCCAAATCCCTTAGCAACTGTTACTTGGTTAGAAAGGTTCCATTTTCATGAAAGAAAGAAAACTTTCTGAACATGTTGCAGTGAAATTTGGTTTTGGAGTATTAAGTTATTAAAAATATTAAAAATTACATAAAGTAATAAAATGAGTTTGAATTATACTTTAAATGCAGCATAATCTTTCTAAATCTGTTACTCAAACTAGATGCCTTAATTCCTGAATTTTAATAAAATATAGTAAATAATAGAAATAGAAAAGCATACCAAAACAGTTATGAAGTGGAGGTAAAAAAGGCTTCCCCCAGTTTTTTTTAAGTAGACATTCATTCACTCATTCATTCACTCAACAAATTATACATGAGCATCTACCGCGTACTAGATTCCAGGCATATACAGAAGAATAGATCTAGTACTTGGCCTGAAGGAGTTTATTATCTAGTGGGAATATGAATTTATAAACTTATAAATGTATGAAATATATTCATTGATATGATGGAGTTATGAAGAACTTTTTTCACACCTTTAAAAACTTAAACGAAATGGAAAATTTCTAGGAAAAATATAACTTCTTAATATTGAATCAAGAAGAACTAAACCAGTAAAGATCTTGTATCAGCAGTTAAAAATATAACAACAACAATAACAAAACTAAATAAAGAAAAAACCTGTGCAAGATCCAGGTCGTTTATAGCTACATTTTCCCAAACATTTAAGGAACAGATAATTCCTGTGTTTTACAGCGTGTTCTGAATAATATTTATTAAACATATGCATTACTGAATAAATAAAGAGAATAAGCAAAGAGGGAATGGTTCCCATCTCCTTTTATGAGGCTAATATAACCTTGATAACAAAACCAGACAAGAACAGCACAAAAAAGGAAAATTATGATCCAATAACGTTTATGAAATAGGTGTTCATGTTAGATTCATATATATATGTATTTGTGCATGGGTGTATATGTGGCTATGTATGTGTAATATAATAATATATCATGACCAAGTTGGGTTCAGCTCACGAATATAAAGAAGGCTTAAAATTAGAGAAGTTTTAATGTAATTCTCTACATTAAATATTAAATGACACAAAAGATTTGATTATCTCAATAAATGCAGACAAAATCATCTGATAAAACTCCGCTTCCTTTTATTATAAAAACTCTAAGCAAAATAGAAATGACAATGAATTTCTTTTACTTGATAAAAAGACTGCATTAAGGGGCTGGCCCAGTGGTACAAGGGGTTAAGTGCGTGCGCTCCGCTGCAGCGGCCCTGGGTTCGCCGGTTCGGATCCTGGGTGCGCACCGACGCACCGCTTGGCAAGCCACGCTGTGGCGGTGTCCCATATAAAATGGAGGAAGATGGGCATGGATGTTAGCCCAGGGCCAGTCTTCCTCAGCAAAAAAAGAGGAGGATTGGCAGATGTTAGCACAGGACTGACCTTCCTCACAAAAAAAAAAAAACCAAGAATTATCATAAATTCTATAGCGAGTAGCATACTTAATGATGAACAGAAGAATTCTCTTTGAAGTCAGGAACAAGAGCAGGGACCTTGCTCCTCATTGTACTGGAGGTTGAAGCTAGTTGCAGTCAGATCAGGAAAAAAGGCATAAAGATTGAAAAAACAAAGCAACACTTTCCATATTTATATAATATGTTTGTATATGTGTGTTTAAAATCCAAGAGAATCTTATTAGAACTAATAAGAGAATTTGGCAAAGATTCTGAATAAAATAGCACTAGTATATAAAAATCAATTATATTAACATACCACAGCAACAAATAATTAGAAAATATAATTTAAAAGGTTATATTTTGCAATAGCAATAAAAACTCTAATGTGCCTAGGAATAAATCTAACAAA
Source organism: Ceratotherium simum simum (assembly GCF_057802395.1). Taxonomy (NCBI): domain Eukaryota; kingdom Metazoa; phylum Chordata; class Mammalia; order Perissodactyla; family Rhinocerotidae; genus Ceratotherium; species Ceratotherium simum. Next base: position 17,232,421 of record NC_141930.1, read on the forward strand.
AGACGGAGTGGTTTCAGCTGTTAGAGAAAATCAGACTTAAATGGTAAGGACATTTATTGTTTAGTTAAGAAAATGTCTGAAGGTAGTTTGTTTTGGCAGCTCAATAATGTTGGCAATGACCTAGGTTCTTAGCACTTTTTTTGCTATGCCATCAGGGCTGGCTTCATGGGCGTGTGATCTGTAAAGTCACGCAGCTCCACACTCAGAAGGGCTGGATTTAGTGCTCTGCTGTTGCTGTTTTGAAAGTCTCGGTAATTTTATCTTTGAACTTGTGTTTAGTAAATGAAGTCCAATGGAACAATGGAACATGTGCGTGAGCAGAGGAGATATGTGCATTATGCGTGTGTGTCATTCTTTGCCACCCCATTGACGTATAGTCTTTGTGATATCCCATGAGCACAGAATTCCTGTTGACTGACGATGCATGGGAGTTCAGTGAGACTCAGAGTAAGTACTAGTTAGGCATGTTACATCTGTGACCAAGTAAGTCGGGGAGATGACAGCCCAGAGAGGCTACACTTTCCATTCAAACAAGAACTTGCTTTAAATACAAAAGAAGGCAATGACATTCTAAGAAACATGAATGATCAAGGAGCCCTACAATATCCTTTCTTACTTATGTCACTTCTCTTATATTAGCCATTTCATTTATACTGAAAATGATGACATTGAAGGAAAGGGAAAGATAGGATGACTTGTTCTATCTTTTCCTTTCAGTCCTTCCTTATTTATCAGTAAGTCCAAGGTAGAAAGTGTTAGTAGAATGCGTGCAAATCAAGACATGAATAAAGACAACCGAGTTAGGCTTGTGCAGTGTCTCCACTGCTCTAGTAAGAATGAAATATGTATGAATGTATGAGTTACGAAATACAAACTGTGTAATTTGGGGATTCTGCATTTGAGTCAAATGCTCTTATATTTGCATTTAAAACTGGCATCACACAATATAGAGAACATGGTAAAATTTGTGCTAACAATTTGAGCTTTAAATTTTTCTTTCCTGAGAACACCATTAAATAGCAAACAAAAACTACGATGAGAAGTCAAGAGAGACACCAAAGAAGAAAGGAAAAAGCTTTGTATTTTAGTACCTTTAATGGTACTTTTTTCCTGTTTTTTGAACAAAGGGCCTTGCATTTTTCTTTTTGTATTGGGCCCTGTAAATTCTGTAGCTGGCTCTGTCTGCCATCCTCAGCTTACTGCTGACTCTCCACTCCTCCCGCCGTAACAGTTGTCCCGTAATTGCAAGATGGCTTTCAAAGCTCCAGGCATCAAGTCTACGTCTGAGGCCGGAAAAAGAGGGAAGATTTGGTGACAGTAAGCTTTTCTTTCATAGTCATTGCCTTTATCAGGAATTTAAAAGTCTTTCCAGAAGCGTTCAGCCAACTCTTGGCCCCACGGACACTTTAAGTTGCAAAAAACAATGGGACAGTAAGCATCTGGAAAATAGGATAGAACCATCCAAGCCAATATCTGGCTAAGAATACTATCTAAGCCAGGGGTTGGCAAACTTTTTCTGTAAAAGGCCACATAGGCTTTGGTGGCCATATAGTCAGACTCTGTTGCAATTAGTGAACTTTGCCGCTGAGTGTGAAAGTAGGTATAGACAACATACAAATAAATGGGCATGACTGTGTTCCAGGAAAAGTTTCTTTGCAAAATTGGAAGTGGGGCAGATCTGACCTGTGGGCTGTAATTAGCTGACCCCTGCTTAGAGCTCTATTTTGCTTTGGTTACTAAATGGTGGCCCACGGGGTGATGAAAGTATGTAGCTGCCATTTACCGAATGCTTACCGTGTGTTCATCACCCGAGGCTGGGCATGTTGCCTCTCTAAAATATATTTGTATTTTGTTATAAAGAAAGAAAAGAAAGAAGTTTGTTGGGAAGGTTAAGTAGCAGAATCTGCTACAACTTGAAAGAAGATTTCATTAAAAGGAAAGACACACAAACGCATAGATGAAAGGCTTACTATTACAAACGTGTCACTTTTCTCCAAATTTATACATCAATTTCATGCAATTCCAATCAAAATTCCTGCAGATTTTTCATGGATTATGAGCAGCTGATCTTAAAATTCATATGAGAAAACAAAGGATTAAGAATAGCCCAGATAGTTTTGAAGATGAGTAACAGAAGGAAACAGCAGGGGAATTTGTCCTACTAAATATCAGTACTTGCTATAAAGCTGAGCTAATTAAGATAGTGATGTTGGTTCTGGACTAGAAAAATGAACTGATCAACAGAGGAGAAGGATCTGGAAAAGATCTGTGCATATTTGACAGAGGAGGCATTACAAATGCGGAAAGGATGAACGATTCAATACATAATGCTGGAAAAAATTAGTTATTTCATTGGGAAAATATTAGATTCCTACCTCATCTGAATAACAAAAATAAACTCCAGGTGAACTAAAGACATACATGCAAAAAGCAAAACGTTAATACTTTCAGTAGAAATTTAAACTTGAAATAGGAAAAGATTTTCAAAAAATACGCAAAGAGCTTAAGCAAAAAGAAATATTTTGGGGAATCTGTTTTCATTAAAATGAAAAACTTTCATAGAATAAAAGACATCAGAATCAAAGTGAAAAGCCATTCCAGGGAGTGGTGGACATTAGGAAAGCACATAATGAAAAAATGGTTAGGTCTGGAATCTATAAAAACAATTGCAGAAAAGTGGGTGAATGATGTGAACCAGAAATTCTCAGAAGGACTCTGAGAGGCCCACAAACATGCGAAGCTGATTCTTAGTCTCGCTAGTATCAGGAAAATGGAAATTAAACAACAATCAGGTTTTCTGTCAGACCCATTAGATAGGCAGTAATTTTCAAAAAGCGACAATTCAGGAGTTGGCAAGTATATGGAAGGATTAAAGTTCTCAACCATGCTGGTGGGATTATAAACTTTTTCTAGAGGGAAAATTGGTAAAATAGAGTAAAATTGAGGATGCACGTGGTGGTTACCGTGGGGCATATTCACTACGTTCGTGATTCTCTGCCTACGAGAATCTTTTTTTTTTTTTAATATATATATTTTTTGTGTGAGGCAGATCAGCCCTGAGCTGACATCTGCCAATCCTCCTCTTTTTGCTGAGGAAGACTGGCCCTGGGCTAACATCCGTGCCCATCTTCCTCCACTTTATAGGAGACGCGGCCACAGCATGGCCTGACAAGCGATGTGTCCGTGCGTGCCTGGGATCTGAACCAGCGAATCCTGGGCCGCCTCACCGGAGCGCACGCACTTAACCGCTTGCGCCACCAGGCCGGCCCTATGAGAATCTTTTTATAACAGACATTTTGTAACACCCCAACATAGCCCCCTTTTTGATTCCAAACATTAATCAGTATAACTCATCACATAAATATAAAGGAGAAATAAAGTAACATTATGAAAGATGTTTATTTGAAATATCTCATATTTCAATAAGTACATGCTTGGGCACGACTAAAGTAGAAAAAATGATGAGGAAGTACATGCCTGCATGTATCATGTGAATGGGACTTTTTAAAATGCAGACTATTGTTTTGGCCACTGAAATGTTAATGTTGCTGTTGGTAATATAGTTTTTCAAAATGGCAAATAACTATTAACGAACTGAACAAAATATCATCTTTCTTCACTTTACACAGTTGTTATACTCCTCAAACATCCAGTGTTTATGAACAATAGTTTGTGTTTATATACATAAGATGGAATAGGGTTCTAGGCTTAGATTGCTCATAAACAGGTTTTTCATTTAAACAAATGTCCTCCTATGGGATTCTTTGTGCACAATTCTTTGTGCTTCCTTGGCTTCAGCATAGGAAATGCCAGAATTGCCACCCAATCGTAACGACAACCAAAATTTACCCCCCACCAAAATGCTGAACTGTTTCCTAGGGGGTGATCCTGCCCAATTAGGAGCCACTGCTCAACAAAAACTCTCATGAGGGCACAGGGAGAAATGGGAAGGTATTTCCATTGCTACATTCTTTTTCTTTTTTTTTTTTTTTAATTTTTTACTTTTTATTTTTTTTTTCTGAGGAAGATTCTCCCTGAGCTAACATCTGTTGCCAATCTTCCTTTTTTTTTTTTTTGGCTTGAGGAAGATTTGCCCTGAGCTAACATCTGTGCCAGTCTTCCTCTACTTTGTATGTGGGTCACTGTCCCAGCATGGCTGATGATTGGTGTAGGTCCATGCTCAGGATCCGAACCTGCAAACCTGGGCCACTGAAGCAGAGCATGTCAAACTTAACCACTATGCCACAGGGCTGGCCCCCACTACGTTCTTTATGCTAGTAAATAAAAGGAAACAATCTAAACATCCACTAACAGAACAGTAGTTTCTATCTATCTACCTACCTACCTATCTATCTCTCTCTCATCTCTCAATCTGTGTGTGTGTGTGTGTGTGTGTGTGTGTGTCTGTACGTCTGTAGTTCTGGCATATTCATATAATGAAATTTCAGATAATGAAATAATAAATTGGAGTTACATTATCCAATGGATACAACTCAAAAATGTAACATGGTAAGAAAAAACAATTCACAGAGTACTAAAAATAGTATGACACCATTTAAAGAGAGTTTTAAAATATTCACAACAATAGTGGATTTTAATGTATAATCCATATTTAGCAGAAACATAAAATATGTGCTTGGGAATGGGAAACATCCAATTCTGGATAGTGACTACATCTGCAGAGGGAGGGGGAGAAATATGATGGGTTAGAGGGAGGGTAAACAGCAGAATTTAGTTGCATTCTGTAATATTTTACTTCTTAAAAACAAACAAAAGATTTGGAGCAAATATTGCAAAATATGTTGTTAGTGCTGTTGAGTGGATTCTGACTCCTAGCGACCCTGTGTACAGCAGAGCGGAACCCTGCCCAGTCTTTTTGCGCCATCCTCTCACCTTCCGGTGCTGTATCAGACAACGTTCTGCTGCTGTTCATAGGTTGTAATATATTTGGCAAAACTGATTGGCTAGTACACAGGTGTTATTTTTTCTCTATGATTTGGTGTTTGTTTGAAAATATTTCATAATACCACTGCCCTCTGATGGTAGCCTCTGATGGATTTTATAGGATGTACCCATGTCTTGTTATTTCTATTTGTGTAAAATGATGTAGATTGTGTCTCTTTCAGGCATGGTTCCTTTTTGAGCCTCCAGCTTTCTCAAGGCTCATCTAGACACGGCAAATAGAGCACTAAGAATCTCACCACCCTCTGTAACTAGGTGAGGTTTGGGACAGTTTAACTGTCATAAGTCGTATGAGGTCTCCTCATGGGACTGTGACACTTGGGTGTCCGGTGGCTGGGACTGCACTGCCACTCTGGTTCTCTGCTTCTTCTGGGATGACAGCCTTGTCCTGAATCTTAGCTTCCTTGGGCAGACCTTGATATTGCAATTTCTGTTCTCTATACTCCATACAGTACTGCATCAAACCAGATGGCCCTCCTACCATCCAATCTTCATGATCGCCTTTGCTTAGAAGCTCTCTTGCCATGGCCCACCATTGAGGTAGACCATCTTGCACTGCAAAACCAGCCAGGATGAAGTCTGATTTCTCCCACACCTCAGCCTTCTGCATCAGATCTCCCTCTTGGAACTTACTTATCACCTCTTTAGTTCCTATGTCTATTCTTATCATGCTCCACAGCTAGGCTGCCTGGGACCGTCCTGGTTTACGTCCATTATTACAGCATAATTATCATAACACCCCCCTTCATACTTAAAAATGTGTCAGTTGGGATGATGAATTATACGATCACTCTATTCATAAATCATGTCTGATTATGCATCTTTACAGAAAAATACTCAGTGTTTTCCAAAGTAGTTTCCAGTTAAAACAATAGGCTAAAATAAGTTTGCATTTGGGGAACACAGAATACTCATTTATTCTTGAGGTCTCCAAAGAAAGGACATACAGAAAAATCTAAATGTGACGTTATGTACGCTAGGATCACAACTATCAATTGTAGGATATGTCATGTGTACTTCATTATTTAATAGTTAAGCAAACCAAAATTTTAAAATGTTATTTTATTTTAAAAATTAGAATAAGTTGTAGGCTGTCCATTATCATCACATCAAATGTTTACATGCATTACTTGATGTACTGTCTTGGATAAAGGAAGAAGTGTAGAATTAGTTGGCGAGTCTATTCTTCCAGCTCTTTGGGCTCAAAACTTGGAGTCATCCTTGACAGTTCCCTTTCACTCATACCTCAAATCTAACTCATTATAAAATCCATCAGATTACATCTGAAACCTGACCCCACCTCGCTATCGCCACCACTGCTGCCCTGGTGCAAGTTGCCGCCATCTTTCTCTTGGACTACTGCAGTAGCCTTCTTCTCGTGGTCTCCCTGCCTCAGCCCTTGGCCTCCTAGACCTATCCCTCCTGAGTGAATAGATCACACCACTCCTTGCTACGAACACACCAATGGATTCTTATCTTACTCACAGTTAAAAGAAATCTCGATTATCATCTCCTCCTACTGTCCTCTAGGGACACTGGCTTCCTTGCTCTTCTTCAAACACGTGACGGTCCTGCCTCAGAGCTCTTGTTCCCTCTGGACTCTTTCCCCCCTAGATATCTGTGTGGCTGCTTCCTCACTTCCTTCTGGTCTCTTCTCAAATGTCACACCATCAGAAAGGATGTCCATGGTGACTCTACCTAAAAAAGCACCCCACTTTCCATGCTCCCCTCTAACCCCCATCCCTGCTTAATTTTTTATAACACTTCTGACTCCTGCCATGTTACATTTTTATATATTTACGTCTTGTCCCATAAGAGTAGGGACTAAAGCTCCTGAAACAGAACCCAAGAAGAGTATGGAGGGGGTGTGAATTGAGTATAATGCTGGTTGTATTTCTGAGTCAGTGTCTCCCACATGAATAACATCTAATTTGTGTGTGTGTGTGTGTTGGTTCCAAACCAATATTATAAGGTAGTATGCAGCATGTGCTTTATTTGGCCCCAGAAAATCCGTGCTTACCTCTTTGT